>NC_136542.1:13837863-14389720 GCF_910591455.1 Pholis gunnellus | reverse complement strand
AAGCCACCACGACCTCCAGAGCCAAAACGTTATTTTCTATCGTGACTTAAAGATGAAAGTTTGTCCTGAATGCAGGTTTGAAGGAGCATCACAACTGAACTGGTTTAGCAACTCTTCAGTGTTTTTGTCTTTTGTCTTTGTTCTTATGTTCTATATATATATAGTGATGACCTACCACCTCAGGAATTTAAATACTTGAGTTTATGTGGGTTGACTGGATTTTGTGACGCTCTCTTTTATTCAGATTTGAAGTTTCATTTTTTAAGAAATGGTACCTAACCAGTGGTGGGCCGTGTGTTTTATACCTCCTAATAACCTCATTATGACGCCACAGCTCCGGGTTATTATTTGTTTCTAGGGGTTAACAATACACGTATTCGTAATGAACCGTTTGGTACGAAGCTCACAGTTCGATACGTATTACGAACCGAACAATACGTTTGAATACTCTTGCATTTGGAAAATGCAGAAGCTTAAATTGTGCGAAATATAATGTTCTCTCGGTGGAGCCACTGCGCTCAACATGGCAACCCACCCGACGTAACAGGCAACGTGCTGTCTGACACTCGCACCACGGAAGAACAAAATGCTACTCTGGTGAGGCTCTGTGTGTTCTGGGAGGCGCGCTACGCTAAACTAGTTTAGCAGGAAAAGCAACAGCAGCACACACGCTAAACTCTCCCCGCAGCGTTTAGGAAGCTGTTCCCTACTGATTCAAACAGGGCTAAAGCCATCACCACGACCAATTTCGCCAGACCATAATCCCTGCTAATTGGAAAAAATATTAAAATACTCGTGTATTTATGACACATTATTAAATTATAGAATAGCTGTAACTTTGTGATAATGTCTAGGCCAGTAGAGAAGGCTTTGCTGGCCCTGAGGGCCCGCCACTGTACCTTCAAATCTTCAAACGAAGGAGCATCACAACTGAACTGGTTTAGCAACTCTTCAGTGTTTTTGTCTTTCGTCTTTGTTCTTATGTTCTATATGATGACCTACCTCCTCAGAAATTTAAACTACTTGTGTTTATGGAATGGACTTTGTGACGCTCTCTTTAGTTCAGATTTTAAGTTTCATTTTTGAAGAAATGATACCTAACTAAACACACGTGAGTATCACCATTCTTTGATAATACTGCTTTTCTTATTAAAACATAAGTATTGATAGTAACCACAGCAAATATCTTTGAATCAGCCAGATGAACTGGGAATGTTGATTTCGATGTTCAACTGATTTAAACAGACTTTAATGTAAAGTGCCATTTACTAAATTGATATCATTCATGATCCATGTTAAAGTGGCCTGACAAATTAGACCATTAACAATAACGTTGTCTCTGCTGTGTTGTCCAGGTAAAGCAGGTTTCACCTCACATGGAATAACAAAAGGATCCACTGGTGCTCAAATGATGTCGACTCATGCAGTTGCTCACGGAGGAGGAGTGCGAGCAGGAGGTCAGGTGGCTACTTTGCAGAAAATAGGTAAACAAACATTCTTTCATTTTAAAAATATTTTAATCTTGTGGATTTTTAATTTTTTTAAAATCATAATGATGATTTGATCATTGCTGGAATGATAATCACAGGGGCATTATGTTCCCTTTTATATCTTTCTGAAGTATCACAAAATGCTACACAGGTGTTTACAAACCTGGAACTGAAAGAAACAATAATTTCAAAAAGATATTAGTAGCTTTTGTTTTACAATACAGTGTTTTTAGAATATAATGACACTACTGTGTGTAATAATGCTACTGTTTTATTTAGTCCTTTAGTTTGAGAACAAGACTTTGCCAGCTTCTCTGTAGCTCCATATTCTGATATACATTTTGTTCTCTTGCTGTAGGTGCTACAGGGAATAAGTCAGGAGCTGCCAGAGTTGTGGCATCAACGAAGAAATAGTGGGATGGCTGACCATCGTCTTCAGCTGAGAATCATGAAGGAACAAGATGCAGTTACAATGCTTTTACTTTTGCCAACTTAAGGAGGCAAAAGCTAATGACATCAGTATATTACCCAAAGAGCACTTTTGACATCTCAGACAACTGATTTGTTTTGGTCAATAAATCTTTGTAACCTGTGAAACATACTGGTTCAGTCTGTCGTTTGTAAATATTTCAATTCCTCATCATCTCCACCAGAAGCAGGTTTCCTGCTTCTGTCTTATAGATTTCCCACCGTATCAAACTGCTGTTTGTATTTTATACTTTGAAAACAATACAAAAAAACTAAAACAATAAAATCTTAATTGACATGAGAACGTGCTAACAATAATATCAACAACCTGTTACTATGAGACCAGGATTCAGAACAAAATAACATTCAAACTCATGTTGAGCTCCAGGATGTCTTGATATGCTCCAACACTAAACCATCCAGCATGCTCCACATGCACAGGCTTTTCACCTGGAGCTAAACATGGATGCAACTCTGGTGGTGTCTGTCTATGACGGTGATGTGAGAATCAACACAAGAATGAGGCTGGAGAGTCATTTTCAGGCCTTTCCTCGTTGCACATCTTCATTCAACACTTGTTTTGTCTCCTCACTGGAATGTGAGTCATCACATGGGTGTGTCATGAGACTAACAGAAGTGTGAGGAAAACATTTAAAAAAAGATTTAATACTTTTTCATTCATTTATTCTGGTTAATCAAGTTTTTGAAACCAAAATTGTGCTAAGACGCTTTGCATTCATCACTCACATTAGGCCTCATTCATGAAATGATCACAAAGAGAATGTTTGATTCTTCAGTGATTTCCTGTATTCAAAATAATTGTAAGAACAATATATGCAAAGATGTATGATGGTTTGTAAACTATTCCAGGACCTCCAGAGCCAAAACATTATTTTCTATCGTATGCTGATGATACAAGCAGAGTAGGCCTCACACCCCAAAAACAAGGACGAAATGCCTCGACTCAAATTGCAGTTTTCATTCAATTCTCCCTTTTTGAAAAGAAAAGCTTGGTACACATGAATATAAATGAATACATGTTAACCCTTAAAGTAGCTGCAGGCTTTACATGCTGGAATAACACTATTATGATCTCGTAAGTATAAATACTTCACATTGTACTTTATATACTTTGATCTTGATAAAAGCCACCACGACCTCCAGAGCCAAAACATTATATTCTATCGTGACTTAAAGATGAAAGTTTGTCCTGAATGCAGGTTTGAAGGAGCATCACAACTGAACTGGTTTAGCAACTCTTCAGTGTTTTTGTCTTTTGTCTTTGTTCTTATGTTCTATATATATATAGTGATGACCTACCACCTCAGGAATTTAAATACTTGAGTTTATGTGGGTGGACTTTGTGACACTCTCTTTTGTTCAGACTTGAAGTTTCATTTTTTAAGAAATGATACCTAACTAACCTTCAGTATATAAAACCCAGCACAGTTCTAGACTCATCACAATCTCTGGGACTCTCCCTCAGTATATAAAACCCTGCCCATCGTCCAGGCTCATCAGGCTCATCAGTAGGCTATACGCTGCAGCAAGACATGGGACTATGTGAGTATCACTGTTCCTTTCACAAGACTGATTTATTTTAATGTGCTGATACTTTCACTGATATGCTTTTCTTACAGAACCACAGCAAATGTTGATTTTGGTTTTCATCTTATGTTTCAGTGACGTTTGTTGCTCTCGGAGGAGGAGCAGGTAAGACTTTGTACAGACTTTCTGGATCAACCGTTTATACTTTTCCCACCGACTTTAACAGGTTTATTGTAACAAAACAAAGAAAAAAACCGTTGACATGCAAAATGTATATCATGCATTTAAAGTGGTCTGAGAAAGTAGCACACTATAATGAACAACAAAGTTCCCTCTGCTGTGTTGTCCACGTGCAGTAGCCGGCGTCCTCGGAGCTCCTATTATTCTGGGAGCAGCAGGTTTCACCGCAGCTGGAATAGCAGCAGGCTCCGTTGCTGCTAGCATGATGTCAACTGCTGCAGTGGCTAACGGAGGAGCAGTGGCAGCAGGAAGCCTAGTGGCTGTTTTACAGGCAGCAGGTAAACTTCGTTACTTGATTTTTAAAATGTATTTGAATCTTGTGGTTTTAACTGTTGTATATCTTAATGGTTATTTCGCATTGTCATAATCAAGATTTTGTTAAGCTTTGGGCTTACAATACAGTGTTAGGTAGAATATAATGACACAACTGTAGCCTGAGGACAAGACTCTCGGCTTCTCTGTAGCTCCACATCCTGATGTAAAACGTATTCTCTTGCTGTAGGTGCAGCTGGTCTGTCAGGAGTTGCCACTGCAGCTGCAGCCAGCGCTGGAGCAGGCGTCGGAGGAACTATGCTAGCCCTGGCTGCACTTATCTAAAAATCATGAACATTAAAAAAAATTTTTTTTTACAACTTTTGCCAATTAGGAATTAATTAAATTACACCAGTTCATTTCCGAAACAGCACTTTTGTCATCTCACAAAACTGAAATGTTCAATAAATCTGTGTAAGCTGTTAAAGATACTGGTTCATTGTGTCTTCTGTAAATATTTACGTTCCTCACAAGGTACTGGGTGAGTAAATTATTAAAACCAAAACACTGAGCTGAAAGATGCTATAAATCTCGTACAGCTGTGAGGAACCTTATAGTTGGGAGATTATCAGCTGTTGTATTATAACTGATTGACACCTTTTCCTTCACGCAGTCACTTGATCCATTGTTATATAGTAATGATGAGTGCTGCTTTGCAGTAACAGGCTTTTCAATTTGAAGCTAAAAATGAATGCAACGATGGTGGTGTCTTTCTATGATGGTGATGTGTGAGTCAACACAAAGAATGAGGCTGTAGGGTCATTTTCAGGCCTTTTATGATTACGCATTGCATTCAACACTCATCACATGGGTGTGTCATGGGACAAACAGTAGTGTCATAGAAGCATTTATAATATGTCATATGTGACAAAAAGTCATAGTATTGTGTGTCATTGAAAATGTAATAGTATAGTATTTCTTTAAAGAAACGTCATAATCTCGTAGTATTGTATGCAATAAAAATGTGTAAATGTAAAAAAGTCACTATACTACTTCATAAAAAGTCATAATATGCCATAAAATCACAATATAGAAAGCTATAAAATGTCATTGAAATAAAGTATAGCATGCCATAAAACGTGATGAAAAAAGTCATAATATAGCATGTGGTAAAAATAGAAAAATGTCAAAGTAAAGTATGTCATAAAACAATCCTATTAAAAACATAATGTAATAAAGGGACAGTGAGTCAAACAAATGTCATAAAACGTCTTAGTATGTCATAAAAAAGTAATCTTATAATTTATCATGAAAATGTCATAAAAGTCATTAGAGTATGTCATAAATATTATAAAAAGTCATAGTATATTCAAAAAGTCATACTATAGTAAGCTCTAAATGTCATAAAAAATGTAAAAATAATTACTGCTAACTATTGAGCAGAGACGCTCTGTACGGCTTTTTATTCTTTTTTTACGTCCTAAACATCTCAGTATAGCGTATCATTACAAAGTTGAGCAATAGAATGAAATACAAATTATAAAATGATGTCAATGTCAGAAAAATTCAGAAAAAGACATAGTGTGGCATATCATAAACAAGTCCTAAAAATGTCAGAAAAAGTCTCAAAAAAGTCAGTATAGTATGTATAAAGATGTATGTATGTCATAAAAATGTATTGCTTAGTACATCATACAATTGTCATAAGAAGACATTGTATAGTATGTCATATAAATTGCATAAAAAGTAATAGTATGTCTTAAAAAAGTCACAGTATGGCGTGTAAAAAAGTCACAAAAAGAAATAAGTAATATAGCATGCCGTAAAAAGTCATAAAAAAGCATGTCATAAACATGTCTTAAGAAATGTTAAAAAGAAGTCATAGTAACATCATAAAAAATCTATTATATGAAGCCATAACATTTTTTATAAACAGTCATAATATAGTATGTCATAAAAAAGTTATTCAATAGTATTCCTTTGAAATGTCATAATTAGAGTCATAAAGGAGTCATTGTACAGTATAGTGTGTCCTAAAATATATATATAGTATTGTATGTCATACAAATGTTATAAAAAGTCCTAGCTTGGCATAAAAAAATGGCATAAAAAGCCATCATATAAAATGGCATAAGATGTGTCACAATAATTCAAAGTATACCATAAAATATGTCATATTGTAGCATGTCATAAGCAAATTCTTTAAAAGTCATGATATGCCATAAAAATATCATAAAAATTGTTCTGGCTATGTGACTCCTATGCAGGAAGTATCCAGTCTGGTCTTATCTGGTTCATGCAGGCACGCTCAACTGTGAGTCGGTCGTGTTCCTGTTGCCAACTGCACTTCCGGGGAACAGAGTATGTGAACATGTCTTAAAAAACGGTCTTCATGTGCTGACATCTGTGTCTTGCAGGCCCTGTTTTACTTCTCTATTATACTGAGATGTCACACTATGTTGGTTAAAAACTTTACTTGATGCTAATACATGTTTTTACCATTACATTCCACTCTTTTGATTATACAATAATCACACAATATTGCAAAAATATGTCACAAGGACATTTCAATAACATCAGAAGTATTACTCCACAATATGGTTTCATGGTGATGTTCGTATGGAATTCACCCGAGCAACTGGTTTGTGTGATCAGTTTTGCTGATACTTCAAAGAAATACAACATTCAACATCCTTTTATACCTCCAGAGGTTTACAGAGGTTCCGCCCCAAATATGACTCCTATGCAGGAAGTATCCAGTCTGGTCTTATCTGGTTCACTGCAGAATGTGACACTCAAAAGATAGTAAATGCAATCTTTGCAAAGAACCCATGAAACTGAACCTAACTTTGAACAAATGAGAATAGATTATTCTGACCTTTCCTGAGTGAATGATTATGGAGGATTTTGACACAATTTGATTTAAATATTTTCATTTGCTCAAAATATGTTTTTACAAAAAAAAACAGCATTTTGCAATATAACTTTGGTAAATGAATTATGATGATAAAGTCAATAAAGTCATTAATCAAAAAAATAAATAAATTGTCATAGTATAGCATGTCCAAAAAAGAAATAATAAAAAAGTCTGTATATTATGTCAAAAGAAAGTGATGGTATAGCATGACAAAACAAGTTAGAAAAGTCATAGTATAGCATTCTCTATATTCTCAGATTTTCATTTCTGAGAAACTGAAACTTGTGATCAACAATAAGGAAAATTAGTAATATTAGTTTTTACCGAGAGTGATCCTACAATCAGCAAACATTCATCTTAATGGTATATATGATTATTTCATTTTTGGATACTTGAACGGGTAAGAAAGTGAAATGACCAAATGGTCTTCATTAGACGTTGAACAGGTTGCAATTAGCTGTTTGGTGTCTGTCTTCCCCTGCTGTCAGGAATAATTAATTTAGCCACCGTCAACTCTTATCTGCGCTCTTGATTTATCTTCTAATTCTTGACAGTGTGAGTAAGAGATTGACACTTATTTCACCTCTGCAACAAAATTAATAATAAACACGTTTTAGTGTTGAAAATGACAGGAAAGAGCCTTTTGAATGTAGTCACTTTTACTTCAAATCTTGAAACAGAAAAACTTGATTGCATAACAGTCCACAATACTCATTTAGCCCAGACTCTCCCAGATTCCACATCTGACCATGTGAGGTCTTACAGTGTCAACAGTACCAATAACAACACACCTAAATGACAAAATAAGACAGACAGGCAGGCAACAACCAGCTAGACACTGAACCTTCGGCACTTTAGGGACAAGTAGCAGAAATGCAAATTGCACATGATGCATGTTAATAAATGATATATATATATATATATATATATATATTATATTTATATATACGTATATATATAAATATATATGTTCAAACATTAGTGTCTTCAAGAACAAATATTAAATAAATAGGAAGTAAATATTCAAATACCAAGTTGTTGTAATGTTAAAATACATTCATAAACATTGATCAAACAACCACATGTACAACATATACCGACAACATGCAAGATTGATGGAAAACATCCAGCAATAGTGAGGAAAAAGGCACCGGTTTTAAAAACTCTTAAACACACAGACAAGCAGTAAAGTGATACAATTATAAATCCAAATCGAGTTTCTGCATAAAATGATTGATTGCATGTCTTCAGCCTAATCAAGTTGGCACAGGATACAATTCCTCTCTATCAAAAATAGCCTGAAGTCACTTGATGTTTCTTCAGTAACCTGGCATCTAAAGAAATAGTGTTTAGAATTTGTAGATTATTTTTATATGCCTTCTGCTTGATTTTAAATGCTCTATTTTAAATGGCTTTTTTTGTCTTTCTAAAGGGTAATATGATGTTTATAGAGATGGTAAAAATATATGGAAATACAGAAAACAATGCAGGAGGCTGCTGGTATGGTAAATGTCCGATTACTGATGACAATTATTGAATACAAACGGCATTGCGTGCCACTAATTCTAATAAGGCGATCTTCATAAAGGTTTATAAGTTTAACTAATGACTTTATTAATGGATAAAGAATACTTTTGGAATTCTTTATAGGACAGTTACAGGCTAAGCTAAGAACAAATCTAGGGTCGACTGGTGTTTATCCTCTCTAGTTAGTTAAAATGCTGTAATTAATGTTAGTAAATCATTAAGAACAGTTCATTTTGGTCTAGATCCTTTGTTGCCTTTTCCACAAGGTACATGATCATATGGCCCAATCAGTGAAATACATTTTTCACAAAATAGCAACCCAAACATTGTTGTTATTAAGCCATTAGATACAACTTATAAACATTGTTTATGATAACCCTTACTAGAACGTTCAACTGGTATTGTAACAACCAACAGATGAAAACAACACCCAGAAATGTCATTAACTGCTAATGGAAGAATTGATTAATGTTGTCATGACACACTCCCTGACATCCCATTGCTTAGTCCCATGATTAATATACAAGTCATATTGCATCAGCTGGGCTTTACTACATTCCCTATCCATTTCCAGGACCGTTTCTCATGGTTTTAAACACAGTTATAACATCCTTAGTTGCTGAGGGCCCAAATTGAATGATCTTTTAGTCTTCTGTGCCTTTGAACATTGACGTCCAGGCTACTTGGGTGCTGGAGAAGTCTCTTTGTCATTCATTTCTCTCTTGGTAACTCTCTGAGCTATCCCATAGGGCACGTGGCACGCTACTGTCCCCATTTCTGCTGCCCCCTCAACATGAAACATCTGGTCGTCAAAGAAAATGTGCGGCCGGATCTTCTCAAGCATGGGGCCCTTTGGTGCCCCTGCCAGAAAGAGAGCCTCATCGATCTCCAGACCCCATGAGCGCAGAGTTTTTAGGGCTCTGGTACCAGAGCTGGCCGCGCTGCGAGCTGTCACCAAGTAGGTCCGGATGGGGCAGTCCATGCGCTGGCCTTTGCCATAAAATTTCTTCTGTAGCTTTCCTAAAGCCTCCAGGAAACCTTTCAACGGTCCCTGCAGAAAGAAGAAGGTACAGAGAGTAAGCACACAGCCTCCATTTGGTGGTTGCTATATTTATATGTGGCTCATTACGCAGTCAAATCTACGCAATCGTTAGATTCTGGGCCAAAACGCAAAGTTCATAACACACTGTGCTCTGTATGCAGAGTTTGTCAGCTGCTTTATAGTAACTTGGGACTTACTTTCATTGTATTGGCTGTCATTCGTATTGGTATAATAACATTGTTATTACCAAGTTGGTTCCTGAAATCTGGAAATGTGGTGACATCATTAACAGAAGTCAGACGGGGCAAGAAATAAGCTGTCGGGCCTGTTTAAAACAAAATTAGTTTGAATAAGAAAAAGCAAATGATAAAATTAGGAACCAAGTTTAAAGACCAAATGCCTTGTTCATCTTTGACCTCATGTACTTACTCATGCACAACGTTTTCCTGATGAATTAGGGATTGTTGCAGACTTTTCAGGTGCGCTCACTTTGAGTTGCACTTCTTGTTGAGGTTCTTTTGATAATCTGATCATCTGACTGCTTGTTTCTTGCTCTGTTGGATTGTTGTCCTGTTTGTCTTTCCCTGTCTATTCAAGGCTGAATGCATTACATGCACTACATGTTCAATAGAAGTGTCGTATTGATCATTTGTCACTATGTGTATACTGTACATGGTCCAGAAGCTGGTTCTCGTGTGCCTTCTCGTGCTCAAAGAACTTGTCCAGTCCATGGGCCTTGTAAATCCGCTCAGACTCATCAGAAAAGAGGACGGCATCACCATCAAAGGCGACACGCAGCTGAGTTTCCGACACTTCCGCCATCTTCTCTGGGGTGAACATAGTGGCTGCTGCTATTCCTAAATGTTTTGTGGAGAAAAACGTGTGTATAAATTCATCATAGCATGTAGCAGAGACACTAACGTTTGCTTCTTTAGTGTAGTATCACAGCTTCTAAGTAATATACCTTCTTCCAGAGCTTCCCGAACCTTGACTGGATCAGCTGACAGGTAAAGGTTAGTGTGGTAGGCCTTCAAGTAGCCTATGGGACTGTTCCCCCCTGTCATACAGAAGCGCTCAATGAACAACTCTGCAGAGAGGAAGAATTAAGAGATCAGACGGGCATAAAACTGAAGATTCAGAGTCGACTGATCACAATGGTGTGAAAGAATCATGGACATGACTACCTATTTGTACATGTATAACTGATTATTGTCAATGTCAAATACTGATTGCTGGTGGTGTGTGGCTTTGGAAGGCAGAGCAGAGGAAATGAAGAGCAAACCCGGAGTGACATGAAAGGAAAGCGCTTGAGATTTTTCTGCCAGGCGACCCCTTAAACTGAGAGGGAGTCTGTCCACACTCAGGGATTCACAAAAGGACAATGATGCCCACCCACTCAATTCCAATTTTGTGAATTTGTTAAATTCCTTTTGTTTGTCGACCATGCGAACACAGCCTCCCTCTTTCATTCCTTCAACCACCTTCTTGAAAAGGTCTGCATTTGCAATATGTGTGCATATACCCACTGGTTGGATATAAACTGGTTGATATCCAAGTCTTTCATAATGTTTAAAAGTAGGTGTGTTTCTTCTTCCGACTAGAAAGTCCAAAGAATGCTCCTAAAATCCTAAAAAACGGTATCAGAGGTAAAGATTATAAAACCTACTTCAGAATGTCTTTGGACAGAGACACGCTAGTTGTTTCTCTCTGTGCTAAGATAGCCGTATGCTGGCTCCAGGTTCATATTTAAAGTACAGACATGAGTGGTATCAACTTTCTCATCTAACTCATGGAAAGAAAAGCAAATAAGCATTTCAAAATGTTGAACTCCTGCCTTAAATCGGTCATTTCATGGATGTCCTGTGAAAACCACAGATGTTTTTCAGATAATCTTTAGCTTGAAAAGTACAAAAACCCATATGAGACCTCTTGATCCTTTAGTTAATTAAAAATACCCAAATATTGATGACATATTTTTCACTGGACACCAACGAGATAGTTGTTAATATATGGATTTTGCAGATTCTCTGCAGTCCTTTTCGAGACGGTCAGACTGTCCACAGGTGAATTAAAGTCACAAAATGTTCAACTGTGGCACCCCCAACTGGTACAATTTAGATTGAATGCGGATTCTCTCATTTATCTACAAGCACAACATCATGACACCAATTAGAATGCATTGTTCACATTGTGGCTCTAAAGAGCCGACTAAAAGGATAAAGCCAGTGACGCTGGATGAGGATATACACTGGACACTCACGGTGATGATTGATGGTATTGATGAGTCTTAGGCCGACGTTTGCGTGGTTGTTGGTCATGAGCACAACATCAAAGAGCTCCTCGCTCTCGGGGTAAAGCTCCCTCAGTTGCGTGTTCACAGCCTCCAGAGCCTGGCAACACAACAAACACAAATACGAGCTGTAAAGAAAAAAGATCATGCTATATCACAGCAGCGGGGACGGATTAGAGTATGAGTGGGTTGGTGTTTTAAGCTTATTACTCATTCACCGCCTCCAGAGACACGACCTAACACATAACACTGACACAGAGGAATCCCTCTGCTTTGGGTTCGATATAGAGTGTATGTGTTTGTTTCTCTGACCTTCACGAAGGAGAAGGCAGGTCCGGGGCTGAAGGGCTGCGTTTCATGATCCACCTGATACTTGATGTAGTCCTCCATGCCTTGCTGCTCGTAGATTTGCTGCTCCTTCTCCATGTTGAAGAGGACTCGTGCAGACACGCCGATGGTGATGGCATTCTCCGGCTTGGGCTGGAGGATAAGAGTTAAAGAACATTTCATTTATTCCCAGATTTGACTTGTTCTTCACAAACACAGTTGCTTTATTTGAATAGCAGTGTTTGTTATCCAATCAAGTTCAGAGTTGTAACTTTTCTGCCTATTCATAGTCTGAGCAGTAACATAAGAATATTGGAAACAGTTCTCGGCATTAAGGAATTGTTTAATAAAGTCCTTATTGTCAACAGTGGGTAAACTGAGTGAGCTGATGTGACAGAATAGAGGCGACAGTGTGATATGAAATACTTTCCACTGGACGACTCTGATAGCGCAGACCCACATACCAGGCTGGCTGACACATGTTAACTCTTTGGAGGCTGGGACGACAACACAAAATATAGCACACTGTGTATATATGCTGGAACTGTTTGGTCATATTTTGACTGATAACCACGACACATTTTGAGATTTTTGTCGTTTTACATTCTAATTGGTTATGAGTGGGCTGAACTTGAAATAGATATTACGGTAATGGAAGTTACAGATATAAAGACAAGACAAATCTATAAAAACTAAGACATGTCAGCCTGAAACGTGGGGGGGAAATACATATGGGATGAAAACTTACTTCTACTGCCTGAAGAGTATTAAACCAAAAGTTAATGTCACATCCTGCAAGTTCAAACGAGTCGATAGCCTTTACGGAGAACCATGTACCTGATCTGAAACAAGAGCCCTGTGCGCTTTGTTCAGTTTCTAGCAGACACAATGAAGCTGATCCTCTGTATCCTGTTTCACCCAACAACATTTCCATCTAACTTTCTTTCACTGAGGCTTCAAAAGCAGCACTTGCTAGTAAACCATGGTATTAACCCTCCTGCTGTTACCAAGGCTTTGCTAAAGTTGAGAGGCCAGATCAGTCATGGCCACTGTGAAATAAGCAGCCTCGAAGTAGTGAAGTGTGGCAGTAAGAGCAACATAACTCCGCTCCAAAAGCGATGACAACAAGTTGAATTTGACTTCACGGTTCACATCTGGTATGTGCAACGAGCGTCCTCTTTGCTGTCACCAACTCTAATACTGTACATAGGAATGGAAACTCATAGGAGCTGCTCCTGTGAGTGGACGCTGCATTCGGAAGGCTGTACTCACTGGTTTAGGTTTTCTGGTGGGGGTGGAGGGCTTCAACACCGTCCTTGCGTCTTCCCGTTGGGCTCGGTTGCCGCTGCTGGTCAAGTCCTGTCCACTGCCGGTCAGAGAGTTGTTTAGACTCATCTTACCGCTTGGGCTCACCACTCTCCCGTCTCCCTCAGATCCACACTACAGCTCTGATAGCTCTCTTATCTAGTCTCTCTCTCCCTCTCTTTGGCAGGAGTTCCCATCAAAGTCCTCTTGCATATTCACAATTTGAATTCCATAATGGTGCACTCAGGAGATGAGATCACTCCGACGGCAGCCGCAGAGGCTTGGCCAAATGCTCTTAAAGAAGGGAGGAAGAGAAAGAGTGAGATGTCGCAGAATAAAAGAGAGGTGGGCAGAGATTAATTTTCCCTCTTATCTCAAGCATCATGCGCATTGTATTCCTTGTTCAGCCCTTCTGTGCTTGGCTTTTTCTGCCTTCTCCCGGTACTCACACACACTGATGACTTCAAGTCATGATGCATCCTCCCCGTTTTTAACGCTTTCAGGGTTCCATCTCCTGGAGCAGCAGCAGAGCATGTGATTTAGTGTATGTGACACTTAGGGTTGATGCACCCTATTGGACAAATCAGGCCGACATGTCAGAACGCTGCTGTGTCATGGTGCTTGTAATGCATTCATGCTTCAGTTCTCCTAAGAGAGAGTTGGATTTTGTTATCCTAGAACATAGAAGCAAAGCTGTTTTTCTAATACAATGCATCAATAGATCATTTTTTATTATTGTATAATGTTGCATTGTGTCCCATGTGCTCTAAGCTCCCAATAGCACACTACCGTTTCATATTCCTGCTCAGCAGTGTGGGAAATGGAGTCCATCCTGGGTCATTTGCTTCCCCCCGTGCATCAAATGATTCATTTATTTATTCTCGCCCCTTCCCATATAAAACACTGCAGGATCTTTCCATCTATCGAATGACGGAGCAGCAGTCCCAGTTGCCAGGCAACGGCCAGGGAGTCAGACTGGCTGGGATGTCCACAGCTTGGATCTGATTGGCTGCGGGGACACCAGACTGTATATATAGCCCTCCAGATATGGCAGTAATCAGAAACAGACCGGTGGTGCAGGACACAAAGATGAAAGTCTAGGTTTGTCTTTGAAGAGCATAGACGTAGAACAAATGATGTTAGATTTGATGAGAACAAAAAGGTAATTTACCAACTACAGACGATACTGAACAGACATTCATGCAAGGAAGGAACAAAAGATGAATTAACACCTGATGGGCACATATAGCCATTCTCTCTATATACCTGAAAAAGCTAAAAGGCTGCTTTGCTGACACCATTAGTGACCAACAGTCATTTTAAAAAGGTGTTTTTTCACTACTATTCAGTGTAGATATGGGGTTGCTTCCTGTACTTTCCAGGTATTCATCAAGAATTAATCAAATAAAAAACCAGCAGGGGTCCATTACACCTATCTGTCCAATATTTCTAGAGGCAGCACGCATGAAACTGACTGCAATTGCAATTGTGCCCCTGTTACCATCGGGATAATGTGTTTGGGACCACACACTCTCCTCCGGGCTCTCCAGAGACCTGACTCAAAGAGCTTTCATCGATTGACAGAGGACAGCTGAGGGATCGTGTGTCTTTTATTGTGTGGAAGCCCGAGGATCTGCAATCTGTTTGCTCTATTAAGTATTTGCATTATAATCATACATGTTTGACATCTTTAGGAATTAACAATGCACACTGTCTCAACACTTATTTGTGTAACAATGAGCACAGAACAACCTTGTGCTCTATAGATGGAACAATATATCCCAGTTGAGTCTAAAGCAGTCATTTCTTGCATTACATGATCACAGCCACTAGAGCGTAGTAGAGGATAAACCTCTCAGCCCTGCAGTGTGGTCCTGAATACTTCACTGCTTCATTCATTGCACTGGGCGTTGCAGACAAAGAGGACGTGAAAGAGATACTCTGCGAGTACGAGAGAGGAAGTTGATCTGAAAACTGGAGTTGTTGTGTCTTGAAAACGCTTTATATTTGGGATTTTAGCTGCGTAGTGATACTCCTCTCTAGAGTGTGTATGTGGTAGTTAATATTCATTATTACGGGCTAAAACATATTGTTTTACTTGAATAAACCATATATTTTCAAAGAAAGAGTAACATTCCGTTTTATTAAGGGAAGTTTGGTGAAGTTTCACAAAATAAAGCTTCTCATAGTGTAGAAATACCACATTTGTCTATAAAGAACCTCTAAAACAGCAAAGAAAACGTACACGAATAACATGATTTTAATCTGTTTCATAGAGGAATAAGAACACCACATTGTGCTGCATCTGTGGAACACCCATTATATATATTTACTCTTGCTGTGGCAAAACTGTGGGCCATAGTTGCTCTCTGCCTTTGTGTCTCTGCTTTCTAGTCTGGGGCTCTGAGGGGGTTAACAGGACATAGAGACAGTTGGGCCGCACCCACTGAGCTGATTTGAATAAAGCCGGCATTTGGCGCGAGGCTCAGTGGAGCCAGCCTTTCTTCATACCGGCTGTAAAACCACCCCCATGCACCCTGGAGTGGCGGGAAATGCTGGAGAGAAAGAGGCACAGAGATAGTGAGAGTGAGAGAGAGAGTGAGAGAGAGAGAGAGAGAGAGAGAGGGGGTGGGGGGGGGGGGTACTGCACTGGCCGGTTTTACACACCTTCTCTGTACCTGCTGGGTGCATGACACACATGTCACACACAAACTAAATGTACCTTGAGGGGGGGGAAAAGGACAGTGACAAAGAAAAGAGGAAGAAAAAGCAACACGCCTCCCTCCCTCCCTCGTTTTGGCGCGAGACAGATACTGAGAGATACTGCTCGCTCGCTCTCAGTGGTAGGCTGTGGGTGGAGACAAAAGCAGGCATGATTGGAGTGGACCAGAACAAAGAGGGCAACAGACACCCCCCCCCCCCCCCCCCTACACACACACACACACACTACCTCTTATCAGCCCCCACCCCTAACACACAGCCCGAGGGCTTGAGGCAAGGCAGATGACTATTATAACCTTAATCAGTCCTTCAAAGCAACCACTCAGGCATGTTTGCCACCACCAGATTCTTTGTTCTAACTGGGGTTCTACGTAGTTTTGGCTTGAACCCTTTCCATGTTTAAAACTCACAGCCGCACACGTATGATTTTACCAGACACAAGTAGAGGCCCTTTTCTTGCCGAGTTAAGGGCTGGCGATCATCCACCACCACGGTAGAGGACCCATATGAAGGTCGTTTGTTCCCAGGCCTTTTCACAGCAGCCTCACCGCACTTCTAGTAGTGACATCATTGGATTTGTTCTTATTGGCTTTCAGTGAGGCAACTGTCTAGATTCACCCCGACCCCCCTCGATCTGTAGTGTAAGTAAATAAGTGGGTGGCAGCTGACTAAGCACCAGCATCTTTTTGTCTGGCAAAATTCACCCATCAGAGGGCAAAAAGAGCAGAGCAGCAGTTCTTCTCACTTCCTGCCTCCAATGGGCGCAACACAAAAACAGGAAGTCTGTGCTGCCTGTGTGTTTCCTAGGCCTTATAACAGAGCCTCTCTCTCTTTCTGCCACACACACACAGGCCTATAGTGGGGAAGAGGAAAGCAGGGCACTGATTATTACATAAGCTCCACAGTGGTGGTCACTCAGGCCCTGACTACAACAGCAGTCACATTCAGACGCAGGCTGAAAAGAAGGAATTGTAACCATGCAAGACGGACAGAGGCGTCTATGCACTATACATTCACCATCAGATAAGAGACAATCTGATAACACACTGCATGTGTATGTGTGTGTGTGGGGAGGGGGGGAATCTGCATTTTAGCATTCAAATTTATAATCATTTAAATACACTCTATATAGTCTCACACTGCAGCAATTGGTCAATAAATTGGCTTCTGATGGGGGTGGGAGGAGGATGCCTCACGGAGGGGGAGACAAAGAGCAATAGCACTAAAGTGAAGATCTAGAGGGGGGTTGTAGTCGCGGTGGGGCCACTATGAGGTCTGCAGGGGGTTAAAGGGGACTTGGGGGAGGGGTTAAGCCCCTCTCTGAGTAGCTTGGGTTGGGGGCAGAATGAGGTGGGGGTTGGTGGTGATGGCACTCAATGGAGCTAAATTCAAAAGATGCAGTAAGTGTCTCAACTTCAACTGAAGCAACCTTATACCGCAGAGCTAAACAATGGAACATCTGCTGGCAGACAACGCTGTGAGAGCAGCAGTGGCTCTGATTTAAACTGCTACTCGGTGGATAAAACCCCCAACAGTCGCAACAGGTTTCAACATATTTCTGAGATCACAGATACTTGGTATCAACGCAATGTCTTTGGAAATCTGACTAGATTGCTCCCCTTTATTTTGAAAGCATAACATTGTTTTTAAATATGGAAAGGTGACCGTATTCAAAAGCAGTTTCGGGAACATGTCAGATTCTACATCAAATAGTGCATCTACTTGTATCCCAGTTCAACAGGTTATGTGTTGGCACATTTACACATCATATCTTGGTTTCAGAGACCCGGATCGGCCCTTCGCACACTTTTGAGAAACTTACAAGCTGGGGTACCAAGATGCAGTGGCACGTAAACATCTTTTCCATGTAATCGCTGTCTGCCATGTGTGCTGTGGCATCTTCAACCTGAGTTGCAGAGATAAAACTAAATAATTTGACCATAAACAATGCAATGCTGAAAGAAACGTGCCACCATAAACAGAACATTGACATTGTATCATTATCGTTATAAAGTTAATAAAGCCTGATTAATGTTAGGTATAGATAGTGCTAATATACTCAGTCAAACACTACAACAGTCAAACATACACCTAAAGGACCATAATGGAAATAAGCTCTTGGGCTTTATTGTGTTTTATCCTTTTGAAAAAATTCTATTCAATATGGCCAACGTGTAAGCTAACCCTTTTTTTATTTACACAACAAACAGACATGGAGAAACATCATTAATTTGGGGTTGTGTTTGTGTCCACCTGAAGACCAAATATTTGTCTATTTAGCTGTGTAATGCTCCACTGTGTTCACCAGCTAGTTGATACCTTTGTCTGTCTGCAGTCTGGTGCTGGGCGAGTATGTTTTAGAGATTTTTTAGCTCAAAACAGCTGCCTTCTATGCCTGGAAATGATGCTGATGAAAGCGGGTAGAGTGAACCAAAACAATGAGCTAAAAGATGCTAACATACTCTGCAGAGCGGAGGAGAAGTGCAGAGTTGGTTGCTAGTTGATTGAGGGTTTGTCACTGAAAACGACCCCTTTCACATAACACACAGTCATCTGATCAATTATTTAGCTCAAAATATGGTTTAGAGCAGCTTCAAGAATACTTTTTTTCTTGTTTTCATTGCTGGTGACATAATGAAGAAGCCAAACTCAACGGAGAGCTGGAGCAAGTCCAGAAAACCAAAAACCCGAGGGGCTTTATCCTCACCTGCCAAGGCTACTCAGACAGTATAGAAATGACCAACAATGGCACAATGACATGTCAGCACAGAAATATGGACAATTAATCATGCATTTAGGCATGTAAATGGTTTCACATCATATCCCCAATATGAAAAATGATAACGATAACTATTGATCAGAGCCAACAGCAAGCTACTCATTGGGAACATAATGCCAGCTTTAGTGACTCGCTCACAAGCCATGTCACCCTCACCCATTCAGTGTTTGTGTATGTGTTAGAAAGGGGTGGTGGTGAGTGGGGTTGCCTGGGTGAGGGTAGCACAGCTGTCACTGTTGAGGCCCCCCCCCCCCCCTCTCTCTCCTTGTGCTTATCCATTAACCAGCGCCATGGTTACATCGCCACAGCTAATGCTCCCTCTTATGTCTCCAGTGGCCAAAGACCCTATAGAAACAGATTACTCGTGTTTGTGTCGACAAACTCTTACACATAACTTGTGAGGCTTTTTTTTTTTTCTAGTCTCCCATCCTAATTGCCTACTTTAGTAACATTGACCCATTTGCAGTGTTGGCAATGCGTTTGTTTGTTTACCCATCAACTGTTGGACTGTCCATCCTCAGCGTGACTGTGTCATAAGTCCAGGTCAGAGAGCTAAGCGCGAGCCACTGACAGCTCACACAGTGTGATGGTTTGAAGACCTTTTGATGGGTTCATTATAATCAGAGCTGTGGTGTGACTGGGCCCAGATGGCAGCAGTGTTTACACTAACGGGATTAGGATTAGCTCCAGATTAGACAGGCGAGTTGAAAGGCCTGCTCCGCTGACACGATATGGCCGCCTAGCCTCACGCTAACCCTGCTGAATTTGTCTCAGAGGCTACTAACCCACAACAGACCAGATAGCTCTCTGCTGAGGGGGGTAAGGAAGGTAGGAACTACTCGGAAGAAAACCAAAACATGTGGCCACACAGGTGCCGCACAGGAGCTCCCAACACTTTGCATGATTATTTGGCTTTAAGGGGGTTTAATTGTTGTCCTGGCTGAGGTTTAAAGCAAAACACTGGTTTGACACCAGTCAGCTGTTGCTGGATGTATCCACAGAGAGAGGAATATGTACAGCATGTTCCAACTGAATCATCACTATTATGTAACATCGGCCTTAGGATGGGGAGGGTGTGCAACAGAGAGAGAGAGAGAGAGAGGAACTGAGCACAGACGACTGACCTAGATCAGTAAATGGTGGAGATAAGTACCTGTGCTGGGGGGGCAAGAACCAGCAGACTGGGTCTGAGGGGGATTGTCAGGGAACAAGGGGTGTAGCGAGAAAGATAGGCATGCAAGAAGACAGCAGGAAGGGGAGATAAACTGGAAAGCAGGGAGTCAAAGAATGTGATTTCTTGCAGCATAATCATTTTTTCGGTGGTAGGCTCACAGCCTCATTGGGATCAGACGGACAGTAGTCGCCGCAGCCTCGGCTGAGTCCCAGTGACACAACCAGGCTGGAATGTGGGTCAGTAGGCAGAGAGCTGGAGGACTAAGACCAGGGAAAGTTTCCTGCAATCAGTTGTGTGCGTGTGCCCTCACAAGCATGGTGCATCTGTTTGTGTCTTTTCCCGCTTGTGTTTACCCCATCTTCCTTGACCGTCAGCCACTTGAAAAATAGAATAAGGGGAAGGATGTGTGTTGAGTAAGAAAAAGGGATAACAGTGAGTCCGCTTCTCCTCTCTCCAGCCGACTACGATTCCCACGGAGCATTCAACCGTCCCAAATCTCTGAACCAAGCCTCCTATTGGAAGATGATTCAATTCAACTGCAGATCGTTCTCACACAGAAGACCATAAGGTTATCCTAACATAAACCTATATCTCCTCCTCTCTATTGTACGTCCTATATTCAGCCACATGTAGGTCAGAGATAAGCAACCAGTTCAACCATGCTCTTAGAATCACAAACCAGTGCAGTTTGCTCATGGTTCGTTTCCTCCTCTGCCCCACTGTGTAAACACGCAGTGTATACATGCTGTACAAGCCAGGCCAGTCAGAACACAACCAGTTTACATGGTGGAAATGTTGCTCAATGTGCCTGTGTGTCTGTGTTTTTGCAGAGGTAAGAGATTCATCAGAGTGACAGCTGTGGGGTTTTAAAAGTTGCGAAAGTTTATCCTTCCATTTTCCAGGAACACAGATTCATATGTTGCTCAATTAGAAGCTTTTATGGTTATATATAGTTATCGCACTACTTTTTCAGATTCACTGTCGTTTGACCTAGATGGAGCAAGACATGCTGGTGCGACGAGTATAACTGGTAGTGTTTCTTGTCAGGGAGACCTGCGAAAGATAAGCCGTTGTGTGCTTTTGCGTTTTTCTGCCAATGTTTACAAGGTTGAGCCATTGTTCTGAGGTGATGCAATTATATGCCAAAGGTTACACATGCAGAGAACATACTAAATACACTCACTCTTTGGACATATTTGGGTGAAATGTGTTGGTAACCACACACATGCTCAAAAAGAAAATGAAAGATTAATGAGATTGCTTTTTAGACAGGACAAATGTGTGTGTGTGTGTGAGGAGGATGTATAAATCGGAGAGAGGCTGCTCTCCATCCAGCCAAATCATCAATTCTCCACAGTCCCACCCTGATCGCACACATCACACACACTTCTGTCTGACCACCAGTAAAGCTGTCACATTCTGTCTCGTACCCTGGGAATATGTAGACCTCTATGACGCAGCCATGAACGGATCTCCTCTTACATCCGCCTGATATTTAATAAAGGGGACAGCAACAGGTTGCAGCTGTTTGGGAACTCAAAGGCTTATTTTACTGCGGAAAACAAATGTAGCCTGCAGATGTGAGAGAATATAACACATGTGCTCAAAGAGGACACAGTCACAGTTTGAGCATGTGTGTGAAAGTGATCACATGTGCACTTCAGAAGTCACGGCTCAGTGTGGGCGTTGCATGAAGTTGAGAGCAGAAAGTCTGGTCTGGCAAGTTAACCGTCAAAGCAGAGTAGAACAGAGATGAGCATCCCACTGGAAAAAGAGATCCTGTTACCTCATTATTTCCTTCAGGGAAAACCCAGTTTTTTCAAACATATTAGCGTCATAATCACCGAGTGCTCATGCTGTCAATTTAGCACACATGCAGCTGCCGTTTCGGAGCTCCTATCAATGTGGGGTGCTTCATCTTTAAACTCCTTTAGTTGAGATAATTTATCTTTCAAAAAAACAAACACTGGATTAACTGTTGAATGTTGTTGTTTTGTGCATGCTGGTGTTGGATAGCTGCACTGCCCAGAAATGAACCATTAACTGCGCTAACAGCACATCTCTTTGGAGAAATGCTTTGAACCTTGACTGTTATTAAATTAATAATTGATTTTCTACTCTTGTGTTTCATCACCTCAGATGAATTTCATGCTCGGAAGGTAACAGGAAATGAATCAAACAGGTCGCTCCGATCTGGTCCAAGACCTGATATCTGATTTCTGCTTTCACTTCCTGATGCAGTATATTCTGTTTGCTGTGACTAGACCTCATCACCTGTTCACTCAGTTTGCATTACCTTATATGTTGGTTGACTTGTTCTCAGTTTATCGAGGAAATAGGAGTATTAGTTGCACAAGTATTAGTTATTTCTTAATTAAATGTCAAAGCAAAGTCAAGCAAAGAGTTTCAATTATCTATTAGATGGGGTCATTTAACTCCCTCAACTGAGCCTCATGAGACTTAACGCTCATTTTGTAAAGGAAATATTGAACTGTGCCAGAAAATAGTGCCCTCAGGGCCGAAAATGGGACCCAGAGAGTGAACACAGGCAGGTGGAACACCACGCTATCCCTGCCGCAACAAAGGCCAGTGAGGTGCGAGACGGTTGGAGTTCAGGGTGTGCCTGGCTCATCTGTCAGCCTGTACTTAAATGGTTGCTTTTGAATCTAACATGCAGACGACTGGCAGTCAAACCTGAGTCACCAGGGCTTGCAGAGACTCGTCTGAGAGGTCATCGATGGGGCAGCAGCGTCTCACAGGAACATTGGTCATTGCATCAAATGTTGCCTTTTTTTAGTCCAATAAAGTTTTGTTAACTTAAAACCAGTGTGGGTATGCTCTCCATTTTGAACTCCATTGATTACCCGCACCCCTCATAACTGTATAGCAGGAGGTACCCACAACTACCTGTCTGCAAATCATATGAGACAGTGTCAGGATCTTAGCCACCGCAGGGTTACGAATCCTACAGGGACTATGAACTGAAAATCTGTCGTCAGATTTGAGTCTCAGGTTACCGTTTAACACTGAACTAAGCATCTGCTGCTAAACACAACTGTTCATCGATCAGAAATCAAGAAAAAAAACAACTCAAGAAATCTATCTCTACTACAGCCCTCAGCTCTACTCTACTTACACAAGTAGCTCTCTGGGGGAACAACAGCTGCAGGAATCTGACTGGCCCACAACCCCCCCCCCCCCCCCTTCCCCCTAATTATATGGACCACAAAGCAATAGAGTAAGGCCAAAGCGTAGTAAAAGGCCCGTCATATAACAAATGAAAGCCTTATGAAAGTGGACAAGAGGTGACTGTCATCCAACAATGAAGAACTTAGAAAGATTTTCACTTTTTCCATTCTACAACCACTTACAATGAAGCAGTGCTGCATACCTGTGTGAATAACTGCACCAGATCCAGGTAGCAGTCGACCCAAACCACCGGGGACCGTTCTAAAGATACTCGATTGTACCCGTGTGTGAGTGTAACCTAGTTCAGTGCACATCAGCTGCCCGGCGTGCAGCAGCCACTGCAGAGAGGAGGATCCACAACAGTATCACACACACACACTCTCTCTCTCTTCAAGGGCAAGTCTCAAGGACAGGCCGGGTTTCACCTCCTGTGGACCAGCAGCTGGTGCATAAGACGCATTTACACAACAGATACGGCAAAGTGACACAGCGGGGAGGAAATCCTGCATACTTCTTGTATGTTGTGCCCTCATTTAGCATCTACAGCTGATTTGTAGATAGTTTTTCTGGAGAGGCACTACAACAGCAGCATGTGGTGGATCTTACCTACGATAAGTGTGAGGCCTGATAAATCTACCATTTGTTACTTCCGCCTCAAACATTTCAATCAACATTTCACTCTGGCGCATGGTTTCTTTTGGGTTGCCATTGAAACTAATAACCAACGCTGCGGTAGCACAGAGCACATTTTGATGGCAAGGTCAAGATGTTATTAAGATGTATTAATGTTAACAGGAGGAATACAGCAACTTGTGTCTTCGTGCATGTCATTGCGTAATATTTTAATAAAAACAAGACTACATGTTTGTATGCAAATATGGTATAAAAATTTAATGGCGCTGTCAATGTTAGCATGCTTTCAAAAAAAACAACAAAAATTCAAAAAAAAATCAGGAGAAGCATTGAAATCACAAAGTGACATGTGAATATAAAGTACAGCAGTGCTACTTATTTTTTCACCCATTTTTCTTACTTTCTTAACAAAATAGAGGTTCCTCGATGCCTGGCGGCACGTCATGAAGAGGAGCAAAGCTCGTTGACAACTCTTAGTCACGTCTCCTTCCCCAGGAGTGATAAGCTATTATTTACAGAACAATTTGTACATCAAACCACACGGACTCATTCACTCATATGTACACAGTAAGGCATTCACACTTCACTCCATCCCAACACACATCCTGAAGGCTACATATCACACTTACAAACTATGAATAAAGTTCTTATTTCCCCATCACAGCATACCAAGATATATCTTAGTCATAGCTAGAAAATCAATTCCATTACCCCTTTTCAAAACTAAAATACTGTCCAAAGAAAAACACAGCACACTAGCTGCTCCTCCGCCGCATATCAGGTTCATTGGCCAGCAGAGTCAATTCATAGGAAGCCCACAGCAATATGAATGTATTCCAAAAACAGAAGTCACGGCTATTTACATGAGGCTGTTATAGAAAAACTGTAGCTTTCCAAAAGTGACAGATAAAACTTGAGAGTAAAGTTCCTGAATGTGAATAACGAGGCGGTTGATTTCAAAAGCGTCTCAAGAGCGCTTCAGCTCAGCTAATCTGCGGATGAGCTGCTGCTGTCGGGTTTTGAGGCGTTTCTTCTTTTGGAGCTGCCGTCTCTCCCTGGTGTGCAGGTCCGACAGGTACTCCGTCGCGTGGGTCAGGATGGCCACCTTGGGAGTCTTGGCCGACTGCAGGCCAGGGATCTGATCGCGTAGGGCAAGGAAACGGGAGCGGAGATCGTTCCTCCTCTTCCGCTCAAGGAAGTTGTGGTTCCGCCTGCGGTCAATGTCCTCTGCGTCTGAGGTTAGGGGACTCTCAGTGGGGGAGCCAGGCTGGGAGACACTAGACGAAGAGCCCGACCGCTGACTGGACGATGTGCAGGTACGCTTGCTTGGAGGCTCTTCTGCATACTCCTCCTCTTCCTCTTCATCATCATCCTCCTCCTCGTCCCCCTCCTCCTCCTCCTCCTCCTCGTCTTCATCGTCGTCATCCTCAGGGTCACTGTCCGGGGAGCGAGCGGCGTAGTTGTGCTGCTGCCGATGGACGGACATGTGGAAGCGTCTGGGGCAGGGGTCAGCCCGGACCGTGATGGTCACCGGCTTTCTGGCGTTCACCAGCCGCACCCGGTTCTGCTTGCTCTCCACGGTGACAACGTCGATTTCCTCTTCATCATCTGTGATCACATATGAACAACTCATCAACACACACAGAAAACCCCGGTTTTAAACAGCATAATGTTTCTATACCACCCTTTACTAAATATGTCGAGAAGAATCAAAATGTAACCAAATTGACTACAAGAAACAGCAAAGCGTCCCCTACTCCTCCATCTGAGGAGGGCAGGGCAGGAGCTGCTGAGTTAACAGCAGTGGTCATCCATGCCAAAGCTCGCAGGGAATTCAGGCTTTTGTCTTTGAACACTGAGCATTCATCAACAATTTAAATGAGGAGATCTGCTGGCATGGGGGCACTCCCTAATTTGGTTAGTGTGAATGAGTTACTCTCACGGTCTGTCGCTGTGAGAGTGTAGTAGCAATAAATCATCAGGTCCAGGTCAGCCCGCCCCTCTACCGCACTCTGATTGTAATGCAGAGCCAGAGGACGATATTGAGAGGGGGTAATTCAAGGCAAAGTGATGGGGGCGCGGTTTTTGAAATATTGCCTGTGTAATCTGCGCTAAACATGTGGCGCATGATCAACGTGAGAGTTCAAAAATTAAATGCAGCTTTAAAGTGACCGACTGTTGTACTTGATAACCTCTCTGCGCCACACACACCACAGTTATGCAACAGCAGCCCACCGTTCCAAATTACGCATTGTTAGAGGGCAATATAATCCTGAGGCAGGAGCAGGGTGGGGCAATTTAGAGCATGGCTGCCTTCTTACCAGAGGAATCAGAGCGGGACTCGGAGCCAGACGACGCCGGCTTCCTGCAGCCACTTGTCGGGAAGGTGAGAACAGCCGCGGGGTCGACGCAGTCCGTCGCCGGGGTGGCGAGCGGGCCCCCGGGAGAGACGCACTGCGCTTTGATGCTCGGTCTCACGGAGATCTGGGCCACCGGGGGGGCGACGGCCTGTGCCGCAGCAGACACTCTCGCATTGACCTTCTCCAGCTGCTTACTGGCAGAGAAACTACTCCACATGCAGTCCTGGATGATGATGGAGCTGAGGTTGCCGAACAGCTTCCCTGTATCGGGGATGAACTGGCCCTCGCACTCCTCGTCCTGCCCCAGGACTTTGGACAGCCAGCTGAGCTTGTCTCCCGGCGAGAAGTGGAGCGCACCGGCGCTCAGAGTCCGAGTGGGAGACATGGGAGGGGTGGGCAGGAGCTGGAACTTTTTCCATATGTCCTCGCTCGGTGCGGTCGACTTGTAAAAATCCTCCTCTCTGTCGAAGTCGTCGAAAAAATAGTGCTGGTAGCAGTCGAACTCCATGTCCAGAGTTAACCAAGTTTATTCCCAGAAATGATCAAATGACACCAGCTGCCTCTGAGAAACGTCCTGCACAACCCTGCGGGGGGGGAGGAGGGGGGGAAACATCACAGTGATTAGCAATGATCTTTTTAAAGTAGTTCCCAGTATGATCACATTTCAAGTATCCATCTAACGGGCCATTAGGATATCACATCCCTTTAAAAGCATGCCTTCTACAAACGGGACCACGTAAATAATTGATTGCATCTTGCGGATGCTCTCTTTGAAGGGGTGGACTCAAAACTGTCCAGGAACACAATGTTACTATATAATAATATAAGCATCAACTATGATTCAGTGCAAGCGTTTTTGTGTTGTTTTAAGTAGGCTACACGATAGATTTTAGTCTACAGACTTGCAGGACTATCCTGCGTAAAAGTAACGCGCGTGGCTGCATTTCCTGAAATGCAGGCAGCGCTTTGTTCCACAGAACAGTCATGTGAACCCCGGCGAAGGGGAAAAGTAGACTGCTTCACAGTCACAGCGTGGGTTAGCTCTCACAGGCGGCCATTCTCTTTCCTCACTGGAAACTTTCAAAAGGCAGACACTAGAATAAAACTACTCACCGGCTCTCCACAAAAAAAAAAGAAATCCCACGGTTAAAAATCAGGGCATTGGAAATCCCTCGGCAGCCAAAGAGCAATGAGTTGACGTGGATCAGAGGGATAAAAGCTGACCCGGGTTGTTGTTGGATACAGCGGCGCGCTGTTTGGACGCGGTCTTTACTTTTATAGCAGTTTAAAGGGGGAAAACCGGGGGCTCAAAGAACAGACTCAGGGACCGCCCCACAATGTGTACCAGAAAGCCACACAGTGCGTTTTTCGCGCCAGTGAGATATCCTGTTATAAGGAGCTAAAAGAGTGCAGGGAGGAGCCTCGCGAATATCTGCAGCGGTAGATCCGGGTAAGCCCCATCATATGCATGAGAGGCGGGGGGGGAGGCGCTCAGCCCCGCCCCGCCTACAACACTAATTATGGTCACAATTACGGACATATTTCATCATCGATATTTGTTGCTCCTTGTAGTCGTAGAAGGAGAACATATGGTTAATTTGTCAGTAATTTCCTTTCATCTGATACATTTATATTCCCTTGTACGTGACCATTTGCACTTCTACTCTACTACTCTACTCGACTACATTTAAAAGCACAATATTGCACTTTTCACTCTACTATATTTACTTTGACAGCTTTAATTGCTAATCACTTTGTATATTCTACATACAACGTTTGTACTCAAGGATCAACTTAATATCAATTTAAAAATAAAATGTAAAGCTATGTCATAGATTCAATTACTTGTCTGTATATAAAGTAGCATTCAGTTCCACGTTCAGCTGCTACAGCAGTATGACGTATAAAGCTGAAGCAAGCAGTTGATTATTTGTCTTTGTCTTATGTAACAGTGAGCTGAATGTTTTTGATTACACAAGACAAGACATTTAAAGATGTTGACTTGTGCTTTAGGAGATTGTGATTTGTTTTTTGACATTTCATAGATCAAACAAGTAATTGATTGAGAACTAATAATCACCAGGTTGGGCAAATAAAACGTCCGGATAGTATGAAATAATAATTAACAAATCCCAGGGGACTATTTTCTGCATAATGAGTACCTTTTACTCATGTAAAGGATCCATCTTCCACCACTGCATCCCCCAGTATAATAAACATTAATCAATGTTCCACCATAACCACGAAATGCATTTGAGGTCCACAAAGTAGTGACGTTCAGCCTTTGACACAGCGGTCATGTCCAGTCTAGCGTCTTCATTGCTGTCTTTGCAAGACGAGCTGTGGCCCTCATCATTAGGTAAAGTTGACATGGCTTAACCTTGAGGCCAAACATTGGCTTAAAGATGATCCTCTTTTCCTTAATCCTGTTCAAATCAACAGATCTCCAAAGTCTAAAAAATTCCCAAACCTGTTTTTCCAGCAGCACTTTTTTAATACGTCAATTTTAACAAAGCAGCTGGATAGCAGTTTCATTCATTGTATTTATGTGAAATGTTGTTGACTCACAGTATCTATCTTTTAATTTGTATTGCAAAAAATAGGAATTCAATGTCCTTAATTTCCATATCCAGCATAACACAGGTGCATTCTATTCCAACCCAATAAACAGTTCCACAGTGAAGGGTGGAGTGCATCCTTGAATGGCCTGCATTCAACACAAAAGAGCACACCGAGTACACAAACAGGCAAGATCCTGTCTGCAGGTGGTGGTGAAGTGAGTAATCTTCTTTACAGTGAGAGACAGACTCTTCAGCAGCAAACAAGTTAATGTTGTAAACAAGCACTATTATATTGGGTCTTAAATTCCCTGTTTACAGGACACAATCACAGCTCTGCCAGACAAAGAAAAGACCTCCCTCGTAAAACCCATGTGCACCTATCGACCTGAAACATTTAATTATTTGAACCATGATATGACCATATTGAACAAGGCAATGATTAAGTGGACACATGATTTGTCTCTATATTGTCTGGCGTGAACAAATGCAGCCTCACTTTAGAGCAGAAGGTCATAGTTCACCAACGTCTCATGACCAGACACCACCAGGTCAAAATCATTCACCAACCGAGGCCTCGACATCACCCGTACTAACATATTGATTAGTTTGGTCCATAGCATGCACGTCTCGTCCTTGATGAAGCATCTCGGCTGACAAGATAAAAAAAAAACATTATCTCTGGTCACACGGCCAAGTTAACGACACTGATTAGTGATGGGCATCTGTTGTCAGCAACAGGCCTGAGGTCATTCCCCTGATTGTGTGGCGTCTGTGAGTGATGTGAGTGGTTAAAGTGAACTAAAGGCAGTGAAACAATCAATACATACAGTAGCTGTTTGGGAGCTTTTGATTGTATCGCAGGATCTCTCTTTTAGCAGATGGAATCTGCCCAGCTGCCATGAAA
Organism: Pholis gunnellus; assembly: GCF_910591455.1. NCBI lineage: Eukaryota > Metazoa > Chordata > Actinopteri > Perciformes > Pholidae > Pholis > Pholis gunnellus. Next base: position 14,359,993 of record NC_136542.1, on the reverse strand, counting down.
AGACAAAAGAAATGACATATTTCTTTTCAATACTAATCTTTAGATTTGAAATTAAAAACACAAAGTTGAGAGATGGACTTGATTTTGACTTAGCTTACTTGTGACCTGCAAGGGATTTTGCCCTACCAATTGCTTATTATTATTATATATTATATAGAATTAGAAAGAAGAATTACATTTTTAGTTGCAGGAACACACATTTTTCACATAAGTTCTGTGGAAAATATTTTATAGACGATAACTATGCAAGTATGGACTTACATTAGACCAGCATTTTGTAAACTGGAAATCGTTTTTTGTTTTTTTAAAGCCTGTGACATGTCTAAGCCTGTTTTTATTTATTGTTGTAATATTAGTTTAATGTTGCCTTCTTGGCCACGGTCCCTCATTAAAAAAAAAGAGATTTAAATTTCCGTCAGACTTTTACTTGGTAAAGGAAACATGAAAAATGATAATGTCTGCACATCAGTGGATTTGAATTCAATTGCATTCTGAATTTAAAATAAGAAAAAGAGACGTATTCTAGCCAACTTTAAGAGTTATTTCACCCACAGAGCAATGATCACAGCCTGTAGATCCTGTAACTTCACATCCTATAATTACACAGTGGACCAACCCTCACTCTGCTATGTTGGGAGAATGTCATCCTTGCCAAAGAGAAGAAAGAAACATCTTTGGTCCCATAAAATGTAGATGAGGCCCTCCCCCGTTGAGGCCCTCCTCCTCCTCCTCCTCCTCCTCCTCCCTCCTCTCTTGTGTTCCTTCATCAAAACTTGGGGATCCTTTCCTCAGCAAGGACATTGTTGGTTTGTTAACAATGCTTAACACCAACAATAGCCTGCTCCCCAAGTCATCTCCCAGCTTAACTTCAAGTACCTGCAATTGTGCTTCATTGCTATCGTTGCATATGTGTGAGGATCGTAAAAAGAGGGCGCGGGGGTCGGGATCCACCTCAGCAGAGTCCTCATGTCTGTAACACCCACTCAACCGCCTGAAGAATATTGGTCACAATGCAGTGCAGGAATTTGAATGGGTTTTTTTTTATTTCGGGGACTGTGTGGAATTGTCTCCATGTGCTATACAAGGGGGCGTCCTTCTTCCCCCCCCCCCACGACCTCTGTGACACGGGAACCCCCAACCCTGAACTCTCACCTCCTCCAACCATCTAAAAAGAGACAATCTGCAGCAAAAGTGGGAGCAGTCACCCGCAGCCCAGAGAAAAGCCATGCAGATGAGAAAGACAACGTAAATAATTCACACTAGTGTTATTGCTCCCCAGGGATGTAACACACCGTATTCTGACACCCCCCTTCCTAAAGTACCACAAGAGTGTGATCAGCAGGGTGCCAGCTTTACCTGCTAACAGCTTTCACACACCAAAGATGAATATCTAGCAAAGCATGCAATTACATCAAGCCTTTACTGTTGATGTTATCACTTGTCTTTTCTTTTCCTCCTCGACTAAGTTACAGAAAATATCATTAGATATGATTACAATCTAGGATTCTGACCTTTCTTTAGCATTAAATGATAAACTATCGCAGTTAATGTTCAAATGGAAACTCCACCTCCGAGTTAATGGAGTATGCTCATGTCATAAATACACTAGTTTCTTACACTTGTGCAATGTTTACTAATGAAAGCCTAATGTTTATCCCACATGGCTGTACAAACTGAGATCAACTCGTTAGGGACATTCTTTATACATGTTAAAAAGGAGTGAGTAGATTATGTGAAATTCTCACATGAGTGTAGCAGTTGGAGAGCCACAGAATGCAACCAGGGCCTCACTGCAGCACACATGGACTAAGTTAGGCTGCCACCTGGTGCTTGCTATGTGCAATTAACTGATCTCTGTACTCACATATTACAGCAGAATGGATGAGCGGTGGTGTTCATAAGCTTTATTTAAGACAAAGTAGAATTACAACAAAGTAGAATTACAACAAAGTATGCCATGACATGTAAAAGTCTTACATTCAAAACAGGGAACAGCACAGAGGTATAATATAGGTGTTGTTTTATTATCACAGGTATAGAGTATTTTTGTGTAAATAGCATTTTCATGTTGTAGCTGTTCAGGGAGGGGCAAGTGTTTCCATACTTATACTGTTGAGTAGTAATCTATAGCAAAGCATCATATTTTATACGATGATCTTGAGTTTCTTTATGTGAAATCTTAGTCAGCAAGGTTACAAACTATGCTGTCAAACACTTGGAGTGGAGCAAAAAGTACAGATATGAGGAGAAACAGAAGTCAAAACTAGAATATAATGGGAATACTCAAAGTGAATATTGTAATTGCAGGTATTCCAGATGTATCTTAAAGTGCAGTATGTGAGTAAATGTACATTCAGCCACTGGAATGGCCTGACTCCCAACACCAGTATACCAAAACAGGGAAGGATAAGATTGAACGCGTGATCATGGCAGACTAAAAGATCTCACAAAGACTGACAGACTTCTGCAGATGGCCAGTATAATCAGACTAATCAAACAATACCGTGGACAGAATGACAGCTTCTTGTATCCCTTACACCTGATGGGACTGATTTGATCGCTGTATCTAAAATCCTTGTAACTAAAAACACTGCCATCAAGATCAGCGTTCTGTATTGTCACTGTTTGATATAATGCTTGCTGTTAATACATGTAAATATCACACAGAGGAATACGACTTGTATCTTATCAGGCGTTGCAGCACAAATTTGCTCCGGAACAGTACTTTTTAATGTTACCTTGATGTCCAGTAGATGGCGCCATGGTGGCATGCTGAACTTAAGTTACATGTTGTGGTACTTGACTTGAGTATTTACATTTTATAATACATTAGATCTCTTCATTACTTTTCATGTGTTGAATTTCGTAGATTTTACACCACTTCATTTATCTGTCGGCTAAAGTGACTACTTACTTTGCAGATGAGGAGATAAATCATACGGTGATATTATCAAACATGGGCATCAGCCATCAATATCTGCATGAGCTGAGGATCCTGTGCCCTGTGGCCACATCGTGCCTCTGACTCTCAGAAAGAAGAGCCTTGTCCTTCCTGTTTGGAAAAACAGGCTTTGGACTCCTGTTCGGAGATGCATAGTTTTCACTGGACATGAAGGAATGAAAAATTGCAACGTGGAAATGAAATAAAGCTGACAGACAAATAGAGTTAAAAGAAAGAACAATATGTGTCTGTGAGATGTAGTTTATAGAATTATAAAGTTGGATACAATGGAAATACTCCAGTAAAGTACAGTTACAGTATATATGACTCTAAAGTTAGCTAACATTAGCCACCATAAACTAATCATATCAGAGCAACAAAACCTCTGAGTGTACTGAGTTGAGCAACGGTGTGTGTTTTATTGATCGTGAACTCCTGTGTTGATCAAAATTGTATTTTTTTTATCACATTATCACACTATGTGGGTGTTTTTGTGTGTGATGTGATTCAACTGTAACAAGGCTTCAAACTAGAGTTCAACTGGAAAATAAATGAAGTACAGTCAGATGGTTGTGACTTATTTGTAAACTACAGAATCTGTGCAGTAATTTTACAGGATAGGCAATTGCACTTTGATCAAAATTAAAGATTTGGTTAAAGGATAAGTAAAAGTATTGACCCTATACTCATAGTTACTCATTTACATAACGTGTAAAGGTCGGCTATACTTCCCCTCTTGCTGGAAACAAATCTGCTGGATTAAGATGTTTTCAGTTACGGTGTGTCATAAGACTGAGTAATTTCCCCTCACCTCCGTCAAACCAACCATGTAGGCTTCGTTTCACTGGAGCTGGGTCAATAAACAACAAGGGGAAACCCAGAGAGTGTTCAATAAACCAGTGACTTCCAAAACAGCCACACACTGGTTTAGAAAGAGTAATATTGTCTTCATAGAATGATGTCTGTCTGGCATCGCTCATGTCTCACAGTGACTGAGATGGTCAACAGAGGACAAAGTTTTTATAGCTGTTTTTCAGCCAAGAGGTGGCATCGTATCTTTGCTTTTGATTTGTGGTGCTGTTGAAGGACAGAGGTCAATAAGAGACAACACATATTATAGAGAAGGAGAGCACATTTTATTTCAGTTGCTTTTCCTTCTCTTTTCTATTTGACGAGTGTGTGCAAATAGACAGAATGGTGTGTGTTGAATGTATATTTACATTAGAGAAGTTAGAATACTATTTGGAAAGGAGGCAATAGGAAATAACATGCTACACTAAAAAGCCAGGGGACACATTTGGCTGACAAGGAAAATAAAGGTGCTTATACTTACATCCACTACTTTTAGTCTAGAATTAAAAAGGAAAAACACTTAACTGAAACGCTTAACTGAAAACCGTCATTATATAAAATGTTGTAATGCTTCCTGCAAACTCTTTTACATCACAGAAGTAAAAGTGAAAGCAGTCTGGTGGCCTTTGTTTTTAGAGAAGTCTCCAGTTTACACCTACTGCCAAGATTCAAAATATCTCCTTCCACTTAGTCTGTCCAGTATATCCAACTATATTTGTACTGACGACTTCCTTTCTTTCCATTTTTCCATTTTATGGCCCGTTTAACAATTGTCATTCCCGTGGGTTATGCATAATGAGAGATGATTCAACTTTAGGTGATTATACTTTGTGATACTGTGCATGTGTTGTGTGTGAAAGGGTCTTAAGAGTGACTGGCACCCACTCTGGCTTAAATAGTGACAACTGTTAACATTAGCAGCGAAGGCAATAACAGCAGTAACACCCTCCACAGGTTAGAAGTTATTTCGATGATAAATCATGTTCGCTGTGCAATCGCCAAAAGCAGCTTAACACCTCTCATAATGTTTTTTAAAACGCATTGAGGTTGAAGTACACATCATTTTGTTTAGTGGTGGCCGTTATCTTGAAATGCATATCACATCCTGTGGATGGAGAGCTTTCCGCCTCTCTATCTCTTTTGACATGATCTGTCCATTACAATCTTTGTGAGGATCAATTTGGGTTATAGATCTCAGGCTTGGTTTGAGGTTGGAGTTAGCGTTAGGGTAAGGCATTTATGGTTACGGTTATGGTATGGGTCTAAGAAATGCATTATGTCAATGAGTGTCCTCACATAGCATTACAAGGGGGGGGGGGGGGGTCATGATGTCATCACTGTGAATCTTGTTCTGGCAGTTTGACCATTTTCTCACATTTGTGCAGTCACAAGTTAAACTTACAGTTGTTTGCATTGCACAATATGTTCTTATTTATTTTGCTTTGAAAACAAAGACTATAGAAAAGAAAAAAGTTAAACATTGCTCTGCTTTGCTGTTTGCTATACTGCGTTTAATATCTAATTGTAAGGACATTTTTTTCAATGATCCAGTTTAAAGTTGCTGAGATTAGAAGCATTTCTATTGCCTCACAATTACACAAATTGTAACACTACAAACACTGCCAACTATTGTGTTTACCTGAAGGAAGGTTGGTGCTATGCTTCTGCAATGGCTCTGTTGGTTAGGAATGTTATCAGCTGTACCTGCCATGTGAGCACCTTATTGCACCTGTAAAAGAATAACAACCACCACAATTAAAATGTGTTGAATCAGCCCAGTTAAAGATGGAGCACAGATACAACAAATTGCCCTTGAGAATTATTTGATCAAATATGTGGCAAGAGTTTCATATGACAAATTGAACTTTTAGAGATTTTTAATGTTTGTACTGCATTTTCTTCTCACCAAGATGTATTCCCTTTAGCAGCATTCGACACAGAACACGCGATGACACGTCATTGCATTAAATGACGTAGGCGTAGTAGAATGAATGAGCCGAAAAAGGACACAGAGCACGAGCGCCTTCACCCAGAGACTGTCAGAGCAATGGGCGCGACACTATGAAGCTATGAAGCGTTTATTTTTTCTTCCGACACTGATGAATATTACGACATCTAAAAAGGACATATTGACTGAGTTATCGTCTTAATTAATAGCACGATGGCACGAGGAGAGGGCGCCGAGCAGTACGCGGCGAGTTTACTGCCAATCAAACCTATAAATACCGAGATCAAGACAGTAAAGGTAAGAGCAAGCAAAGGATTCTATATTTGATTTCCGGCGTTATTAAAATGTGTTTCACCCGTTCATTCAGGAGCGTAAAAAAGGCGCCTACATTGAAATCAACGTGTGAAGAATTGTGGCCGTTACTTCCTTTCGGAGTGTGAGACGCACCTTGAGTGACTTGTCCTCGGTATTTGAATTCCACCCGGTTTGTCCATCAGCCCCGCGGGCAGCTGCTCGTGTGGCCGGTATAATGTTACCGGCTTTAAAGGGACCACATCTTAAATGAACTTGCCGTCTTGAACGTTTGATTTAAACCGTACAGTCTTGTTAAAAATAGCAGCCCTGGTGATGGCAGATGTGCTGCATGAAACGTGGTGCGGTGTATAGGCTGCTCCAGAGCTGATTCATTATGTTTGAGAGTCTAAAATATTGTGTATTCAATAATAATGGTAAAAAAGCGTTTTCTTCTACAGAGAATTGTGTGCGTATTATACCAGTCTGGAAGCCTTTCAGGACTCAAACCGTGTCTGATGGGTCTCAAGATCATTCCCAAGTGTTAGTACGTCATATATAAAGGTGACAGCATAGCATTCAATCTATCTACAGCCCTAAACAACTTCCACATCTTGTCTGTGCTGTGATCTGTGATCTCTTTTAACAGCAAAATCAGATAGCAGGGCATTTCACATCTACAAGAGCATGGAGCCTACAATCTAAGCTCTGCAAAACTAGTCAAATTTAATTAAAATATACCTTTAATACCTCTCTAGGGCTGACAGATAATGAGTTGGCATTCTCACTGTGTTAAGACATCTTGTAGACAGTCTGATTGATTTAATTGAAATACATTTATAATAAAAAATACTTGTCATTGGCTGTCCTTATTCAAATAGAAATGATTTCATGTATCATCTTGAAGTTGTCTCCAGTTATTTCCTTGAATCCAGAATCTCTTTGTTTGGGAGGGATTTTCCTCGCCGGCCATCAAATGTCACAGACTGTATCCCTTCTTGTATCTTTAGTTCTATTTCCACCAGTTAATTATGCCAGCGGGGCCTTGTTACGCTGAAGGGTTTGGGGGAAGAGAACATTGATTTCTGAGAAGGCAGCAATTTGCTCCCAACATGAGGTGGTGCCGCTTTTGTGTCTGTTGCAGATGTGAATGGTGGTGTAGAGACCCCCTTTGCTGACATCATCCCGCCCTTACAGCGCATTGGCTGTGGCTGTGGACGTGCTGAGACTCTAAGCTTGTCTGCTGACTGTTGGCTACTCAGCATGAAATGTCACACCTCCAACATCCTATTGATAAGAGCCAATGGCAGCGCTCGATTCTCTCTTTGAGTGTGTGAACTACAGTAACCCCATAGTTTCACGCCACTGTCTGACTGCAGTGTGTACGCACGGACTGCATCAGGGATTGGCCTCTGATCTGGCATTCTGAGCGGTGGGGTCGAGGGAAGTTGGCCAATCTCATTCCCTCGTGGCAACAGGTTGTTTACCGCTGCATCAATTATGCCAAACGTTTCTGACGGGGATGGATGATGGTTGTTGAAGTAGATAAGAGGGATTAAATAAACTCTCGAGGAAATCTGAAGATAATGATCACGTAGCGCGCCACTGCCCACATCACTTTCTCTGAATGTATAGCTCCTCTGGGAGTATGAGCATTTCAGTGTTGACAGATGCATAAACGGTTATGAAGCCAAACTAACTGCCTTACATATCTCCTCTGTCCTCCCCTCTCATTGTCTTCCAGCCAAAGGACCAGAGAAACCGTCTGACTGTGTGGAATAAACTGTGCTATGCCGTCGGCGGGGCTCCCTACCAGATCACAGGCAGCGCTTTGGGCTTCTTCCTCCAGATCTACCTGCTGGATGTGGCTCAGGTGACAAGAGACACACAAAGAGGGAACTCACCCTTGTCCGAGATAGAAAACACAATTTCCCTTGCATATATACCTTTTTGACTTATTTAGAAAAGGAATGTTTTGTGCAACTGGAAAACATTGTAGGAATACTTTAAGTGGTAAATTAAATGTCCTCCTATTCTGTATAGTTCATCCACTTATTAATTCTGCATCACCAAAGTTGTAGACTCATTTCCTTGACTTTGCATTTTCCCCGTACAGATTAACTTCGAGGCCGACGCTTGTGTTCGCTCTTCTCAGCCTCGTATCACTTTAACAGTCTTCATCCTGCATTAGCCGGTCAAGCGCTTTAACGTGGACTCCTACTGCTTTGCTTTGTTCCTCAATTAGCAAATTAGACTGTACACAGTAGGATCTTAAATACAGGCCTTTCAGCACAAGACATGAGACCATTAAAGTGGCTTTGAATGCTACTTATATCACAGTTGTGTATTTTCACTGCAGCAGTTACAAAGCCTCCAAATGTCTCCATAACCTCATTGGTGTCGTGGTTCTTTTGAACCGCTCGCTAGCCGTGCCATATGAGGTAGTGTTTAGCATCCTCTTTGCTTTGGTTTCGTGTCTCACTCTTTTCCCACTTTCTCCCTTTTAGCTGGATCCCTTCCATGCCTCTATCATCCTCTTTGTGGGCCGGGCCTGGGACGCTGTCACGGACCCCACAGTGGGTTTCCTGGTGAGCCGGAGTAGATGGACCTGCATCGGCCGCATGATGCCCTGGTAGGTGTTGGAATCGTAACAGCAGCACATGTACTTTAGGACGGGTCCACAAAGCAAAGAGGATTTAGGTACAAATTGTGAGACAAATGTACTGACAAAAAACAGCTCATGAGCTGTATCCATGGCAACAGGGTCCTGGTGGCTACTGAGGAGGAATAAGTGGAAAGACTTTGAGAATAAAGCAGTGAGGACTTGAGTCACATGAGTCCGACTAGAGACAAATCAGAAAGACTTTCCACTTGACTCGGACTTTAACACCAGTGACTCGTGACTTGAGCCTTTTGACTGCATACCTTGCCAGAGAAAGAGAAGATTTAAACGTAATATTTAAAAAGTGTGCCACAGATCAATACATCTCCTTTATTACGTCCGTGTTTACTTGCGAGAAGTGTTCTTCTTCACTGCCTTTGTTGGCGCATTGCTTGTGTTTCTTGATGCGTTTCCTCCACCAGTAGATCGATGGAATAGTAAAATACTATTAGTACAGCAAAATCTTGTCTCACAGTCTACAGCATATTGTCAATCCCATGCATGTATGAATGTGTTTGATTACTGTTCGTCCTGTCAAGCGTATCCCTGCCTCTTTCCAAAAGCATGCTGGGATTGGCTTCAGCTCCCTATAACCCTGAACGGGCTCGATATATACTTTCATTCATTTTTACCTTAAAGCTCTGAAAGGCTCAAAATGAAGCAAGGAAGTGCAGGTTTTAAAATTGTAGGATTGAAATGCTCTGCTTGAGGGAGGCGGTTTGTAAAGGAACATGACCTTGATATTCTGCTGATAGAGTGAAATGGGGTGCAGCTTCTTTTACATGTGTGTGTGTGAGAAGAGAAGGCATGTGACAGCGTTGCGAGAGTGCCTGCCTCTAAAACCAACACTTCAGGCCATGATATGATTCGTACAGGAGCCAATCTAAATATTTTATTGGCATTTCTCTCACATGATGTCACGTTGGTATCTCGAGCATCATGGGTATTTGAGTCAGAGATGCCGGCTGTGTGTGGTTGCATGATCTGGTTTGAAGGGGGAAGGGGCTTCTGCTGCGATTGGTCCAACCCACAACACACCATCAGCTTCAAACCAATAGGGGTGTGTCCATCTTTGCGTGTGTGTGTGTTAGATTTCACTGTTTGGGAGGGTTTTTTGCAGAGGCGGAGAGAGGTTACTTTGTGGCAAGGAAGAGGCATGCTTGGTTGAAATAATGGAGGTCATTGTTTAAAAAGACATCATGTACATGATCCTCCGCGGTCTGTGTAGCTTTTCAAATTGAAGTGAAACAACCAGCTGTTAGATAAGAACACACGCATGACTTTTCAGAATCAGAACTCCGGTTGACTCCGGTTTCCACTTCGCTCTCGATGTACATACACAGATTTACAATAAACAAGAAAACAAAACGGATGTTTTGTTGTCCTCGCTTCCTCTTCTGTGCTGAAAATGCCTTATATTCAGATATTGTGACATTGCACTAGAATGGGACATTTAGTTTTGTGCGCATATTAAACACATACATTTTGCGCATTTTGTGCACTATGTAAATTGATTCTGCCTTATGTACCTCAAGGCCATTTCCTGTGCTCTACTGACCTCCAAATGTGACACACACATCTGTGGTGTGTGTGTGTGTGATCAATCAGCCACGCCAGTGTGCGAAACAGTGGCAACCCGGCCTCCATTTCCAGATAAATTAGCTCTCATTAGCCCAATTCACTCAGACATTAGAGGGAATCAGGTGGTGCTGTCTTTCTTATTTCCCATGTGTGTCAGGAAAGAAGGGGGGCGGGTGGTTCATATGACCACGTGCGAGTGCAGAGGTGTCCCGTTCAATAAAGAAACAACTCTGTGTTCAGTGATATGGCCCTCAGAGAAAGTCAGCACAATCCCTCTAGCATCCCTCGAGGATTTTTGTTATGGTTATGTTCCAGCTACCTTTTCAGTTAATTGTTTTGGTCTAAAAAAAAAAAGAAGCAATATGAAGGAATCATCTTCATATTGCTTGTTTAATTTGACCAACAATCCAAAACCCAAAGGTATTAGGTTTACTATCACATAGCAATTATTTTCTGTTAATCAACTAATTAAATAAATGAGTTATTCTGTAGCATGCCAATAAGAAAAACCCAAATAAAGAATGGTAATGTATGGCTTCACTGCCTAACCTAGGGGCTTGTGTAAAAGAATAATAATAAACCGTATGATACCCTCATGTTCATGGGGAGTATTAGCTGGACTGGTGTCTGTTTTGAAAACAAGTGTCTGAAGTGGCACCAGCTTCTCTGACTGAGGTTAGCTGGCGGACACTCAAAGCTGAGGAGAAGACTGTTGACACTGAGTGGGGTGAGAGCGAGGTGGACCAGTTCGTCCAGCACACCCTCGTCCCCTTCTGCAGCCCAGACTGAGTCCTTTCTCCACACAAGAGTTCTAACAAGGCAGGATTAGGGGGATTATTCTCAAAGCGGCCACGAGAGAGAATAAAAGAAGTGACTGCAAGTGAGGAAAAATGAAAGGGGGGAGGGGGGGGGGGGGGGAGTAAAGCTACAGTAACAGTTGACAGAATTCATCCAACACACTCTTTAGCAGCAGGAAACAGCAGGCTGGGTACAATTTTTATCTCGAGCCAAACAGTACAGCATGCATGGTGATCCCCACCGTAGTGGCTCAAATTAGAAAGATATTCCTGTTTTTTTGAAAACACTGCAGATTGTCTCCTAACAAAGATCCTCCACCGCTTTTCTTCCCAGGATCCTTTGCTCTACTCCGTTTGCGGTGCTGACTTACTTCCTGATCTGGTACGTGCCTCCTTTTGAGCAAGGGAAGGTGGTCTGGTACCTGATCTTTTACTGCCTCTTCCAGTCAATGCAGACGGTTAGTATGTCACGCTGACACGCCCCCCACCACTTTGTCCCCCTTTGGTCCCAGTGTGTGCACCAACCTAACTGTGTGTTTGTGTACGTTTGCAGTGCTTTCACGTGCCATATTCAGCCCTCACCATGTTCATCAGCAATGACCAGAAAGAGAGGGACTCTGCCACCGCTTATCGTACGTCAGCTCGCCTGCGTGATCAAAATGCTTTTTACACGCGTGCCGTCTTTCAGGCGCTGACGCTCCATTTCTGTGTTGCTCGCAGGTATGATGGTGGAGGTGCTGGGCACAGTTCTGGGCACAGCGATCCAGGGACAGATAGTAGGCGGAGCCACAAATTGTCCCACTGAGCCCGACGACCTGAACGGCAGAAACTCAACCAACACGTCCAGAGTTTCACTGGATGAGACGGTGAGTCTCTTAAATCTTTTGCATTGTGTCCGTTCATTGATCTTTACATACAGCGTTTACATGACTGCTAGTCGAAGCTAATTCAGTTTTTTTTGTCCTCCAGAAACAAGCGTATTTGATTGCTTCAGGGGTCATCTGCATCATCTATGTCCTCTGTGCAGCAGTCTTGTTTTTGGGCGTGAAGGAGCAAAAAGGTATGAATCCATGAACGACAAGTGAGAAGTTATCACTTGTCCAATGCCAAGGTGGAATATTTCAAATTAAAAGCAGAGCTTTAGACACATAACTTGGACTGGAGTCAGACCTGAGGCCTTGAACGTCAATGAGTCGTGACTTCACTTGGATTTAACTCTTACTTTTCCTGACCACGGATATAGTCTGAATCAATCTGACAGCAGCTGATCATGTTGCGTCAACAGTGCACACAAGCAGACTGACAACCGCTACCTCATCATCAAGCACGTTTTCTTTTCCGTCACCTATGAGCACATCTCTGGTGAACACAAGATTAAAAGTGGTGCTTTTGTGTGATTCCTTGTGTAGAAACTCGGTTCTACAGATCTGTTAAATACATCAACTTATTGATTATTTGACAAAATCGTATGAGTAATATTAGATGTCTTTGTTCGAGGACAGCCCTAATGACTTGTTTAGGAGTCGAAACGCAAAATGTAGGACTGGGACTTGATTGAGGACTTCATAGCCAAGATTTGAGTCTTACTAGTGTCTTGCAAACCATGACTTTGTCCACCTTCTGAATTTGAAGTTTGCATCAGTTGTCCTTAGGAAACATTTATCACCGACTGTTCAAAAAAATGTCACGCATAATAATGACTCTGCATTGAACATTAAAGTCTCTACACAAAATATTTTCAGCTGTCTTATCTTTGTTCTCTTCTCCTCTTTATTGGATTATAGAGAACGGGCAGAAGAAATCCCTGCTTACCTTCCGTCAGGGCCTGTGGCTGGTGTTGAGCTACGGACCGTACATAAAACTAGTCATCGGCTTCCTCTTCACCTCTCTGGCCTTCATGGTAATACTGTGTTTTCATTAACTCACGATCTCTCATGCTGGATACAGAAGTTATTGATTAAGTAATAGTTAAAGGAATAATTCAACATTTTGGGAAATAACTTTTTTTTGTCGAGCGTTAGAGGAGAAGATAAGATACCGCTCTCATATGTGTCTATTAAATGAAGCTACAGCCAGGAAGTACTTAGCTTAGCTTAGCTTAAAGACTGGAAACAAGGGGAAGCTGCTAACTGTCCAAAGTTAGAAGAACTATTTTATCTGTGGTTTGCATAAAGATGAATCTTATTCATTTCTTTTTGTTTGTACAGTTGCTGGAGGGAAACTTTGCCCTTTTCATCACCTATTCTCTCGGCCATAGGAAAGACTTCCAGAACATTCTCCTGGTCATCATGGTGAGTTCTTCTATTTTCCACCGAAGGGCTGTTGACCTCCATGTAAAAGCTCTAATCAGTATGAGATTTGGAGGACATCTGCAGCTTGTTTGGCTATCCTTGTGGCACAGAGTAAGCGCCCAGTGTTGGTGGGCTTTCCAGCCCGTACTCTGAGGTCTTTCCTCACGCGAGGAGGCGAATGGTACCAGGGGCTGAAAGGGCAGATTTTCAGGGTGAGAAGAGGTGTTGTTTGGCCTCCTGGGAACCTGTCTCCCAGTCACACACTCACTTGGCCTTAGCAGGAGATCGGGGGAGAGACGGTCACACAGTGGAGCTTTTGTTGCCCTAACGATCCCTCACTGCCACCATGGGAACTGCCACCATTGGTTGCGCCCTCCTTTCCATCCTCTTCTCGCTGCTTTCTGCTCTGGTGCCTTTCTCTCTGATTAGAAGTGGAAACATTCTTGGGCTCCATGTATCATATTTGGAAGGATGGAATTTAAGGGGGAAAAAGGAAATATCTTCCAGTGCATTTTCCCACAGATGATGTAGTTGTTACTTTCCGAGTTGTCAGTAGGAAGTTCTTGTGTGGTCATTTAACACTGGTTGACCACGTTTGAGCTGGAGGTCAGAGGTTGTCTGCCCCCTGCAGGGTTAAGTCAAGACTACACAAAGCATATTGTGCCCATGTCCCTTGACCTCCTCCTGCAGTGGTCCCTTCATTCTTTCCAATTCCTTTGTTTATTGTAACAAAGTTATCATTTAGGTAACTTCCATTGATCTGCAGCCCTGTTTATAGATATGCTGAGATCGTATAGTGATGCAAGTCCATCATGCAGCTTTGATTTTTGGATGAGAATGTTTCTTTTTGTCCAAAGAGGTCAATAAAGGTCTTATATTTGCATGTAAATGGTTCAAAGGAAAATGCATGCACAAAGAAATCCCCCTAAAACAAAGTTGCTGAAATACATCATCTATTTTCCCCCAACTACAGAAACAAACATGGTTATATGAGACCATATACAACACAACATATTACATACTTCAGACAATTTCAAACTAAAAGTTTATTTTAGTCCCAGATCATTATCTGGGCAGACAGGTTTATCAGAATTAAAAGTTACATTTATAGTAACATAATAAAGCCTCAACACCACCCAGAATACGGAGGACATCACCTCAGTGTCCTCACGGGTAACTGAGGCTCTGATCATACCTCACTGATAACAATGCAAGTGGCAATCCTTCACTTGAGTTTTCCTCCGGCATACAAAATGTTATATTATCTGCAACAATGTGAGAGTGCAGATAAATATTTCTCTCTGTTAAATTTAGATTGGTTAAAAAAAAAAAAATCAATATTGCTTTAAGAATTGAATGCCTCTATCTTAAACAATATATGAACAAAGCTAATCTGGCTACATTTCATCTGACGTTTTTATTATTCATTTGTTCACGTGAATGATGAATGCTCCTAAATCAACTGTGTGCATCCCTTGTCCTTTTGCGAGCATGCATAATGAGATTTAATGAAGCAACAATACTGATGATTCTTTTTTTCCAGCTTTCCGGGACACTAACAATCCCGTGGTGGCAGTGGTTTCTGACCCGGTTTGGGAAGAAGAAAGCGGTTTACTTCGGCATCTCGGTGAGCAGAAATATGCTTGTTTTGGTGCGACAAAGTCAATAAATCAAACAGGATGTGTTGTTATGGAATTGCCCACATCCTTCTCTCTCTTCCCGCAGTGGGCAGTACCTTTCATGATCCTAATCGTCTGCATCAAGAGCAACCTGATCATTTCATACTTGGTCGCAGTGGCGGCAGGTGTGAGCGTGGCGGCAGCTTTCCTCCTGCCTTGGTGAGCCCGAGTTCATGCACAGAACCCATGAATCAACATATTTGTTGATTGTGCCTCGAGTTTCCTTCTAAATGTTGCGTTTGTGCTTGCAGGTCAATGCTTCCCGATGTAGTGGATGACTTCAAGGTTAAAAACCCAGACATCCATGGTTACGAAGCCCTCTTCTACTCTTTCTACGTCTTCTTCATCAAGTTTGCCTCTGGAGTTTCCCTGGGTGTCTCTACACTCAGTCTAAAGTGAGTTGGCTGATATACATCTGTAGCCATGTTGTCATAAATTATTCTCATGTACATTTCTATCCTCTCTGTCATCCTTAACATGGACGTTTATGCCTCTAATGCTTACAGAGATTAGCTCAACGTTGCAGCTCATCAGACCAGTGATCATGTGCTCAACAATCACATAATCCTTCAACAGTCTTGCCAAACTGTACTCCCATCAGCTCAACGTTTCTCCCTCTATCTGCATTTTTTTTTCGCAGATTTGCCGGCTATGTGACTGGGAGCTGCTCACAACCAGAGGCGGTCAGTTTAACCCTGAAGGTGCTGGTCTCTCCCGTGCCTGTCGTTCTTATAGCTGTGGGGCTGTTGATATTGAAGACATACCCTATTGATGAAGAAAGGAGGCAGGGCAACCGAAAACTACTGCAGGAAAGGCTGTAAGTGAAATGGAAATGCGCATACAAGCATTTGACAAACAACTACACAGATGTTTATGCTTAATTCGGTTTAACCACACCAGGCTAGACACCTGTTGTTGTGCCGTACCACAGTAAACAAACCAGAGAGATGCTACATTCAATTCCGCTCTTTATTCTTGAGCTAAATCCAAATGAAACCTTTTTAAAAAAGCTGTTTTGCTCCGGTGTTGGCATGCGTTTTTCACCCTGTTTGGACAAGCCAAGTCCTTTGTGTGTGACTCCTGACTGTTCTCCCGTCCTTTAACAGGGACTCCGAGTCTGAAACTTCAGCACTTGAGAGCAGCGTGTAGCCACAGAGGACGAGCCAACCACCACAGCCACTTTAAGAGGTTTGCACAGGCTGTCAAGGGACACGACCGCCAACCATCTGGACTAACGGAGACCACAGACCACTGCTGCCCAAACATAATCAGCATTAACCAGCTCCCACCAGTGGATCGCACAGGTCTACGTCGCCCTCTAGTGGCCGGCCAGTGGCATCTTATGTGTGGGGACAAAGTATTTTCTGTGGCCTTTATCTCCAGCTGTGTCCCAATTAAAGTCACCTGCTAAAACTGAAAAACATACACAATTTACAAATCATTACAGTGTATTATTTTGTAAGGCAGTGTAGAACCAAAGTCTGGGGTTAGTGACTTTTCTTGTTGCTTTCACTTCCAAATATACTTTTTCCTTTTCGAGGTTTTCCTTAACAGTTGAGGTGAAACACAGCACTTATCATTTAAAAGGAAGATCAAACATGTTTTGATAGCGCTCAACATATACAGCTCCTATAAGCTCATGGGAGCTGTAGTTTATCTTGGTGGAGTTTTACTCAACAAAGAGAACTCAAAACTGTTTTTCCAAAGATTTGTGACTTTATTGTTTACTGAGATGTTCCTGTAGCTACAATGTTATTTACCTCGACTAGTTGTGAGCAGCGTCACCATTTCTTTTGTGCATTGTGGTCATTTTTACACTCCAGTGTGAATGCACTTCATAGTGAAATACTAGGTTGTATTTGGGACACAGCTTGTGATTTGCGGTGTTCTTTATTAAATATTTATGTGTTGGTTTACAAGATCAGACCGGCACTCAACTAGAGTGTGATACTTTGGTGTTTACTATGTCTTAGGTCACTTGTGTTCAGACAGTGCTCTGAAGCAAATATACAGTATCAGCCCTTATTCATAAAGGGCATACCAGCACTATTCCCCTAATTGGAGTTG
This sequence comes from Pholis gunnellus, assembly GCF_910591455.1. Lineage (NCBI taxonomy): Eukaryota > Metazoa > Chordata > Actinopteri > Perciformes > Pholidae > Pholis > Pholis gunnellus. The sequence continues at coordinate 14,342,884 of NC_136542.1, read as the reverse complement.
TATGGAGCTGTCGTACAATTTCTACCTTTCATTAGTTGTTGCAGTTTCTTGTAGATTATTTCAGAAAGGCAAAAACATTAAGTGTACTTGAATCTTCTGAAGGGGAAAAGGCACCTTGTGGTATCATGTACTGTATGTCTGAATCACTGCCTTACGCACATCTTGAAAAGTTCTGTTGAAATTGTTACTCCGATTATTTTCCTTTTACCTACTGAGAAGGGTTTTGCCATCCCACCTTTTTTTGTGCTTTAGCATTTCAGCCAATCTCTGTCATGTTTATATGACATTTCTAAATGTGCTTTCACTGCAAAGTCAACTCCAGTATGAAGTCGTTTCATCAAGCATCTTTTCATTTCCCAAAGGGAAGGAATTGCTTTATTTAACTATTTATTTAAACAGATTATTTTAAGGGATTATAATTTTGCTCGTAAAAGCACATGTGTATAATGTATTGACAGTGAATGGTTGTTGGATATGTGAGTGATTTTCAAGTCCTGTGGAAAACATTGAGACAAGAAAATAGCACAAATTGCTATAATGTGATAAACAATCTGCCTCTGTCGGTGTTGTGACTCTTAAAATCAGCTGCCCAAACCCAGTTTCTTTCTAATATAAGGTTAATGGAGGACATTTGTCACATTAAATGGCATCATAGAAAAGCACAATACATCTCCCCTGGGTGTTTATATGCTGCTATATGTATAATATGTAAATACTTTTTTCCAAGTTTGATCAGAAAAGAAACACATTAATGCGCTGTACATTTGTAATTTTAAGTCTGTGAATAAAGTTTGCCAAAACAAAGAAAAACCTGTTAATGTCTTTGCAATATCCAAGACTAGAATAGTATACTTGTTTAGGCTTACACCTTGATGCGTTGTTGTTGTTTTTTGTCAGATGAAGTAGAATTAAATTCATGTAAGTTGGTATAAAGCAACTCAATGGAAGGCACAGCGGCCTGTGGGCCTAATATTTGGCCCCTTTGATCAAGCTGATGATTTCTGTTTATTAGTATCTAAACACATCATTTTCACTAGTCTACAGTAAATACAATAAATTAATTAAACCATTAAAACCATACATACAGCAGTGTTCTCACTGCACCTACACGTTAGGTCTGAATCACTTCACTTACTTCTCTTTAAGTCAGATTCCAAAAACCTCACTCGTTACAGTGCTTATATACAGATATTGTGACTTGAATCAAGAAAAGGACTGAACAAAGAAATGTGCAGGCAAAGAAACCCGTCCCTGGTTCCTTTTTAAAGACTGAAATCAACCCAACGAAGGCTGCCAATTTATCCTCTACTCTAATTAACTCCAGCCGTGGCTGAGCGGTGGTTTTACGCGCAGCTTGAATGGGAAAGATAGAAGGACAGCAGTCTGTTGCGATGAAAGCAAAGTGGCATCTCTATATTTTGTGGAGTGTTTTATCACTTTGCCTCCCCAGCTGTGCACTGGACACTTATGAATCTCCATTTACCAGAAGGAAAGGGGTTTTCGAACTCGGTACGCCAAAATCCAAACCAATCAAACAATCAGGAACAGACGACAGAAGATCCTCTCGGAGGTCACTACCTGCAAGCACTTCTCCATTGTCTCAACTCAGTTCCCGAAGGCCTTACGCTCCTCCGACACCTCGACCCATGCGTCCAGGAGAGCCCGAGGCAAAGATCCAGTCGGACTTTGCTTACCTCCCAGACGTTTCTGTAACCTGTTCCACGTCTGACTTTGTCGTGCGGGTCAAACCATCTTTCTACGGTCTGGGTGCCGAAGCAGAGGAGCTAAATTTAGGCAGCAACTGCAAAAGCAACGGGGTTCTCTGGCCATACGGTGACCTGCTCTTCACGTATCCTCTGACATCGTGCGATGCAGTGCGCGAGGTAAGATTTGAGTAATTTGTTCTCCGACTCTCTCTGCATAACCATGAAATCACGATGTCTGACCCCTCTTTGACAGTCGCCCTGCGGTTATCTGATCTACAAATTCGTCCTCCATTATGAGCCTTCGCCAAAACGTGTCCCAAGCAGAGCGCACCGGATCAATGTCGACATTGAATGCCGTTATCAAAGGTTAGACTTGTCTCTCATCCGTTTGCAACATCATATGTATGTGTGTGTGTGTGAGTGAAAGCTCGCTATTTACAATCTCCAAAACCTGTCCAGGAACCATCATGTGTACCAACTGGCTGTGCAGCCCACATGGGAAACTGCTGTTGTGCGTAAAAGGCTGAAAGGAAATCCAGATGACTTCCAGATGACGTTAATGGATGGTATGTTTAAAGAAATGTGGTTTGCAGTGATACAGAGCAGCTTGTCTTTTCAGTGCAAATGTGTTTTTGTGTGGTAAAGTGTTGCTAAATGGCTATAAGGTGGCCTCATTTGATGTAATATATTTTAATGAACCCTCAGATTTATGGAGCAGACCAGTCAAGTCCCAGGTGTACCAGATTGGAGAAACTATTAATTTACAGGTCTCTGCTCATCTCTCAACTGGTGGGAAACTCTACATCAACACCTGCTATGCTACACCATTCCGTGGCTCTACATCATCCCTCAAATACGCCATCATTGACAATTTTGGGTGAGTATTTTGGAGAGTAATGCATTCAAAATCTTTTTTGTTTTTTCCCTTAGTGTCCTGATTTGCATTTAGTGTTGTGTTGTTGTCACCCACAGCTGTATGTTGGACAGTAAGAGCGACCCAGGGGGCTCTCAGTTTATCTCTCGGACCGACAAAACCCTGAGATTCTCCCTCAAGGCTTTCCAGTTTACGTTTGACCCTGAAACTGAGGTGAGTATGGTTTATAATTCTCCACCGTCACAACGTTTTAGTTGATGCTTAACCCAGTTTCCATTTTTAGGTCAATATTCACTGCAAATTGTTTGCCATAGCTGAGGACCCGGGTCCTACACACAAATCATGCACCTACAGAGGAAACGGGTGAGTGTTGACACTATATCAATTAAATTTCCATTCCTGGATTATAGGGGACTTTTTTTGTTTCCAATTGGCTTGAGCATATTTGTGCATTTGCCATGATAGATGGAAGGCCCTCACTGGTGACGACTCAGTTTGTGAATGCTGTGAGTCCCAATGTGTGACTTCTAAAGCCCGGCGGGCCTTGATGGAAGGTATGTGGCAGTCTTTTTTTTAGATTACATTTCAAGGAAATATTCATGCAACATTCCTACTCAGATATATCGGATTGTTGTGTTTGCTTTGAAGAGACCACCCCAAAATCAAAAATACATATTTTTCCTCTTACCCGTAGTGCTATTTAACAATCTAGATTGTTTTGGAGATATTGAATGTAGAGATGGCTGCATTCTGTCTATAATGGGACTAAATGACACTTGTGGTTACATCTCTTAACTTTGTTCAAGGCTCTGCCAGCAGTGGGTCATTGTTGGTCTCTGATCAGCCGTACACAGCAGAAGATGGCTTTCCACCAGTCGGCAGAGAAGACGAGGCCACAATAAATCATTCCGATGAGCTGAAAAGTCATGAGAACCTTTGGGACAGTGCGGATTTAGAAGACGACGAAGAGCAAGACTACGCAGATGAAGAAGAGGATGAGGAGAAGTTTGAAGAGGATAGTGGGTTTGTAGTGATGACAGAACCTGATTTAGATGAGTTAGGTTTTAGGGGAAGGGTCTTTGCAGAGGAGGAGAACAAAGAGTCTGGAGTAGAGGATTCAAATCAGTTCGAAGAGGATGGGTCAGATTATGTAGTACAAGAGAGTGAAGAAGATGAGATCAATTTGAACCAGAAGGAAGCTAAAGTGTTGCGACATTGGGCGTCGGTGGAGCAAACGTTCCCATCAGAAGACGGCCTACAGAGAGAGTTACAGACGCTAGTATCTGAAGGTGAAGAAGACAACAGGAAGCATACAGGTAGAGAAGAGGACGACCGGTTGATAGCCTCTGAGGTGGAGTGGAAGAAGAATGACGGTCTGGCAGACTTGGTAGATAGTGAGGTGACCTGGTATTTCACATGGAGGTAGCTTTAGTTGAATGAATCGATCGATCAGTACTCTGCTCAAAGACTTTTGCAACTCTACGTGACAGAAGGATATTCTGACTTATTTCAATAAAAACATGAAAATGCAGTTGGACTCTTGTCATAACTTAAAACCAGATCATCACAATTTATGTTCTAAAGGTTTAATTGTATCTATATTTGATTAGATCAGTCAGGACATGTTAATATATGATTACTGACAATTAGAAATGACGATACAGCGGATATCAGACTTACAGGACAATTAGAAGAAAAAAGGAGGCTTCTCAGTCAATGTGACATTTTGATCGGTCCATAAATCTTTATTCTTTCCATTATAAATGATTTATTACATTACAGTGTCTGAAACCAGTTTGAACTATATATTATAGTTTTACACAGAAATATCCCACTGTTTTAGCAATAACTGAGGAAAGGCAGTGCCTTAACTAGAAGCAGCAAAAAAAATGACTAGTGTTGCTTTACATGTCTGCTCAATGTTTCTGTGACCGATTAATGATCATGCACAAAGAGCTTTGAATCATAAACAATGACGTGGGATTCTTGATAACAAACATTTGGAAACAATTAAGAGGCATACAACTTGATTTAAATGATATTTGGGTGGAACACAACACTGCAAAGCAGACATTCTGTCTGTAGAGACCCTCTGAACAGGAAAACAGGAAAAATAACTTAAGATAATTAATATTTTTTAACAAATAATTGGTGTGGAAACTCTTTTGAAGAAAATACAGAACTCTGTAGCACAGATCCATCATTCCTGGATATGTTACATGTACAAAATCGTGCTATATTTACAGATGAGCGCCCAAAAGTCCCATTGTTACAAGTACTGAGTAAAGCTCTGATTCAGCAGGACATAAGTGATACAATCAATATCTGACACTAGAGGGTGATGTATTCCCATCTCTTGCAACGCAAAAGCTCAGAGGACCCTCTGGCAAAAGAAAATATCCTGTAATCCCTCTTAGTAAAATGCTAAATGAGTACTTGAGAAAATTAAGACCCACACCATTAACGGAAAGTCAAAGGATTTTCCAAATGCAATCTTTGAAATAAGCATCTCATCTATCCTAATCCAGTTTCAGGTCTCTCACACAATGGCCAACTTGCAGCAAATTCAGTGTTGTTAGTAAGTCCTTGCCCAGGTCTCCTTCAGTCTTTACAATCATGTCGATGGCGTCCCTCCTAATTCAACAGTACCTGCTGTCCCATTTGTTTTCTCTGCAGCATCTGATGTTGGAAGATTAAGGCAGAGTTAGTTTAATGGAGTCCAGAAGAGTTGCCCTCTTAATTGAAAACTGATTTGGATTTTTAGCCACTCTAGCACCATGGCTCTGTGGATGACAGTGTATGTTGGTTGGTTCACACTGAAATATCTCAACAGCTATTGGATGGTTTGCCATTCAATTTTGCATTCATGTCCCCTTTAGAATTAATTGCAATCACTTTAATCTCTCTTTAATTTGTCTAATACTTTGGTTTATGACATACTTCATGCTGGTTAGCAAATGTGAGCATGCTAACAAGCTAAACTACCGAGGTGAACACTGAACCTCTTCAAGCTGCATTCATGCAATGTCGGGAAAATGGAAAGAACAGGGAAACCTCCCATTAATCCCACTAGAGTGTTCCTACATTATTCCACGTCTGTTAACACAACTGCTAACCCTGTAGCCACCTCATTGAAATAGCCTAAACAAGCTACCTTTACGGTGTTATGATTTTGTTGATCAGTGAAACCAGGTACAAGCAAACTATATTTCTAAATGACCTGAATTTGTTCTAGTTGTATTAATATTGTAATTTATTTTTAGATTCTGATCCGACTTGGAATTATAACTTGGGAGCGGACGTTAACCGTTTTTCTGACTTGGCTGCTCACAATTATGGTCAAAATGATATCACAGCCTAAATTCAGTCATTTTAAAGCATTTTAGCATGCTGACGTTAGAATGTAGCTCAAAGGACTGCTGTGCCGAAGTATAGACCTATTAGTCTTGTTCATCATTTCCAGTCTAACATTGATGAGTTTTATTTATAGTGAATCATCTCTCTTACCCATGATACTCTCTTGCAGCGCTTCCTGTCCTGCAGTTTGCTCCGTCCCTTCACTGGTCTCAATCCCTTTACCCTTCGTTTTGGGTTTCTTTGCAACAGGTGGTGGCACCTTGACTCCCTTTGTTACAGAGGAAACCTCCAGCATCTTCTCTACGTTTGCTATGGTTTCCGGTGCTGGCTTGGTCTCGATCACTACCTTCTTGTTGCTCTTGGAGAAGATAAAGCTTGCCGTGCAGGAGGGGGACTTACGGAGGTCTCCTGGTGGTGATGGAGCAGTCAAGCTGAGGCGAGCTGGAGGGCCGGCTTTTGATCTGGCTGCAGTCCTCAGGCGGATGGCCTCCTGTAGGTTCATGGAAGGGGAGGTGGTCATGGCAGGAGGAGACTTTTTCAAAGGGGAGACTGGTGGAGTTGATGAAGATGCAGGTAGAACCAAAACAGACTGGGACTTTGGCTGAGCTGGTTGTGCAGTAACAATGGCAGGTGATGAGGTGGGTGGTGGTGAGGTGGTTGGTGGAGAGGTGGGTGGTGAGGTGGTTGGTGGAGAGGTGGGTGATGGAGAGGTGGGTGGTGGAGAGATGATGATCAGAGACCTCCTGATGGGCTTCTGAGGAGGAGATGAGGTTGGGACCGGATTGCTGAGCAGATGCTTCCTCATTGTGACCTCCGCCTCTGGTTGCTTCTGAGCTTCAGGAGTCTCAGGGCTGCTATTGGGTGAAGGGGTGAAAATAGGAGCAGGTTCCTCCTGTACAACAGGGTCAGACGTCAGTTCTGGGGCTTGTTTTTCTGTGCTTGTAGGACTAGACGGGTCCTCAATGTTGGCAAGACCCTGCGCAGGTAAAGAAATGTTTCCAGGTGCAGAAGGAGCAGGTTCTTGAGCCTTTTCTGGACAAGGAGAGTTCTTGAGGGCTTGTGGGATAGAGACTTCAGATGGGGGCTCCTGGGTTGCTGGACTATCAGTGTTCTGGGGCCGCACCTGAGGTTGGATGAGAAGCTCTACTGAAGGCGGAGGGGGGACACTCTGAGGGGGAGTGAGAATACTGCAAGATGAAACTGGGCTGGGTTCAGATTCGAATGGGATGCTGTCTTGTGGAAGAACAATCTCCTGTTCTGACTTGGGTTGTGATGGCAAGGGTGGTGGAGGCGGCACACTTTGTGGTGGAGTGAGCTTGCTAACTTCTTCAGAGGATTGACAGGCATTCTCTTGAGTCGATGGAAAAGAAGCCTCTTCAGGGGACAGAGTGGAGACCGCTGTAGGAGGCTGAGGGGAGATCTCTTTAACTGGTGAAGGTGATACCACCGCAACCAGTGTGATGGACACGTCTTTAACAAGGGGAGGGGGCGCCTCTTGAACCAGGGGAGGAGAGGACTCTTTGGGCCTCACAGGAGACACCTCTTTAGGTGGTGGAGGAGGAGTCACCTCTTTAGGTGGTGGAGGAGGAGTCACCTCTTTAGGTGGTGGAGGAGGAGTCACCTCTTTAGGTGGTGGAGGAGGAGATACCTCTTTAGGTGGTGGAGGAGGAGTCACCTCTTTAGGTGGTGGAGGAGGAGATACCTCTTTAGGTGGTGGAGGAGGAGTCACCTCTTTAGGTGGTGGAGGAGGAGATACCGCTTTAGGTGGTGGAGGAGGAGATACCTCTTTAGGTGGTGGAGGAGTCACCTCTTTAGGTGGTGGAGGAGGAGTCACCTCTTTAGGTGGTGGTGGAGGAGTCACCTCTTTAGGTGATGGAGGAGGAGTCACCTCTTTAGGTGGTGGAGGAGGAGTCACCTCTTTAGGTGGTGGAGGAGGAGTCACCTCTTTAGGTGGTGGAGGAGGAGTCACCTCTTTAGGTGGTGGAGGAGGAGATACCTCTTTAGGTGTTGGAGGAGGAGATACCTCTTCAGGTGTTGGAGGAAGAGGGACCTTTTTAGTAGTAGGAGGGGAGACTGCTTTAAATGGTGGAGGGGGAGCTGTATATGGTGGGGGAGGTGGGATACTCAGGGGTGGAGGTGCGGTCCCCTCTGATGGACTGGGCGTCTGTTGTTCAATCTCTGTGTTCACCCTAACATGTTCTGTTTTCACAACTGATATAACAGAAGTAGTAGTGCAAGAGGAGTCACCACCAGGAATGGACCTCTCTGGTGGCACCTGAACAGGTACAACTAACGCCACCTCACTAAACATTGGGGGAGGTGGAAAAGGGAAATCAATCTCATCAGGCCCATTGAGGCCTGCCTGTGCCAGTGGTGGAGGTGGTGGGGGCCAGGACGACTCGGGGGACACAACAACTGATGTGACAGAAGCAACCGTGGTCTGTTGGGGAGGATGGTGCACCAGAGGAGGAGAGGGAGATTGAAGAATACGTGCTAATGAAATGGCAGGTAACGTACCCGTGTACGTCTTTACCTCTGAAGTTTGTGTGGATGTCTTTTTGGCTTCTTCTTCTTCTGTCACGGCTTCCAGCCTTACTTCACGTTTCTGTACGGCCCTCACTAACATCACATTTATTATGTCACTTACTCTGCCTTTCTCAACGTTTTCTGTCACTTCACTGTTTCCTTTCAAATCAACATTCTGCTCAGCCAATCTGCTGTTCTCTTTGTGAATCTCTGCACTCACAATCCCACTTTCCTGAACTTCCTTTGTCTCCAGCACATTTAGGGATCTATTAACGGACTCCACTGTCACAGCAGGATTGTTGTGTTTTCTTTCTATCACTAAGCTCTTCACAGAGCTCTCTGTAGATGCAGAAGGAGACTGCCTCTGTTGTCTCCTGTCCTTTGGATTCTTCTTTATGATAGCGTAAAGGTTATCAGGTGCCGGAGGTCCCAGCAGCAGCTCAAAGGAACGCTTGCTGTGGGCCCATACCTCTGGAGGAGGGGCTGGAGGTGCATGGATTTTAGGTGGCGGAGGGATGTTGAAGAGTTCTCTCAAGGCCCTTACAGAAGGGCTGACATTGACCGTATCGACTGAGCTGTCAGGTTTGAGGGGATGCTGGGATGCGGTTGAAGCAGCAGAAGTGGACCCTGGAAAAAACCTTTGAAGCGTTGCTAAGATGCCTCTCTTGTGGGACTGTTTAGAAACCTGTGACGATGCGCCATCTTGGCTGGAGTAGCCACTGGACGGGGATATTATTTTGCTGAGCTTATTCTCCTGAAGTAGTTTCTGCTTCTCTTGTGAAGCATCTTTGGAAACCGGTTCCTCACCCTTTGCAGTTTCCTCTGCTTTAAGTGCCTGGAGCTGGGATCTGATGGGACTGAATGATGCAGAACCTGTAGAGTCGTCCAGAGAACTGGTGTCAGCAGTGTATCCAGGGCTATCTATGGTTCTGGAGGGCACAGGAGAATATCCCGATTTGTTTTTTTCATTTTCCTCACCAGAGGCTGAGAGGTTATGGAGAGAGGATTCTCCTGCGTTGACCCTTATCTCTGTCAGATCACGTGACCGTCGCTTCATCTTATTGTGAAGGGAATAGGAGCGGCTTGGAGGAGGAGGAGCTCTCTTGGGTTTCATGACAGAGAGGCTACGCACAAACGGCCCGTCGTTTTTAACCCCCTCCCCTTTAATAATGAGCTTGCCATTGGAAACCTTGCTGATGACGGAGTGAACACTGATTTTGTCCTCTTTAGCAGAGGCATCTCCGTCCTGTGACCTCCTCTGTCTTGGGGTGCTGCTCCTGGAGATGGTAGAGGAGTCAGATACCAAGGTCTCTGAGGACTCAGAGTTGCTCCAACCAGAGCTGTCGGACATATTCATAGGGTTGTAGCGGGAGGCGGAGGTGATATTGGAGGATCTCGAGGAAGTGGTTCTGGAGGAAGATGCTCTTGAGGAAGTACGGGAGGGGGGCGGACTGGACAGCACCAGGCTGCTCTTGCTGACGGTGCGGACGCTGTTGCGACTCCGTCCACGGCTTATTTCCAGCACATCGATGGAGGGTGGCAACACAGCGTTGGGAATGATTTTGGACATGTAGGCGGCCTGGGGTGACATGGTAATGACGGGGCTTGGCGGCTCCTGCTGGAGGCTGCTGGCAGTGGTCATCCAGGGAACGGCCAGTGACTGAGGCTCGTGCCCACCTGAGAAGTCCGGACCAAGGCGGTGCAGCAGGGCAAGGTCATCCCTATGACCAGCATGGTCACCAAGCTGCTTGAGTTGGTCTTTGTTGAGGGGAAGGTTGGCACTCGCTCCCTTTTGTGACCCATCAGTGTTGTCAGTTTCACCATTATAGAGCTGTTCCTCATCTAACCTCTGAGTCAGTGACCAACCCACTCTGTCCAGGCCTGAGAGAAGGCAGGAGAAGTTCATATCAATAATTGAGGAAATTGAAATGCAAAGACATCTTCTATATAGGAGACAGTAACATAACCTTATTAAATACTATGATATTTCTGAATGGAGCTCATACAATTTAAATAGTAGTTCATAGACAGATGTCTTTTGTAGGTAATATGTTTGAAATGAGCAGCTTACCCAGTTCTCTCTGAACATGCTGTGGGATTCCCGCAACAGTCTTCCTGTGTCTTCTCCTTGTCTTGGTCTTTTCTGACTTTTTGCCAGAGCTCAAGGGCCTGAATGTTGATTCTAGACAGACATGAGAGAAAACCACGATCCATTGATCCTTAAAACATTCAATTTAAAAGTGAATACAATCTGTACATCTCACCCATTACAAGTGCTATCTGTCATATTATGTGCATCACCATATGTTGCATAATGACCCAGATGTAAATAGTATTTTGCGCTTGTGGTGAAGTTACCTTGCCTGGTGAGTCCAGATCGGGAAGATCTTGTGGACACAGATGATTGTACAGAGACGCCAGAAGCTATGGTACTGTCTGACATAAACCCTCCACCTTCCCCGTCTGTGTGGACCGTCCTTGTCGACTGGCAAAAGAAGAGAAATATTTTTGTTAAAAGCGAAACAAAAACACATGTACAAGAACTGTGCATTTGCTGTAAGTGCAAGGAAGAAAACTGCAATTGTGTCACTTACAATCACGCTTTCATTGTCCTGGAACTCCAGTCCAATGTTTGATTCTGTAAGGAGAGTAATATTCGAAACATTTAAAATGGTAATTAAAATTCTTAGCAGTGTTTATATCCTCTGGTTCACACCCTCTTGAGCAATATGCAGACAGTTGTCAACATGTTGGCATGGCACACCTCTAATTTAGTGCACGGGTGTAAGACTGTATCACCAGAGTCCTTTGTACCTTCCTGCTGCATCATTTTCAATCCCTCCAGGGCCTCAGAGTGAAGGTTCTCCATATAGGGCCTGCTGGCCTCAATGAACACGTTCTCCTGGAACAACGGGGTTGCCGGGCTCTTGTCATCGTCATCTCGCTTTGGGACAGCTTGAAGTAGAAAGAGGGGAGAGGGGATAAGTCTGGATCAACTCAAAGCTCTGTGTTTCTGTAACAGTCGATGAGGGGCCATATGGACAGGATGAGAGCATTCAGGTGTCTGCCCGGGACATTTAAGCACAAGTACAGTAAATATGTTTGAGGGTTAATTACGAGAGTGTCCGAATTAAAACGGCTGAACCAGTTCCTTCCACTCATGCGGGATTAAACTCCAGTGACTCTGACTGTAACTTTTAAGAAGGGATTATCACATCAAAAAACTACCGTCTAATATATATGCTCGGTATTACTCATTTTCTTCTTCTTGTATCTAAAGTAATTGCCAGTGAGAAGGACACTTGTTGAATTGCTGTCATATCTTGTTGCATCCAAATTACATCAGTTCAAACCAATTATGAAACACCTGAAATACCACATGTAATGAACCATGGGTGCCATCCAAAATATCAAAAAAACTGAATAACCTCTTCTAATGACTTGCTGACATACATTTTCAAGTCTAGTCACAGGTTTTAATGTTATGGTTTTACTTAGAAAGTGCAATATAAAAAAGACGTAACATCAAAATTAAAGTAAGAAACTTGACAAAAACCAAGATAAATTACAAAGACTAATGTTGCACTAGGTTCACATTTGCTGAGCAACTGGCCTGCGATTGAACTCTGTGATCCAAGTAGTGGCCTCACGCTTCCAGGACAGAGTCTGGGATAATTGGGCTAACAACCTGCTAAGACACTTTTATGTAATCGTGACAGCTGCTCCGCATTTAGCCACCGACTGTCCGCACTGTCGCTGTAAGACCACGCTGGAATTAGCCATGTGCTCACCAATCGCAATTCATTTTTTTGTAACAGCATTAGTGGTGCTCCAAATAATAAATGATCTATAAGTATGCTAAATTCCAATACCTTATTCTATTTTCCTGCAAATTACAGCAAGATTTAGTTGCTAAAGTAAGACTAAATCACAGCATGTTATAGATCAGGCGAGTAAACAAACTGAAAGTTTATGGTCCACAGCGACAGTGATGTCCACACTTTGATTACTTTACTGCCTTCCTAGGCGAGCCAGTTGATCCAGCCTGTCCTGGTCATACTTGAACAGCAGTTTAAACAATCAGGGCAGGAGCGATTGGTTTGAGTAATAAAGCAATAAGGTCTGTCGTCTTGTAATTTCAACTAATTGTGCCGCTTTCACTCACCTTTCCTATTGAAGAGAGTTGGAAAGCAGTAGAAATTAGTACTGGAGTTCTTAGTCAGAAGCACGACCATGGTATCCCGTAAAGTAATCCAAAAGTACACCAAAACTATGCCCAAGTTGGGTTAAAGAAAGAGGAGCTCGTATTCGATCTGAATGTGCAGTCCGTCAGTTAAAAAAAAACATCCTGAAAATATCACGGCTTGATGACAGTCTTGCTTGTTTTTGATGAAGTTGTTGTTGCCAGTTCAGGTCCAAGCGGAGTGTTGAAGGTCTCCACAGCCAATAGACAATCAGAGCTCAAACACTAATCCTCAGCAGCCTAATTCCTGCCCTCTCTACGGTATCTCCCCCACTCGCTGCTCAACCAGATACCCAGCATCCCACTGTTGCTCCCCATCTGCAGGCACACTCACCCCGGATTGGTCAGTCAGGGCACAGATCAAACTGAGATCATACATGTAAACATTGAAAGGAAGAGAAAGCTGTTGTCAGGGATTTGAGGTACGAGGGCGTCACGGGTGGCTCCTCCTCACTTGAGCCACAGCTTATAGCACCGTTAATAAATAACACTACACTGCTTTGTCTGATTGTACACCGTTTTCACTGTAAAACTCAAGAAATGCAGCAAATGTATTTACTTCCTGAGAATTCATTATGAGAATATAACTTTATTGTTTAGCCACAAGGGGGAGTAAGTGAATTAAAAGAATATATTTCTTAGACCAGATTAAAAACATGTTTAGAAAGAGGCCTGTGGCTCCACAGCACATGTGTGTGAATAATGTTCCCTATTGTTCCCAGCAGCATTACATTAGATGTGTTACTGTGCATGGAGAATACAGAGGATGACAGAAGATCTTAAATTACTCAGTTAATCAAGAGCTGCTATCTAGAGATGATTTTGACGATCTTGAGGAGCATTAAACACCTTTTTTAACTTGTTTTCGAGTCAAACTTCTTCGATTTCATCACTTTTGTTTCTTTTTGTTTTCTATTTAGGACACCTCAAACTCATCTTCTGCTAAAAAGGGTTGTTCACTTCCTGGTGTGCTGAGCCGAAATGACATGGAATGTATGCCATCTGAACAAATGGAAAACATTCCCATGGTTGTGATCCCACAAGTGACTCAAGACAAAAGCAGTTTACAAAAAAAAAAAAAAAAGGAAAAGAAATGAATCGCATGTGTTACTAGTACATAGCAACAAGTAGAAAAAGATCAACATTTGAACAGAATCCGCTGCTTAAGTGGAGGCTTCACTCACAGATGTAAACAGTTGACGGGCATGTGGAGGGTAAAGGACGTCTTGGACAAAACTTATCTGGTTGTCATGATACAGCACACACTTGACTGGAGAGGCTTGTAGTGACGGGTGGGGCATGGCTGCATGTTAATGAGGGGCTCATATTATCACTGGTTCTATGATCACATTGTGATTGTGTCCAAATTAATCACTGACATTAAAAGGCACCATCTGCCACTGAAGCTGGCAGTATTAACGGGCTGCTAGTGATTATGTGTGAACATTAAACTGATGTTTACATCTCGGATTTGGATAAACAGACTAAATCTAATGGATGCGATACCGTTTATTCAAGTTCCAGACTTCTCTAGTGAGGAACAAATCAACTTCTGGGGGGGATTTATAATGACATTTAATGACGTGTAAATAATAAGGATTTAAAGTAGAACATTATAAATGAGAAAACATCTGTTGGCAAGTTTGATTCTCTGGCAGAAAACAGACAGATGGGTTCGGGAGATATGTTGCGTCATCAACTACTGTAAACAAATTACAACCAGTGACAGAGATGGCGGTCGAGAGTGTTTATGATATGAAACCATGGCATCACTTTGTACATTTTAGCTGTGACTACTCATTTAAGATTAGGCGTACTTTTGTTTTGTGTGACTATTTTCATTTCATTTTCTAGCAAGGCTTCAAAATCAGAGTATAAAAAATTCACATTTAACATGTAAACTGTGACTAACTGCAACATAAACAGGTTATCTCTGACCAACCAGCAGTTTGATTTACCAGGACAAGTCCAAGTCTCTAAAGGCTTGAATGTATTTCATTTTTTAGTAAATCAGTCAATCTTTCAACACACAATTTAAAGTGGTGACTTTGTACATTTTTTTTTACAGATCTGTCAATTAAATCAACAAATCAATTAGTGGACTAAAAGAGTGTTGGTCAACTCAAATTGTCTTGGTTGCAGGACAGTCTTTTCTGTAAAATTGTATTTCCATAAGCCCTCTGCCCACCACCAGGGCTACAATTCTAGCCAGGAAATACTGAATCCTTAAAAATAAAAATAAATAAAAGAGGAGAAAATAAATATCTGACTTTATTATGTGTAAATATACTGGTGTCAACCTGTAAAATACTCACATATTTCATTTCTAAAGTGGAATGTAAAACTCCTTCCAGGTTGCTAAAATGTGACCTCACTGTCTTCAGTGGCTTCGGTTCCACCGGACAGATACGATAGTGCAGATATTATAGTTACAAAGGAACAACTAATTGCTTAAAAGATGGGTTAGCTCAAAGTGTTAATAGTTAAATGTACTGTAAAAAGTAACAGTTTGAGACCCCTGCTTTAGATAGAGCACCACACACACACACATTAACACAGACAAAATACCACTGGCGTGATGTGACTCTGGAACCGCTTCATGGGAATCAAACAGATGCATATACCCCACACACACCTAGCTTCCCTGCCCTAACTTGCCCCTCTTGTCTCTTGTTTTGCACCGCCAGGCAGAGACATTATTCTCTCCCGCTCTGAGGGTGAAGTCTGCCAGGTGCTTAAGCCTCTCTAATCAGCACAAACCCAACTGAAGGCATGGCGATGACAGTGGGGAAGGGCTGCAGGCTCACTGTTCCTCTAAAAGCAAGTATCTATAGTCTGGATACACTGACTGGACACATCCTGGTCAGAGCTCGCATGCTCCATTGACTTGGTTTTCAATGAATTAAATATAAACATCTAAGCTGAAAGAAAGGAAGGCCGAAGCGTGGTGTGACGAGGACGACAATCCAGGTAACAGATACACCTGTATGATCTGGCACGCATGGGTTACACTCAGACAACACAATCTGTATGCCAGCAAACCAGCACGTATCAGAAACCACCAGACAATTTACTCAAGGTGCACCCATAAGCACACTAAACAGTTTGCAGGTGGCCAGTTTTGCATCACAATCAATGTCCTGACATCAGTGTACATCCTGAACCTCAAAGTCAAGAGTGAGTGAACTCTAGTTCTCAAAGTCAATGTTATTCATAGTGATGAGTTCTCTCTTGATACGGAACTAATCAAATCCCGTTAAAATAACTGCAGGAGAATGTAAAATATCCAGGCCTGCTAGTGCCTGTTTAATGTATGCAAGGCGTTGCCAACGGCTCCTATTAATAAAACAGCTCCACAGTCTTATTAGTGGAACAAGAGCAGAGACACAAATTATGGACTGGGTGTATTTAATGTACAATTCTTAGCAGGTTGCTAAGTGCTAGTTAAATCACAACTAAAGAAAAAGAAATATTGTTTAATTTGTTACCAGATACTTAAGAGTAGAAATTCAAAAAAACAAACTGCTACAACATTTTAGTCATGCTAGCTGTGCGGCGGTGTCAGTCAGTCGTTGGTCCACAACTTTAGTCCAGACTAACAATTGGAAGAATAGCCACTAACTTTAAATGATTCCTAATGACTTTAGTCGTCCCCTGACTTTTGCTCCGGCTTCATCTTCAGAATAAATGAAATGGTGGATCTCCTCCCTAACACCTCTTGGTAGGCCTGTTAAAATACCAGGTTGTGCTGCTGTAAACTGGTCCCTGTATTACATACAAGCAGGCTTATCACAGCTCCAGTCCTTGAATGCATCACGAAAGAACAGTGTGTTCTCGGAGAGGAAAACATGAATAACCCAACGCTGTGTGCGCCTTTACTAAAGTCTAGTGAGGTCAAATCAATAAAGTTATCTTCTACCCTTTACAGTAAGCCCCATTGATTAAAAACAGCCATTTCACTACAAAAGTCATGACTGGTGACTCCAAAAAATGTGCAAAGCCACAGCGTGTTGGCAAACATTTTCCTTTCGGGACAATAGCTTGTGCAGTTTGTGCAAAGCCACAGTAACGTATCTGCACATCTTGGCAATGAAACAATGTATGATTTCAGAAATAATAACTGTTGCCGTTTGGCTTAGTTTGAGTTTGGTAACACTGACACCAAACATTAGAGGACTGCGAAGAAGAAAAGGAACTTGATGAAATGAAACTGGAGCACATTATTCAGTTGGGACCAGCGGGCAAACTGTCTCTCACGGTAAACTTCTCTTACCATTCGCGTGACCTAAATATGATCTCCTCTGCCTTTCAGGTGTGGTGACTCTTCACCCATTGAAATTAAATCCTAGTAAATACCCATAAAACCCAGTGATTATCAACAAGCATGTGTGCAGCTGTTTACTATACAGGTAGTCAAGTCCTCAACTACAGAAACGTCAGCATTGGCCTAATTCTCAGATAACACCCGAGCAGAGTGTGTGCTTGTGTTGTGTGTGTGTGTGCTTAACTGTCAGATATTTTATATACAAAGTGACACAAAGTACCCCTAAAGGACAACACATGAGAGAACAAACAAGTGCTTTTCCCATGAAAGGCTGAATAATGTTTCTCACCTCTATGACGGGCTGGTTTCCGCCATGAGAAGCAGAAAGTGAAACGCCACAACATGTCAGTCTTCTCAAACCTGTTCTCCTGCCCTTCTAATTGCGTCATAATCACAACACAACTATAATAACTACCAACACACAAAACTACAGTACCGTAAACAATACTAAAGTTAGGCCTACCATTTTAACAGCAATATCATTTACCATGAATTAAACGAAGGTTGATGTTGGCTTTGGCCAATGCGTCAGTGTTGTTGTTGTTAGCCTTACAGCCTTCTCAAAAAACAATAAAAAAAGCTTGTGTGTGTGTGTTTCACTGCACACTGTGGTGTGTATAATTCAGTATATTCCAAATGGATCTAAATAAGGATGCTGTAACTTGTGCCCTATTCCCTCCTTGTTTTCTTTCACTTCCCTAAATGTGTTGCAAGTTTTCCATCAGTCTTTTACTTCTTCTATTATCTAACATCCCAAAGCTGGACACTTGAGCTCTACTTTCCATAAAAACACAACCTTTCCTGATTAATGCTATAATGCAATCTGCCCGATTTCAAACAAAAACTAACCTTGTGATGCAAATATTTTATACAACTGTATCTAAACTAATGTGGCAATGGTTTATCAGTGTCCACATTCTCCACATGGCTCCTTTAACTAACAGTGTTTAACACCAACAAGATAGACTGACAAAAAAATACAGTAAAGAAATTTCTTAAATTAAGGAGCGTCTACTACAAAATCTTCAACAAAAGCTAAACTAAATGGCTCATATGATCTGTCACCTGGCATGTATGCCAAACACACACAAAGGGCTCCTTATTTCTAGCCTCCTCAAAGAAATATCTTTATAAAGCGGAGGAATGTGAGGAATCTCTGAGGGAGTGTTTCGGGTGAACAGGTGACCTTCTGAGTGTACCTTGGTAGGACTGTATGACCTAATCAGTCATCCCTTCGCCTTATTTCCATTTACCAAAACCAAGGCCATTCCTCTTCAAACCCATTAAGAGGTCAAGACGGGATCAGAGCAACAAGAGTTGCATAAGAGAGGCCCGCAGTATAGCTTTACACAGGATAGAGTAAACTGACAGCATGGCAGGGACATGAATCACTGTCTGACAGGTACACAATGACGGGTATTAATAGTGTAAAAGGAATTAGAGAAATGGAAGAAAATGAACACGTGACAACAGATAATCTCTGTCTTTTGGCTCAGGATGAAACACTGTTCAGGTGATCAGAGAAGACAATGGGTTTACCACACTGAAAGGTCCACGAGGCCAGAGTTTATCGCTCCAAAACCTGCTACTGTGCAGTTCCCTATCTGGTCAAACTCCATAGGCCTTGTTTACAAAGAAACATTCCCACAAAGAGCAAAGGGTAAGGGGATCCCAAACAGGGTTAGGATGCTCACCCGAACAGGGAATCTACTGGCTCGTCATAAAACTGGAAAGACAACACATGGGGAGATCAAACTGTAATAGATATCTGTATAAAATCAGAAAATATCGGATCAAATAATATGTACCAAGATTATGAATCTGACCGGACGTTTAATACCAGTTTTTGATACTTGGTGCAACAAGTCATTATTAAGTTGGTCAACTCTCCCCCTAAAACATATTCTCCAAAACATTTTCAGAGAGTGATCCATTACAATTTGCTTTAAAAAAAACACACACACAATTTAAAAACAAAAACAAAATTAACTTCAGGTAAAGGTGGAAAGTGTAGATTAACTTCAACATTAGTTTTGGTTATCCTTCAGTATTGAGAGTATTGAGAGTACTGATTTGTCGGTATACAAAAAAGGAGTCCCATCAAAATGTCCTAAAGCCTGAGGTGATCATAGCACATTGCTTGTTTCATTTGCTTTAAGATGTATAGATTATATTTCCCTTGTAAACTTCATCCAATAAAAGTAAACATGATATTTTGTCAAATCTACTTGAAGAGATGACGTTAACGTTGTTTGTGTGTATGGCGATCTATAAGTCACAAATGAAGAACTGAGGTTTGACACCAAGGCGATCATACTAGTCTCCTACGTACACATGTGATCCTCTATGGTACCAGTGTCTCGATGCGAGGAGGACCAGTGGGAGTGGAGGGGTCAGGAAAACAGAACCCCTTGTTTCTCCCTCACTGTTAACAGTCCTGGCATGGCTTTTAATTAACTGGCACTGTGCCTGCCATACCAGGCATTTAGTGGACAGGAGGCCCCTCTGGCATCAACACCGATCATCATCACAGGCTCAGCTGGAGGTATTCAAATTTCTGGGCAAGTGTGTTACACAGTGTTGTCCTGCTCCTGCAATAAACCTCCTCTGGATGCATTTTGGGAACTGCTGAGCTCATTGTCCAATCAGAGGAAGCGTCTGGCGAAGGAGTGTGCTGTAGTTGTTGCCAGCACCAACAATATGCACGCCACGCACAACACGTCGATTGCTAAGGCGTTTAATAGCAGCATATGTTAATAACCGGCAACATAAACCAGAGTATTCATTGCGGCTGCTATCACAGCATTGTTTAAAGGTTGGTTACAACTTTTTTTTGTAAATCCAGAAATCTACTCTTTTAGTAAGTAAGAGAAGGATTCACTGATGTGGGAAGTAGCCTCTAAGTCGACCTTGGCCAGAGGAGACATATCTTATCTCTCTTCGCAGTTTACTTTTTCTGACAAAGCTCCAACACTGCTGTTGTTCCTAACCAACAGTAGCACAATGTACCCGCCCAGCCGAACTACAAGGTCGGAGATTCTACATGGAGAAGACGCAGCAAAAGAAACAGGCCTCTGTCTGTAAAGCAATTAGCCAAGAGACCGAACCAAACTCTGTGAGCGCTTTTCAGTTTTTGCATGAGCCGACTCAGTAGAAGGAAGGTTTTGCTGGTGGCTGTTTTTGTGTTTCAGGTATTACAACATCAAGATGTGATTAATGAGTGTGCAAAACTAAAGTTAGCACTTGCAGTTCACACAAGAGAAAACAGGACTGGTACAGTTCTGCATGCTGACATACGAGTGCACATATGCAAGCTTCAACAAGCTCTTGGAAAAGTATGTTGCTGCAGTTTCCTTGGGAGCGTGTGAACAATAACTTCTTTTTAGTTCACCGTGTGTGTGAGTTGAGTTGTACTTCAGTTGTTGACTGTGTGAGTGTTTGTGTAAGTGTGTGTGGCTGCTCAAAACGTTGGTCCACTTCCACGCGTGTCCCGTGGGGATGGCAGCCACATTGCAGCCCTTCACCCTCCACGTAACCTGAAGACCAGGTAAGTTAAGTGATGGTATCACAGAACACGACAGACAGAGATTTCTTTTCACGGCAAGCAAAGAGAGCCGAAGGTCAGAAGGCGGGTAGGAAGTCAGTTAGTTCAAACATCCCGCCTGTGAACAAACACACATGCCTGGGAGCCAAGGAGCAGCATGTTGAACTGGTTCCCAGGACCTTATTCTTACTGATCTTAGAAAAAAAACTGCTCTACATAGAAATGTATTTAAAATGTCTTTTAAAAGCGCTCTTTGTTAGGGTCGATACATTACCCGGCCACATTGGTGGGTTTTAGCCCATTAACTACAAATTACTTCACTAAACGTAAAGCTGTCATTTCATGTTGAAATGACAGCACTGGCCCTCTGGAAGCTCGGAAATACATCTCTGGGTTTCCCCCGGAAAATGTTTTTCGCCAAGGTGGTAAGACGGTCAACTACTCACCTTATGATAAATGAAATTAGTAGAGGACAGCTTATTTAATAACTACATTCATTCTGGTTTGTTTTTATGGTATTTGCTGTGTCAAGTAGTTCCTCTGCTCTTTCAGCCAACAGGTTGATGCTTTATTTCATAAAAGTGTATTAACTATTATAATGTTCGTGTGGGTTGTTTCTGGTGAAGTGCCCCACCCAAGGAAATATTTTCTTAATTGTAAAATATACTTATAAAATATTAAAAAGGGGATAAAATAGTCACTGAGCATCCTGTAGACTCTTACCATGACTGTTACCTTGTGAATGAGTCTGTCTTCCCTTGTGTCCACCCTGATGCCCATCCAAAGCCAAGTCAAGTGCAGGACCTAGACCCAGGCGTTTTCCCTTAGCATCAAGATCCTTCCTCTTCTTACCCTTCAGCCAGGTCAGAGCTTGACCCAGGGAGCGACTGCGCTTCTTCCGGCCCCTCTTGCTGTGCTTCTCCTGGGCAAAAATATCAACCACGTCCTGGGGAAGCAGCTCCCCGAACCCCAGCGAGTCACGGTTTGACATACCAACTCACAGTGGAGCTACGCACTGAAAGAAGAGAAGGGGAGATTATAGTCATCATCATCGTCAAAACATTACATGCACTGGCACTCAGGTTGAGATATTAATCAAACGACCTCATAGGTTTCTAACGTTCCTGGTGTCTACTGGTTTCAATGCGTAATCCATTAAAGTGAATTTTGACATTCAGTCGCTGTTATGAAAATAAACCTTGCTGTTGTGTTCAGGAAAATCACAATATGAGTTGAGAGTTGGCTGCTGCCAAGAAATAGTTTTTTTTTAACTCAGGAAGCTACCAAATTAAATGACTGTATCTGATTACTGTCCTGGTTTGATTTCCCATCAACATAGCTCATTATTCACATGCTCTTCCGTAGTAAATGTAGTGGATATTGGTGCTTCGTTGAATGCACCACAGAAGCAGGTTCAATGCTTAACAATGATGGATTACACCTAGCCAAACAGGTTTCAAGTGTTGATAGGATGATTTATATCTTGAAGATAGGCGTTTAAGTTTTTTTTATCAATCTGAAATAAAGTGTGCTTTGGAAAATGCTTGTCAGTAAAATAAATAAATCCAGTTGTACTGCACATAGAAACACAGCATCAATTAAGTGTCCATAGTTGCAAAGTTGTGTTCTTAGACAACCCCAGTTGGTTTGTGTGTGTGTGTGTGTGTGTGTGTGTGTGTCTCCGTGGGCCCTGCTCGTTCGACCCACACGCTCAAACTTCACAGTTTTGCAAAGAAAGCACTGGCACCGCTCCCTTCATTCCATAACGTGGAGTCATAATTCACAAAGCCGCACCCGTAAGACTCCTGCACTTTTGCACACAGGCACAACAGCACACTAGGAAGAGCTAGACAATGGAAAAATAAACAGTCTGTCTGTGTTTACTCTCTTACACATCAAGGTGTTTGATGGAAAGCGATTGTAAGCTATTGTAAGCAAAATGTCAAATTAAATAAAGAGAATTTAACACAAAAGTGTGCATTGAGGCACTTCTGACAGTGTCCATTCATATATCAGTGTAGTTTCTGTTTCGCGCTGCTTGTGAGGTTTCATTGGCATCCACACCCCTTCACCTAGCTGAACTCCTCTCGTCTGAGGCAGGTTTCCCAGCCTTGCTCCTGCGGATCTGTAGCTTACACTGGGCTCCTTCCAGCTGCGCAGTTTATTAGATACTTATCTCCAAATAACAGGCTAAAAAAGTAGGAGCAAGCTCTTAAGATGACAGGCATTGCAGCAGCTCGTCAATAAGCACACAAAGACTGGAGGAAGGTGGGAGTGGAGTCAGAGTGGAGTGAATTATGAATCCCCGGATGATTCGTTTCTATGAGAGTTCATGAAAAAAAGTTTTTGGCTGCCGTGTTGCTTCACGGTCGCACATGAAAAACACTGCAGGCAGATTTCAGCGCAAGCAATGTGTGAGTAAGAGGAACAAACATCTTTTCACGGTCCGTATGAATACCCCTCCTGCCCCCGACGAGACATGGAGCTAAACCACAGAAACCTGTCTTGTTCTCGGAGGATTACAAATGAGACTTCTCATCATCAAAGCTCTGTGTAGTGCAGACGGGGAGCTGTGCTGAGGAGTTGGAGGACACTGGTCTGGATGTATTGTATGGAAGGTTTTCAAGCAAATGTGCACTTTTTAAAACCAGATGCCTTAAAGACTCTTCATTGATCATGAATAGTTTTTACATCAGTCAAATCTTGACTCTCTAAAATGGTTTCAACCAGAACTGAACCTTCATGTCAGTAGGATTTATTGCAGGACTCCTGTATTAGTTTTAGCTGGGTGTACTTAATAAACTGGTAACTGTGTGACGCCTTCAAGGCAGCCGTTGGTCTTACGCTACTGAAAGTAGAAACACGTCCACATGCTAACATGTTCGCAATAACAATGCTAACAGGTCGGAATAATAATTTATCATGTTCAGCGTCTTAATTCAGCATGCTAACATTTGCTAACTAGCAAGACACAAAAAGCTGAAGAGAACATCTTTAGTTTTGCATGTATTTGCTCATCAAACCAAAGTATTGGACAAACTCAAATTCTGACCAGATGATGGCGCTAGAGGAAGAGATCAGGATTCATCCTCTGGGGACCACGCATGTTGGGACATAATGTCATGGTAATCCATCCAATAGTTGTTGAGATACTCCAGACTCAAAATGCTGTTAAATCTGGTTCTGTCCTGTCCAGAAAGAGACGTATGCAGCCCCATATGAGAGACTTAAGAGGAGTACTTGAACGCTTCTCTAAACTTTAAACATATGTGGGCGGTTTTTGAAGTAATTTGTTATCTTAATGTAGCCCAGCAGAACTTGTTATGCACTGCCTCACATCTGTTGTGGAAGAGATGTGAGGGGTGAGTTTTAGTGAAAGGCCAATAACAAGACAGGGCATCCGTCTTCTCCAGAGAAAAGTACCAGGCCTCTCCCTGCACTAAGCCCCGTGTTTCTCCCGCTCCAAATTACAGTCATTTGGGCATGACTAAGATCTGTGCATCTGTATTGGCTACAGTCGCCAATAATCAGGCGTCTCTCTCTCGGGAGGAGAGGAGGCTGGTTCATTCATTTATAGCCCGCGGGCCGCTCTGAGTGCAACTACTCCTCATGTTATTTCCATCACAGAGGGACAAGAGTAATGGTAAGAGCTGTGGGACACGGCGGAGGGACCACCCAGCAGACCGCCGTCTGTGCAGTCCGGTCACAAGGAGTTGACTCATGCCACCATTGCTGTGGTTACGCATAACAACCTACAATTTTCCATTTTCCAAACAAATGTAATGAGGTGACGCACACAGTGGAGTATCCTTTAAAATGGTCTCTGTTTGTTTGATGGCGTCTATTTATCTTTTTTTTTTACAATTCCAGAAAATGTCGCATCCATTGGGTTTATAGGTAAAAGGATAACACACCCGTCTCTCTATAAGCTCACAGTCTCTCCTCAAAAGGTAAAGCACCATGGCCGACATCTTAATTATAGAGTTGCTTCATAGTCCCAGCGGTAACTTAAACCTTAACCACACCTCTCAATTCATAAAAGCTGATACACAAACTACAGGCACGCTTTAAAATCAAATTTGTTTTTGAGGTTTCGAAGCACAAACCTAGCTGAAAAAAAACAACCTCCACCAGCATCGCCTACACTACACACATCAGGGTGCATCAAGTTATCAGAAAGATCATGATCAACTCATAATGCCTCAGCTGATTTACAAACAAAAAAAGTTGAATGCGCTCTCTCTCTCTCTCTCTCACACACTCACACACACTCACACACACACACTAAACCCGCTGTGGTTTCCCAGCCCAGCCCCAGTACTGCCGGAGCAGGCATGTGTTCCAACACGCTGTTTACTTATCCTTTACAAAAGACGCCAGGCTCTCACATTGAACAGGAGATACCGCTCAAACACAGCAAACCTCAACGCAGTGTGTCAATAGCTGCAGCACTGACTGATTATCTGACATTGACAGCAGTGTGCATACACATCAGGATGAAGTAAACCTGATAATAGTTTACACACGGTCATGAAACGGACTGCGAGACTCTGTGGGCATATCTGGAAATGACACTTTTCCACTGTGTATTTTTGACAGCTATATGTCCCGGAGTGGAGCTTGAGGAGATAAATTCCAGAGCAAAAGGGGCTCTCCTCTCTCCAGTTTTACCGTCAATAGACTTCCAGCAAAGTACTAACACCTGCCTTGCCTAAAGCAAAACAGAGTAGCATAGCTTACTGTGCAAATCCAAACTAAAATCCATGAATATAGCAAAGATCTCAATCTCACAATGGGCTCTACTGTAACTTTATTTGACAAACTGGTGCATAAAAAAAATGAGGAAAATGGTAAAAGGACTTGTACTTCTAGAGCGCTTTTCCTAGTCTTCCGACTATGTCATCATTCACCCATTCATACACTGATGGCACCATGCAAGGTGCCACCTGGCCTTCAGGACAAAATAGCATTCATACCCATTCACACACCACAGGCACAGCCTACGGGAGCAATTTGGGGTTGTCTTGCCCCAAGGACACATCGACATGGACTAGCGGTCATTGTCTTTGATGATTATCAAGATATCGCGGTACACAATTACGTTGTCTAAATTGATGATAAGAAGCACATACTGACTAACTAACATTTTGCAAGTTCTTAACTAAATGAGAAAATATTCAGTACTTTTCATTCGCCGGGTATTTAATTTACACAGGAGTATATAAAACCATGCGTTTATTTCATAAAGACTTTATGTTATTACCAGTAAACATGCTGTATCATGATATATATATTGTTATCTAGATATGAAATGACCTATATTGTGGTAGACGATTTTGGCCATATCGCTACCGTAAAACTACTTTAGGTGACTTGCTTGTAAACACCCTCAACAGATCCAGACTTGCAAATATCTTTGCCGTATTTCTTTTAGGGATTTACTTCACAAGACTGTTTTGTGTTGACAAAACGCACCAATGTGGTAAAGAATTGAATGGTAAAGGAAAAAAAACTAATTTAAAATACTATCTAATCCAAATTCGGAGTTGGACTGCCTTAAAAACAACTCCAACTTGAGGCTACAGCAACTATGAGAGTGGCAAATATGAACAATGTGAATTTCGCAGGCAGTGGAGGGGGACGAGGGAGGGTCTCCAGGAAATGTAACTTTGAATGCGGTGAGTCACACAGGGAAGCTGACGGAGCGCACACTCCAATGCCTCACAGGGATAAGGCAAAGCCGAGAGGGAGCGGCAGCGATACAGGCAGCCACCTTTGTTTGAATTAGGACTGGCTCAGTTTGACCAGGAGGCCGTTCACATCGACGCAAGAGCTGCCGGGATTCACATGGCAGGATTTAGTCGCCAACAAGCGAGGCTAAGGTCAGACTGAATGTGGTTAGACGGAAATACCAGATTAACAAGGTTAATGTTCTCCTTTTTGTGGGGGGGAAAAACACGAGGAGGTTTTTGTTCTGTTGCAGTCTCCCTGTTGAGATCTTTGGAATATCCTTTCCAGTAACCAGTAGTCAGTTCGGGCAACAACTGTTTTTTTTAAACCCACACTTAAGAGTGACTCTCTAACTAAATGGCGAGTCCTCAGCACTGTGAAAACTAGTGTTACTGTTCGGCACCTGCGGGCATCAATCAGGGCGTTGGCTGTCATCTCAAGGCATTATCAAACAAAGAGGAGCATGTCTGCGACTCAAGCGTAAACTTAAGCAACCCTGTCTGGGCTCCAGCTCGCCACACTCACTGTAGAAGAAATGCACTGAGATGGAGGATGAGGCCACAAACTGGAAACGCTCAACCCCACACGGCTTCAGGGGTGCTGAAGTGACTGAGGAGAGCTTTGTGGGAGTCATCGGGCATCAATGAAAGATTTCCCATCTTAGGAAAAGTAGTTTTGTATTGACAGAGAGGATTACAAGAAACATAACTAATGAGACCAAGTAGCTCATGAAAACTTTGTTTCAAGAGTTGGGTTTTGGGGGGGGGTTTCCTGGTTCCATACCAACGTATCAGTGTAGACACACAGTGGTGAAGGACTCAGTGACAGAAACACTAAAGCCTTACTGACATTATGTGGTCCCTTTGTTTTGCTGCAGAAAGGATACAGTTTCAGAAAAGGACCATGTAGGTATTGCCAGTGTTAAAAATAAACACGACGACGCCGTAAGACAATAATGACACAAATAAACCAAAATGCTATGTAACTGAACTCACTGAGCTTATAGACACTGCGTCTGTGTGTGTGTGTGTGTGTGTGTGTGTGTGTCTCAGAGATCTGTAGACGAGGTAATTCAAGTTGGCGCAATGCAAGGCCGCTGTAGCCATGCAGCAGCATGTCTGGTAAGAGCAGCGGCTGCATTCCTGAGAGATTGATAATTACCAACTGAGAAACTCTTCACTCCAATTCTGCTTTTACCCCCCCCCCCCCCCCCTCTTGTTCTCCCTTTCACCCCCTCCCTCCCTCCCTGCCTGCCACACAACCCTCATACAGTACAGTGGCCTCGGAGACCGAGCCATGAAAGAAAAAGGATAATGGCTGGCGCATGAGAGTCATCTTGAGATAAGATTATAACAGGGGGTTGTGTGCACTGCCCGAGGTAATTGTTCACTGTGTATGCTTTTTAGAGGGGAGTCGCAAATAATCTAACTCAATTGAAACAGGACAGATTTTCCTTTTACAGACCAAGAGGAAAAATATGCATCACAGTATGAAAAATAAATGAATGCATGTATGATATAATATATAAAAACATATATTTACACACAAAGATAATATATTTTAACAATACTTTGTGAGAATTGCAATTTCCTGTTAAGTTGGTTCTGTCTTGATACATATCTGAAAATATATTCTGAAGACTTTTCGCATTCAATGTGTTCAGTGTATTATAAGCCTCATTACCTAAAATGTTTCTATTTAGGGCCGCAACTAATGATCATTTTCATTAACAAACAATCTGCTAATATTTTTCTTGATTAATCAGTTTGTCAATGTCAAAAAAAATGTGAAAAGGGCCCATTATAATCCCCCATGGTCCAAGGGGAATGTCAGTTGGGATTTTTGGGCATTTTTGCTTGAAAATGACTTAAATGACTAATTGATTATGAAAACAATTGGTGATTAATTATCTGTGAACTAATCAATTAATTGACTGATTGCTTCAGCGCTAATGAGCTGCTGATATACTTTGTCAACAATGCATAAGAAGCGCACCTCCCTGGTACGTGACTGTTTGAGTCCCTCTAATCCCATTTCCCTTCTTCGTTTCTTTCCAAAAACAGGACAGAACAATAATGCACATTTTACTTTTCTGTCGCAGTTGAAGAGGCGACAGCCAGCAGAGAGACAGAGGCGGAGCTCTGTGGAGCGTGTTGTTTGCTTTGCGTCCAGGGGTCTAAGTCTGGACTGCAGCCTTCTGTGGAGCTTAAGACCCCTGAACTGACAGGTCAGTGAGGGGTGAAAAAGGAAGTGTTGTGCAGCAGTGGTGACCAGCTCACAGCGAAGGCAAACACAGCCGGACACTAGGGGTTTAAAAATACATCCTGGCATCTCAGTGCATCTGCTCTACTCCGGGTCAAAACAAAAACTCTGTAGCTGCTTTGAAATCCTTTCAATCTGTCGTTCACTCAGTCCGACGGCAGTCAAAGACCAATGTAGTGTGGGAATAAAAAATTTAAAAAAGTCCTCTGTTTAGACCAGAACTTATGTGAAAATAAAGAGTCTAGGTCTAGGATGTAAGAGCAGAAGACAAACCAGAAACGGACAGGGCCCTCTTGACCCCAACAGCTATTGATTCAATCGATCAGAAGTATTGATGAGGACTCACTGATGAGTTACTCATCAGTGAGTCCTCATCAGTGAGTCCTTGTGTTTACCGGCACTCTGTGTCCCACTCATCGGGAGAATTTCCGCTCACTGCAGGCCTGCATGACACACACACATAATCATGTGTCTTTGCTCGTTACGACACCAATTGTTCCTCCCGCCGCCCTCTCTTGACCAACGGCTTTCCCCTTTCCTCCACTTCCCCACTGATGGATGAACACGGTAAACGACAGAGAAGTGGAACCTACACGGCTGCACCATCTCCCGACTACAGAATGCACATTCATTCTGTCTTTCCAGTGACTTCCCTATGTCCGTCCCTCATCTCTCACTGCCTCCTGTGTTATCACTCCGTCTCTCCCTTGATCTTCCTCTGAATCTCAGGTATCTACCGGTCTCTGCTGTACCTCTAATGCTTTCATAACACACCTGTGATCTCCATGGGTACAAGCCCTGGCTTGGCAGGCTGGCGAAGAAGGAGCACCGGTACGCGACACGCCCTTACTAAACAAATGTCTCAGCCTCGCCTATCAGAGGGTACAAGAGGTGAACTTGAAGCCATGGAGCCTGGGGCGGCGGGGGGGGGGAGAGAGACAGCATCCATCAACCCTTGATCGCTGGAAGTGCTGCAGAGTTTTCAGAAAAGTTTGGATTTGGAGCTTCTAGTCCAAAGTGCAGGAGAGAGAAGACAAACAGAGAGGTGGAGACCCCCGAAGAGAGGTGATCCTGTTATCTGTGCTCGGGTCTATGTGAGAGCAGAGACTCTCATTGATTTGGCATAAATTAAACCAAGTGTCAGAGCACCATGCTGCAGTAATTTGCTGCTGGTGTCAGTGACAGGGGAAAAAAACACAATAGTCTTCATTGTCATAAGCTAAGAGACGCACTTACTGGTCTTAAATTACCTTTTGCTTAGGATCCCTCAAGGCCAAGCAAAGCAAATCTCCCACACCTAGTTTTCCTATGCATGCCTGTACTCAGCCTGGATCTCTTGCCATCCATTTGCACCTCACGTTATCTTATCAAATTCTGTGTTTTTTTTTACATATGACTATTTTCTTTATTTTATTAAAGACTGATCTCATATTTTCTTCATAGTGCAGCAAATGCAGCAAATTAGTCAAACAGGCAACAGCTTCACTTAAATGTACTTAGGCACCCTTAAACGTCGACTGAGTCGATCTTGGTGCCACTTCACTGTAATTTGACAGGGTTAGAGTTAGGGTTGACTTTATGAAAGAACACTAAACAATATTGTTCACTATCTACCACGCCAAACCACAGCCTGCGAGGCTTTATGTGGAGGGATTAAAACACATAAAAGGGCACAAAAGAGTGCACTTTTCTGTTGTTCACAACAAAAAAACAAAAACGAACTGTTCCTCTTACCTTAACGAACTTTTATGAGCCAGAAGGATTGATTCAGCCTCTCTCCATTTGAAGCGTCTCCCTGCTGCGTCTTTCCTCGCCGACGCAAGACTTTCACCGTCCGAAGGAAAACTTCAGGTGAACCATTTCCGCAACAAAAAAAAAAAAGAAACGCACTTCAGGAAGCGACTGGAGTTGTGGATTTGTTTGTACCCGCGGGTACAGGTCCGTTTTGTTTTGGATGTCGGCGAGACTAACTTCTCCCACTACTGTCAGTGCGTGTTTGTCTGCGTGGACGCTCCAGCGGACCGCAGAGGGGGGAAGTGAGGAAAAGTTGCCGTCGACGTGCAGCTCCCACCTGGAGGAGGCTGGGCGCGCGCAGGTGAGAGCGCGAGGCTGCGGTCGGTGCTGTGAGGACATCTAGCGGCGAGACACGGGAACAACAAGTAACACGGAGCAAGAGAAGGAGATAGTGGGTTCTCCTTTCCCCGCACACTTAGTTTCATCTGCAGCTTTTTTTATGCAGAGAAAATGTCTCCAGAAGAAATGTTTAGAATGGGTATGCACACCTGGATGTTAACTGTTTACACACACAGCATATGTGATAGTGAATGGCAATACCTGGGAGTTAATAGAAAGGAAAAAAATGACATTGAATTTAAAGACAATTTTTATTCATGTAAAAAACAAATAATATTGTTTGACAATGATCTAAATTAGGCCTAGAGTTCAAATGTAATCATTTTCCTTTTTTTTATGCAGAACAACACATCAATGCAAAACCATGCAAGAAACAGAACACGTTACTGACCTATGAAAACCATGTATTTCCAAATCATAATGAATAAAAACTGGCCTGTTTTCAGCTTTGTGACAACAATCTTTTTCCCAAATCCAATGAAGAAGTATTAGATTTGTGTGCACCCATAAAAGAGCACTTAATCCCTCACTCAAATTCAGAGATATGTGTTTTTTTGACAGAGAGTAGAGAATACACGATGATATTTAGTTAAATGGTCAATAATGACTCGATGTTGCCATGGACACAGATGATGCAGTCATGCTATCATAAAGACACTCTGGATAAACATGCAGTGCGTATACCTCTAACGTGTATGTGTGGATACTCTTTATCTGCATTTCAGTGTGTTTTTCATGTGGGATGTGAGATATTATATTAAACAAAATATAAACTTATTCAGTAAAGATAATCTCTCAAAGTTGGCTCCTTTATAAAATTCCTCCTTATCCTTGTGTGTGGTGGTTTGTATGTTTCTACTTGTGTGTGAGGAGTTTGACAAGCAACATGCAAAACACTCCAAACAAATACGGTCTATGAACCATGCAAACTTTATGGACAGCTGAGCTCAGGAAGCTATTAAAAGAATAGGCCGGCTAATGTTCCCTCCTCTGCCTGTGCAGTATAGTCTGAGGCCAAAAGGTAGAGAAAAAGTAAGGAAACACTTTTAAGTCATGATGTCACCAGCTTTCTGAGATGTACATTAAAAACAGCTGTTTAAATATAGCTCTCTCTGGCACCCAGGCTGGTCCAGACATGTGTTAGCTGATACATCCAGAGCATGTAGGCCGGTCTGCCCTCAGCGCTGACACAGTTTGTGATCCCCTGTGGGGGTACGAGAGAGTCTTGGATAGAGTTTCCCCCCTGTGCCTCCAGTGATATTAATAAGCAGAAAGTGTGCCTCTGTTTTGCTGGAGAAAGACACACCGCAGAGCTCTCCTCAAAGTCAACAGCAAGCTGTTTTCATAGCGTCTGGATTGTCCTCTGCAAACAAAGTAAGTAGAGCCACAAGTTCATAACAATTGTTACTGATCAGTTTAACATTTTGACAATGGGTATTAAGGTTCCCTTGTGCGGCATCTTTGCCTAATCAGATATATCATCATGATTACATTAACATTACATTTCTTTGTTATGCAAAACAACCTAAAAAGAATGAGCAGATTAGAGTTGTTGTTGTTTTTTAAACCAATCATCAGTTACTGCTGTGGCTCATTTGATTAATGGCTGTTCTCTACTCTCTTCCAGCTTGTCTCTTTGAAGGCCATGGACAATCAAATATTAACAGAAATTGGGAAAAACACGACACCTACTGAGTCACACAGGGGACTTGTTGAGGATTTCACAGACAGCCGCCATACTGACTCTGAAATAGGGACGATCCCTCCCCTGGATGAGTGTACACCACATCCCGTACCGCGAAGGGACCGGGCGGTCATGGACCACTTGGGGCAGCTTTTCGACCACTGCATCCAGCAAGTGTCCCATCTGGAGACGCGGAGGAACGAGCTGATAAAGGAGCTCCTCTCTCTGCAGGAACCCATTCTGCGAGTCGTGGGGCACCTGAGGGGGAAGCTGGTGGAGACTCAGAGGCTGCTCACGCTGGCTCAACTGGATTATGTCGTCGTTTATGAGGATGTGAAGGAGGTGAAGAGGAAACTGTTTGCCACGGCCAGAGACTGCATCCAGAGCCAGGTGAACCTGGCTGAACAAGAGTATGCGGTGGCTCAGTCTACTGTTACACAGGTAGGAACCACGGGATGGATGATTACTGTGCAGGTTATGACAGATGATGGTGGTTTGTTCTGCAGTTTAAGATATCATCTACTGCGTGCATATCATTTTATATATATATATATATCTTTGCAGGAAATACTAAAACCAACATTACATGTCAATATGTGCTGAATGTAAGGCAGCAGAAAACATTTTATACTGTGTAGTATGGGGGAAAATGTATATATATATATATATATATATATAATAGTACAATATAATTAATATAATTTGCAAACTTATACGTTAAAAAACTGCTGTAAATACCAACATGTAGAATCCCATGAATTTATGGATACGCTGCAGTGAGAAACTGAACAGATATAGCACACTTAAGTTGAACATCTAAAATATTTTTTAAATAGCATACATATTAAAATGTATGAAGAGAATGACATGTTGGTTCATGTTTGTAAGATGTTAGTTCAAATAGGTTGTATGTCCAACAACTTGGTTTACTGTAGCTTTGCTCAATTATACAAGTTGCATATGTCTTTTCTTTTAAATCAATTTCACATCCATCCATAGGAGGAGCTCAAGGCCCACATCCAAAGTCTGACCCAGGAGTTGTCCCAGCTCCAGGAGGCCCAGCAGAACCAGCTAAACACCCTGAGGGACCAGGTCTCCAAGCCCCGCAGGCCCAGGGCCACGAGCGACGTCAGCCAGTGCCGGCAGGCTTCTGTCAGGCTGCAGCGGCGGCTGAGTGGCAGCGTGAAGGCCCTGGAGTGCTGGTACGAGCCTCGGCTCATCGCCCTGCTAAAGAGAAAGCAGGTTGGGGAGGAGTCCTTGAGGAAAAGCAGGGAGCAGGCCGTGGACCTGAGGGCCAGCCTGGGGCCCCTCAGAGAGGCCATGCAGAGGCTGGAGGTGCAGAGAGCCTGTCTGGAGCAGAGGGTCACTCTGATGGAGAGGGAGAGGGAGCAGAGCATCACACAACACAAGGTGACTGAAGTCAGGGTAGAACATGAAATATATAAAGGATGTTTGGTAAAACTAGACCAACTGAGATGTTTCTCTACTTTGCAGGAGACTGTGGAGAAACTAAAAGAGATCCTGAGAGAACTAGAAGTGGAGTTTGAGGTTCAGAGAAAATCGAAGAACAATGTGGAGGATCGGAATGACAGCATATTAAAAGAGCTGACATTTCTGATGTACGTTTACTCTGAACCTTCTACGGTTTGTTTTACTTTGAATTGTGAGCAACAGGATAAAAATAGACTAACATGTGGCTTGTTTTCTAGAGGCAGTGATGAACCCCGTGAAACCACTGAAGAGGAGGATCCTTAATATTCTGTTTGCAGTGGATATTCTTATGCTGATCATCTACATTATAACACGGCATAGAGCTTACATTTAATAAAGAAATTATACAAATAATTATAAAATTCTGCATAAATTAAACTTTTTGCTTCTACAGAATTTACTCTTGAACTACCTAAAACGTAACATGTGGCACGCTGTGCCAAGAAGCAAAGCGAAGCGATTTACTGTAAATATTTTATTATGAATTTACTGAAGTACACAAGAGACAGATGCAGCACAGAAAAAAAAAAAAACAGCACATATAAAAGTGACACACAGAATCTGGAAAAGTCATAATATGAATATCAAGCAAATACAAGAACAGTATGTACAACTTTAATACAAATGGATCTTGGTAGAAATTTTACTAACTAAACAGGATGAAAAAAATAAAGCCATCAAAAAGCAAACCTGAATGTGGAACACATCTGTAAAGGCTTCATCACAAGCCAGAGTTGAGTACTGGGGGAAAAAAAGATCTAAAAATCTGGTCAATAGAGACTTACTTTAAATACATCACGACAAGATGACAACGCAGCATTTTATTCTTTAAATGTTCTTCCAAAAAAAAAATCTGTTTTCAACAAGCAGGTCAAATGACGAGCTCTGGAGACTGAACTCATGCCTGGACCTCTGTATCTGCAGCACCTTCTGGGTCCTCGTCGTTGTAGATGTTTTCAGCCTGGAGAAGAAACAATTCAAAAGTTGATTCACTGTAACTGGTATTCAATAATAAACGCACTTTGGAATTCTACCCAATTCCGTGTCTGATATTCATTGTTCCACATCATTTCACGGAACCTCTGAAGTTCCCAACATGGGACAAACAAAGCTCTTACCATTTGCCAGACTTCCATGATGTTGTCCTCTGATACAGAGCAGATGACCCAAGGCTCGTTGGGGTTCCAGGAGAAGTCGGAGATCTTCGCTGTGTGTCCGCCATGGATGAACTGGAGAGAAGCAGAGCAGGAGGGATCACCACAGCACTTTAAACTGGATTAATACAGACACACAGTAGCTGGTTTTGTCACAACTGACCAGCAGCTCAGGAGGGCCGTCCTCAGCATCCTCGGGCGACTGTTCCTCTCCGATCTTACTGAGGTCCCAGACGTTGAGCCTCCTGTCGGTGCCGCTGGAGGCCAGGATGGTTTCGTTATGAGGAGACCACTGAACCTGTTGAGTAGAGATGGGCCAGATGTTACATTTCTGTGAGAAAGCGCTCCATAAACACAACGCTATCAATAGAAAGCCACAATCAACAAGACCAAAACTATTCCTCTGTAACGTGCTTGATATCATCCGAACAGAAGCTAGGTGCAGAGGTGGCATGTGTGCTTAAAAAGGAAAATATGCCACATCGCACAAAATGACGAGCTTTATTTTTTTAACTAGAGCCTTGTGTTTCTACCATTGGCCATAAGATAAAACGTAATTGTCCGTTCACACAAAAATGTGTCTTGCATCACATGCTCCAAACAATCAACAGAACACCATAAAAAACATCTGCCAGGTCACCAATGAGTGGCCATCAGAAGACACAACATAGCAACATCTGAGAGAAACACACCCATTACCAGTTTTTAGTTGTAGCTCTGTTTGCCAACATCTAAAGCCCGACATAACCCCAGATCGGCAACGAACTCTTTCAGACGAATTGACCTGACTTCTTACCTGGAAGATCTCGTCCTTGTGAGACTCAAACGAGTGCAGCTTCAGTTTCAAATTCCTCAGGTCCCAAAGAGCCACAGTCTAAAAAAGAAAAAGTAGCTCCAGCTTCAACCCAAACAAATGAGAACAGAGCCTACTTCACTGGACGGCAACACGCTATGCAACAGTGAAACAGAGAAAGAGTGGACCCACCTTATCTGCAGAGCCAGAGGCCAGGATGAACTCACTGTAGGGGTTGAAGGACAAGCAGTTGACTTCAGCAGTGTGGGCGTCCACTGCATGGCTGGGCTTGGAGGTGTTGTTGGACCGCGTGTCCCAGCTGTGCCAAAGCAGACAAAAGCACCACTGTTCAACAGAAGATCGAAACTGAACGACGACTTTTGTTTCCCGCGAGTTGTCACAGTTTGTTCATTTTGCCACCAACTAAAGAGCTGCTCACATCATGAGTCTCATGTCATCCGCCACAGACCCAAAGAGCGACTCGTGGAGCAGGTGCCAGGAAACATCCTCCACCACAGCTGTGTGGCCTGTGAAGATGGTCTTGGCATCCACTATCTTTCCCTCCTTGGGCACTGTGCTGATGTCCCACATGCAGATTGTCTGTAAAACAGCAGAGATGGTTCAGAAAACAAAGTAAGGAAATGCTATTGCAACAACGGCAAAAGACTAGTTATATTAGAAAGTAACAAAACGGGTTAATTTGTAATAACTCATAACTATTTCGACATCCAAAAAAACTTAACATGAGCCACAGGAAAACACAAGATTCTAGGAAGAAAACAGGAAGAAAGACAACACTAGACTTAACACTCCCATGTCGCTTACGTGGTCATCAGAAGCACTGAGGAGGCAGCCGCTGAGGTTCGGGTTCCAGGAGAGGCCATAGCCCTCCTTCTGGTGGCCCCGCAACCGCAGGTCTGGGGTGCATTCTCCAGAAGGATCTTCAATATAAATACAATTATGTTTTAATGTTCCTAAAAATGTGCAGAAAAGAACACATGGGGTTTTTGAGCTGTAATCCTACCAGGCTTGGAGGGGTGCTTTGTGTAATCAAATACCAGCACGTCACTGGTGGGGGTCTTGGTGGCAATGATGCAAGGATTCTGAGGCATGTAGCGGGCTCTGTTCACTTCCCCCTCATGGTTGATCTTGATCTCAATCTCTATCTTTCCACTGACGGATCCAAAGCCCCCAAACTCTGAAATAAACAACGGTTACATTAGGTGTTTGATGCAAATGAGCAGGTGGCGAATAAAATGCTGTTCTACCGAGCACGGTAAAAAAAGGTCAATTCTATGCAAGTCTGGTTTATTGCATTTTATTAACTAAAATGTAATCTAACACAACAATACGTACATATCATTTCTGAAGCATTAAAAGGTCTCAGCGAGATTTAAATGCATTCATTCATTAAGAAGAACCGTGAGCCACAATATCCAAATACAAGAACTTGTACAAATACAACAATTTGATGACAATAATTTTAATATTGAAATATTGCAAAGACAGCAATGTGGGTAATTTGTTTAATCTACGTAGCTTGGCAGTGGACATGATTTTACATGTCATTAGCTTTTGAAAACAAAGTTTACCCACATGCCATTTTGTCCAATAAGCAGCTAGACACAACACATTTAATGATCTAGTTTTTTAACATAACACAAACTCCCATGCACACGTTATCGCTCACCTCCTTTCTCGCTGTCATAGTGTGACGCATCAAACTGGGCATCATCATTGGGGAGCTGAACGCTAGCGATTACAAGGTGATTCTGCTCATCAGAAGTGTGTGTTCCCAAAACCAGCCTGTGTACGCTGTAGTCCTTCCCCTCTGGTCTGTGAAGAGGGATGAAGTTTAAAAAAAATTAGTCATATGTTCATTCATATAAATTTTAAAAAATGACACGATCCCTCTTATGTCACGCTTTGGTGTATGTCAAGATGCAGCAGATCCCCTCTCACCTGCTGACATCTGGCAGCCACTGGGCAGTGAGGCTGGGCCACTCCAGCGCGTGAGTCATGACCAGGTCATAGAGGAAAGGAGTGTTCTTCTTCCAGATCTTGTACTCCTCATTGATCACCCTTTCCTCCACAGCATCGTCAAATGCAGCTGCAAAAGGGACATTTACCAATAACATAAAGTTAGGTCATGCCGCATCCAACTTGCCTGGGCTGAATGGAGATATTGGAGAGACATTCAAGTTATACCTTACTCATAAAAGTCTTTCCCTTGTTAAATTAACAGCACTGAGGTTTATTTGGCTGATTAGATAATGTCATGCTTCTATAGCTATACGAGTACAACATCATTACCAGCCATAAGCCACACGTCCCTCCATGTGTTAACCTACACTCGTACATTAAAACCTCTGCTTAGCCAGCCTGCTAGCTGCTGCCGTTAGCTACCAGCTAGCTGGCTGGTCTATAACAATGAAAGGTGATGCTGGCTGGCGCGCCAACACCGGGTCCATCGTGACTGGTAGTTCATGTCATTCTGGACAACACACACGTACACGTTTACTCAGCTAATTCGGGAAAAGTGAACACCCTTACCGTCTTTATCAGCCATTGTGTCGTGGTTGAGCCACTACCACAGACGAAGAGTATTAAAATACGTCGGGAGAGAGCACTCTGTAGACAGAACGAAGGCTTGCAATGGCGCCAACTCCATGGAACAGGATCGACCAATCAGCGTTCAACAAACACCGACAGGAAGTCGTCACAGCAAACACACTTCTTCCATCCGGAACGTCCCTCCTCCGACGCATGTAGCGCACCGGTTGTGAACGGTTGTGACACACAGACATGGTGACATTTGTTTTGGTCATCTTTTAAAGCGTTGAATGAACGTACAGTCATAATGGACGACCGTGAGCTGGACCTTACAGAGGCACAGAAAGTGACTAAGTCAAAATACCCGAAAATCAACAAGAAATATGAATGTAAGTCTGATGTTATGATAAGAAAAAGATGTAGCTAGCTTAGCTCGTTTAACATGACGGTACTAGTGAACACTGTTAAAACTTTGTTTACAGTCTCCATCGTCAGCTAGCTGTAGCTAACGTTATGTTCATGCTCTAATTAAACTGTTTGTCTAAATTGTTCCATACATATTCTTTGAAACGAGTATTGTCATATCTGCCCAGCTGTTATAGGCACGTCTAACAGCACGCCCTGCCTCATTATGTCACCTTGTATTTTACTATTGCAGACCTGGATCATACAGCGGACGTGCAGTGAGTGTGTTTTGAAATCTTGGGGAAGTCTCATGTTTCTCTGTTGTTTCGGTCGCTCTTATATTTGCTGATGTCTCTTCAAAGAATTCACTCTTGGGGAAACACTCTGGAGGAAGCCTTCGAGCAGTGTGCCATGGGCATGTTTGGCTACATGACGGACACAGAGACGGTGGAACCCATTGATACTGTTGACGTGGAATCAGAGGGTGAGAGCAGTTTGTCGCCGTCCGTTCAATGCAAGCCTCGATCAACCTCTTCTATACCTCGATCAGTCATGCTGCTTCCAGATCACCAGAACTAAACCTCTATGCACATCCTGTTCTCTTCTCAAAAGGTGACGACATGGAGTCTCTTCTTTTCCACTTCCTAGATGACTGGTTGTACAAGTTTAGTGCCGAGCTCTTCTTCATTCCCAGGGTGAGTATGTTGGATTAGTTATATGGTGCTGGACATGTTTTGTATGTAGTTTATCGTAACATCTAGGGGAGGTATGGTGACAGCGCAGCAGGAACTACCATAGTTCAACCTGGGCCCTGGTCTTTTCTATCAGGAAGTGACCCACATGTGCCACAGTATGCACACTGCTGTGCATAATTTACATATAATGTATTTTGATTCTTGTTTGATGGACAGACTATGTTAATATCTTATCTTATTATTATTATTATTATTATTATTATTATTATTATTATTATTATTATTTATTTTCCTGTTATTCTCCTGACACAATAATTTGTTGCATCTATCCACCAGGAGGTCAAAGTTTTGCACATAGACAGAATGCACTTCAAGATCCGCTCCATTGGGTAAGTTTGCATTGTTGTCTTTACTTAACTCATTCCCTGCAACTCCACCCAGATAACTTTTATTTGTTAGAAGCTCACCTCTATCATGCATTACGGGAGGAAATCTCACAGGCAGACCCTCAAACGAGAATCAATCATGTAACCGCAACAAGTGAATAGGAGGCTACACGCTCGAGGGAGACACAGACGATCACTCACACGACTCCGGAGACGTATCTTCCGACTGGAACTTCCTGGTATATTTCTTACAAATGTACATCACAGTTCTACCGGGTCTGTCTGTAGAGCAGATCACACCCTCACTCTCAGTCAGAAAAGCACAGGTGGAGGATTATGTTTCCACATTGACCACAGATGGTGCAGTGATGAGACCGCTATAGCTAAGAAGTGCTTTCCTGACCTGGAAGTCTTGCTAAACCATTCTACTCCCCTCGTGAACTTACTGCTATAATACTGGTTGGAGTGTATATCCCTCCAGCTCCTCATAACAGCTTTTAGCAGACCAGTATGTAAGCATATAAGGCATCTACTTGCACGCAACTGGGGAACTCTGATCACTCCCACATTCCCTCATACTGGCAAAAGCTCTAAAATATGGTCCCCTGAAGCCAAAATAGACCCTGAGACATCTTCATAGAAGATTACCTGGATGACTACACTGATACAATGACCTTATTTATCAGCTTCTGTGAAGACAGCTACCAGGAGAATCTGCTCCTTGAGTGATGATAAATCCAGGTTCTCCTTTGAGCTCAGTAAGCTTCGAGACAACAACAAGAAGGCCTACAGGACGGGTGACCTGGTGGTTTACAAAGGGGCAAAGCAGGCACATAAGTGCAGTAAAGTCAGACAAACAACAGTATAAGGACAAACTGGTATTTTTCTGCTGTTGAATGTCGGTTTGAAAGGAACCTCAGACATGAACAGATGTTGAACCTCGGAGTACTGCAGCTGACCTCTCTCTCCTAAACGCACTCTTCTTCATCGATCTAGTCTTACTTTTCTATTTTATTTATCTCTTTTATGCTGTTCTCTCACACGGTCATCTTTGTTTATTTATTAAAGTTGGGGTGAAGAATTCTCTCTGGCAAAGCATCCACAGGTAAGTCAGTGAAGCTTACTCACTGTAGAATATATAAATAAATATAATAAAATTATGGAATACAAGTACAGAGGGCTATGTTTTTTATCATTGGTACTTATAGGAGAATTGTGTACAATACATAATAAAAGATAAAATGCTGTGTTTGTGTTATGTCCTCTCTCGTAAATCCAGGGAACTGAGGTGAAAGCCATCACATACTCCGCAATGCAGATCCACGATAAGGAAAAATCTGAGATATTTGCCATCATTGATATCTGACAATACCTCCAGAGGCTCCTGGTTCAATGAAACTGGAATATCTACTCGGCCAATTTAAGTGGCCTTTAAGGCACTGATTCTTGACTTGTAAAATCTGATTTTCTATTTGTAAGTTGAACTGTTTACGAACAGCAGCATTTGCCAACATTTCTGTTAGCTGACAGATTACAGATTAGTGACGTGACACTGATATCTTATAAATTGTATCATTTCAGAAATCACAAAACCAAGGAAATAGTATGACTCTTTACTTAAAGTGACTATTGAAAAGAAAAACTAATTTAGAACAATGCAATGTTTTTAACACATTTTGTCAACACAGTTTTACTCGAAATGCTTTTGCAAATTCTTATTTATCACAAATTTGACATGAATTGTGTCGATGCCTTAATCATTGTAAATAAATCAACTGATTTTTTATTTTTCTGCTGTGGGATTGATTAAATGGATACTGGTACTTTAAAATAAAATCTTGCTTTTGAATATTTTGTTAGAATATGCATTATTGTTAATAACACTGGTTGATTTAAGTTGTTTGACCAAAGTGTTCATGTGTTTATTTCCATACAGTTAGGACTTGATGATGTGAATTGTCTTTGTAATTTTAAAAGGAAGAATGCTGACAATGAGTCAACAATGAAAAATAGCAGATTTTATTTTGTAGTACATTGTTTAGCACAAAGTAGAACAAACACATTTCTTAACTGAAATGAATTCATTATAGCGTACTGACTCACCTCTCTGGCCAATGTGTCTCAGCTGGTCCTAGGTTTTGTTGGTGCGTTTATTATGCAATACATTGTACTACTAATATCCAGTATTAAACCACATCCACAAGACCAGCTGGAGTTTTTACCTTATATGAAGCCAGAAGAGAACAAGACTTGACGAGCATGATCACAGTAAACTCTGTGCAGGGACAAATCAAACACAACACTTTATAGATAGAAGATTACTTTTCTATTTATTAGTATTGACTAAATAATCCCAGGCAGTTTCTGAAAGCTGTTCTGGATAAATAGAGTAAAAAGAAGTGCAAACTGCAGTATTTATGATATTTGTGATTTATGTGGCTAAAAGAAAGCTACACTGTTTTCCAGTTCAACTAATCTCTATTGTCACGGACCAAATATGTGCAGTGGAATCAAGTGTAAACGGACTGAAACCAGCTGGAATTCTATTATAGCATTACTTACAGTTGTAAGAACACTAGAAGCTGTCGCAGTAGTATTTTAATTGCAGTAATTAATCCATGCGGATTGACCAATGATGAAATATGCAAAATAATAATAATACATAGGGTACTACAAATATGCAATATAGGACACAGTAACATCAATGAACTTTGATAAAATACTGGCCTACAATTTGAATAGCTTCAATAACTGATAACTTGATTGACAGAAAATGAAAAGAGAACTACAATATAATTAATGATGTATCAAGCAAAAGATGGACAACACTGGAATCAAACGGGAGATGTGCTTGTTTTTCTTTGTTTCATATTAGTGTAAAACTGGGTTCATCGAGTAACTAGGCTACTTGCAAGGATCGCTTAGTGCAGTGTTAAGATATGAAGGGAATTTTTCAATACTTTGCATGAAAAATTATTCAACAAATGATCTACTAATTAAAAAGAAGACAATAGAATCATACAAATAATTGTTTATTGTATGAAACCACAGCAGGACAAATGTTCCTCCAAGTACCAATTACATCACAATACCAGTTTTCAGTATCCAGCATCAATTTACCTTCTATGCTTAATTGATATGAAGACATAAGAACC
This sequence comes from Pholis gunnellus, assembly GCF_910591455.1. Classification (NCBI taxonomy): domain Eukaryota; kingdom Metazoa; phylum Chordata; class Actinopteri; order Perciformes; family Pholidae; genus Pholis; species Pholis gunnellus. The sequence goes on along the minus strand of NC_136542.1, from coordinate 14,299,869 downwards.
ATGATCAGCGAGAGGACGTTGGATCTATATTCTATAACAAAAGGTTTAAATCACCGTTCAACCGGTTTATTTAGACCACGCCCCCTGCTGCCTTTCCCTCCCGACTACCTTAGTGCGCGCTGGCGGTGACGTCATCACCTCCTCTCGCGCATCTTCCTCCTCCCACCGCACTGAAATGCAGCTGCGCCATTGCTCCTTTGTCCATTGAAGAGAGCCGCGCGACGTGCAAAGGAAAAATACCGTGGTCGTCCTGCAACTCGACCACTTATTGTGCAACGTGCTTCTACCGGGTCTCCGGTGTCGAACGAACGTAGCAGGGCATCGCTCTTTCATCTGGCCGGAGTAGTGTGTTGCTACGAACCGAGCGTTCAATTTAGGGTCCGCCGTGCAGTCAAGCCCACAAAGGAAAATCAAAATGGAAGACTCTAAATACCTTCCGGAGCTCCAGGCCGAAAAAGACAGCTTGGACCAGTCGTTCACGCACGCAATGAAACTTATTTCTGCAGGTAAATGTGACCGCTACCGTGTAGAGGCGAATGCAGACGGACGCTAGGTAGAACGGCAGTATTGGCGCGAGGCCTAGCATATTCTTTGCCTAAACGAGCGGCCGGTGCAGGCCTGAACAATGGCGTAATGAACACGTGGTTGTTTGCGATGTGGGTCAAACTCTCTCGGTTGAAAATGTACCGTGTTTTTCTTATTTGTAACGGAAATAATCTTTCTTCAAAAAGACTAACGTTATTTTTTTTGGTGAATTAAATGATCAGTGTTGATCGTTTATACCATCGACTAATTTTTGCACAGGGCTTTATTTATTACGGCTCATGTAGTAGACAAAAGCACGTTAATTGGTATTAAAATATCATTGCTATGCATCATGTTTTGTGCATTTATCGCGAGTTGGTCATTGAACCTGTGAATTGCACATTCTTAAAAACATTTTTTTCTTTCTCGCCTGCAGAGATCGAGAGGATTGGGAAAGGTGAAACCAAGAAAGAGCCAGAGAAGGAAACGTACCTGGACCTGTTCGCTACCAAGAATCTCAAACTGAAAGAGCGGGTTCTCATTCCTACCAAGCAGTATCCCAGGGTAAGCGGTTCATTTATGCTTTCTCATTTAATGCTTGACCATTGGATGCTGTGTTTAGTGAACTGGCCTATTGGAGGTTATATAAAATATATATAAAAAACCTGCATCTGATTAAAGCACCCTCTTCTTCCAGCTGGACTGTTCCATTATTATTCAAGTCATGCGCTCTGTGTACTTAGCTTGTTTTTCTGCATGATCAATTTTGCAGTATTCTAATAATGCAGATTTAGAGTAAGGGCTGATGCAAAGTGGAGTTGACCGTGACCTGATTTTATTTCAGAATGGGCTGTACTACCTGCTGTGTATATAATCTGTCTCTTTGTTGCTGGTAATATAATGCAAGCCTGCAATTAAATTGTAACATTCCCTACAGGTGAACTTTGTTGGAAAGCTTCTGGGACCACAGGGCAGCACAATCAAGAGACTCCAGGAGGAGACTGGTGCAAAGATTTCAGTTCTGGGGAAAGGTTCCATGAGAGACAAGAATAAGGTATTTGCAGAAACGTTTTCCTAGCTGCACTATTCAAAGCATAACCGGTATTGTCCTAATGTTTTGTACGTTAATCATAATTTATATTTCCTTTGTTTCTTTTCAGGAGGAAGAGTTGAGGAAGGGCGGTGAGGCCAAATACGCTCACCTGTCCATGGAGCTGCATGTGTTCATTGAGGTGATGGCACCCATACCAGAAGCCTATATGCGCATGGCTCACGCTATGGAGGAGGTCAAGAAGTTCCTTATTCCGGTATGTGCCCAGGGGAACGTTTTACAGCTTAACATTGGCATTCCAGTAAGGCTGATCCCAATGCTTTGCCAGTTCATCTTGACAGGTCTTCTTTGTATTAATCTTTTTGCTTTTTAAAGGTATGCATTACCCCAAAAATCCCAACTCACTATCACTAACTATGGAAAAATAACCCTGCGTTATTCAATATGCATCAACAATTATTAGTTATTCTGTGTGCGCTGTGCTTTCCCAGGTACTGAAACGCAGCGCAGGCACATCATATGTTGGCATAGGCTACAGTCAATTTGTTTATGACTACATATGCACAAGGTTGCATTTACATATTTATATCATTAATTAATTTAATTGATATTTTGAGACCTCTTTTGGTCCCCTATATCGCATTAGACAATAATACCGTAGTAAAGAACGATATAACTAAATAATGGCTGCAGGTTTGAGGAAACTATAACGGCTGTCCCATGAAAATGACAGCACATTGACTGTTTTTGTTTCGTCTGTAGGAGCCCGGAGAGCACGAGTACATGGATCCTAACTTCCTGAATGGATCCCAGGATTGTCCCAGGGGGCGAGGGGGTCACCTTGGAAGGGGCAGGGGCGGACCACCTGGTGCTGGAGGACCACGGTAGGAGCCTGATTTCATGACTAACAATACAACGGGACATTGTAGCATCGTCTGTCATGTTTTGTTTTTTTAACTGGTGAAATTACTGCTAATTTCTACGGATACGTTTTCTGTTATTCACATTTTACAACCTGGTTAATTGTCCGCAGGGGGCGAGGGATGCCACGCGGGGCTCCCCGAGGAGCAATGCGGGGCGGCGGTCCCCGGGGTGGATTAGGGCGTGGCAACGGCCATAGAGGTGCACCATCAGGTAGGGGCGGACCACCGTCTGCTCCTAATAGAGGAGGCTCGGCTCCCCGCTCTAGACCACCTGCAGCAGGGGCACCAAGGATGCTCCCCTCTGCAGCCATGTCCCACCAGGGTCCTCCCTCGGCATCACAGTCCAAATCTGATGGCTACGAGGACTATGTAAGTGGCTTACTTCACAGTTTCCTCTTTTCACACTTGTCTCTTGCTAGACTGTGGTGGTCTGTCCTTTGGTTGCAATAGTTGTGACACGCATGACATTGCCTAAATAAATGTGTTGTAATTTTAGCCTTCCTATGAAGAGCAGTATGCAGAGCCTGCCTATGAGGGATATGATAATTATTACAACCAGCAACCTGCACCTGCGTAAGTCAAAATGACCTGCCTGCTGAATCTTACTGTAAATTGAAGGAGTACTATACTTACACGTTTCTACTGCCCACAGGGATACTGAATATTATGACTATGGACACGGAGAGGCCCAGGAAACCCCGTATGAGCCCTATGGTAAGATGATACATTTTATTGTAGCGCGCACACACACACACACACACACACTGAGGACACTTGTGGCGCACTGATTGAATCTCCTGTCTAACTAATGACTTGTTCCTGTGTTTCTCCTTTCCGTCTCTGTAGCTCAAGATGAGTGGGACAACTCATGGTCCAGCTCCGGGGCTGGAGGCAAGACCGCCGCTCCCAGGCAGTCGAAGGGAACGTATAGAGAGCATCCCTACGGAAGATACTGAACGGCTACTGGTAGAGAGTTGCTATGGCAACTGTCTCCAATTGTAACTCACTGAACTTTTCAAAAGTAATTTCCCTCTCGTTTGTTCCCTTTTTTTATGGTTTATTTTATTTTTTTATTTTTTAAACTCGGTAGACGTTTTGTTGGATGTATCATAGAGTGCCAGAGGGGAAACATGAAGACGGGTTTTTTCGTTGTTTACCTGTTTCCATTTAATGTTTGTTTCAGTTGCGTAGTTGACAGGTCCTAGTGACATAACCCTAACAAAGAAACAAGAGTAACGTTTTAATGATTTATCGTTTAAGTTAATTGCATCTGAACAAAATGTGACTGTGGCGATAAATTCTTCTCACGTAGGCTGCATTCTAAAAGTCCTTCATGACTGGACAAAAATGATTCACAATGCCTCAATGTAACTTCACTATAACTATAACGGAGTTAGTCACAAACTCAATACAGCCCTGAGCCGTTTGCAAAAAGTCTTCTCTTATATTTGTTTCTACTACAATACAAATCTAGTCTGTGTGAAGTTGTAGGGTATCCTAAAATACTATTGAAATCCATTTGGCCAAGAAAAATGCTTCTATTTTTGCCCCACTTTACGATTGATTTATTGTGATCTGTCCGGACTATTACTTGCGAAATCAACGCTGATCGACTTATTCTTGTAAAGCTTGAAGGATTAACAATCCTTACTGTGTGAGAGGAAGGCAGCAGCCAACTCAATATTTTGTACATAACCTTAGGACAACTGTGTATGCTTTAAGCCGTACCGTCTCCAAAATGCATAATGCCTGTGTACCTTTGGCTAAATAGGATACTAAATATATCCCCAAATGTTTTTCTGCAGTGCGTGTTTCAATAAAGTTTCTAGTTTCTTTTTAATCAAACTAAACATGGTATTTTGCCTTTGTTGTACCAAAGGAATGCCTTCCGTTTGTGAAAGTGGTCCTCAGTGGTTTCTCAACAACGCTGAATAAGCTGTATGTATACACGTTAGCCTGACAAAAAGAAACAAAAGCAGTGTTATGACATTGAGCTTATCCTCTTCGTCTGTTTTCAAAACTTATCTAAATGACACTTGTAATGTTGCCTTCCAAAACAATAATAAATAAAGCTCATCATTCCTTGAGGTAATGTGCTGCCAAATACATGTTTGAATTGAGAATGATGTAGTGCTTGCACATGGATTGTCATTAACCTTCCGTTAGTGTATCTATTCAAGCTCTCAAGAGCAATGTATCTTCGGCCACTTGAAGTAACTGAATTTCAACAGTATTTCAAATCAAGCTTGCAGGGATCTTACTTGACTTTGATGCAAAGTCATGCTGGCTGGTTTTTATAAAAGAAAAAAATCGCAGAGGAGAGGATTCTAAAAGCCTAAAGATCGCCACAAGAAGGTAAAACTAACCCCAACACTCATTTGTTAGAGTTTTTGTTTTGTTTTGTTTTCTGTGCAAAACATCAAGTAATGAAAGTCATCCAAAACATATCCAAAACATTGAAAGTACAAAATTATGCTATCTGTAGTTATTTCCGAGCAAAATAAGCCGTACAAAACAATCAGAAATGGTTGTGATGCAACTCTTGCTCAAATAAAACCAATAATGGTCCATTCATTCACTCAATACTTACCAATTTCCATCTTGATAATTTCTGTAGAATGTAGATTAATGAAAATTAGTAGTTTCACTCAAAGCGTTAAAACTTCCCATTGGTGGACAAAACCTTTCAGCTTGAGTTGCATGATACTTTTGTAGTATAAAGTTAGTTTTGCATGTGTGTTATTTACTGTGCATGAAGTCCCTGGTGTGTCCGAGATCTCATTTCTGTTTCTCTTCTTAGGTTGTCAGAAAACTGTGTAGGTGCAGTTGATACATTGAACTCCAGTTTACCGGGCTTTTATGGTCAGTTGAAAAGATACTACATGCAAGTGTTGGCCTTTGAATTCTGCTGCTGAGGTTAAAATCTTCTCTCTTGTCTTTAACAGGTCTGTTGAAAGTCCCTGGAAAGAGCAGAGGCCTTGCTGTGTCTCTGAGGCTGACTGCTTCTTTGTCAATACTAACCCCTCAAGGGATTTGTAGTTTTTTTTTATACTTTTCATGAGGATGTGATCGTTGATCATGTGGAATTTTAATGTTTTTATTGAATGTGTCCAGATTTACATTATTTTTACACCAGACATTTTAACTGCCTTTTTATGAAAAAATAAAGTTTTTTTTAATTGTAACTTAAGTTTCCTGTTGTGTTTTGGTTTACCATAAGTAGCCTGTCCATATTAGCTGGATGGTTGTCTATATTTAAGGCTGCCCTAAAGTTTTATTTAGAAAAGGATTGCTTAAAATACACTAACATCAATTGTCCTGAATTATATATGCATGATACCCATTTACTGTTTGGACTTTGTCACTTTTCACATGCAACAAGTGAGATTTACCAAAGACAAACTGCTGTAGATCTTCCTAGACTAGCATTTGAAGACCCAGGACAAGCAGGCTTACAGTCCATAGAAAGTCTATTTAAGAGATCCACACAGATGAACCGCAATAAAAAAAGTGAGGTGTTTGGTACGACAGACAATGCTGTATTTTACACTACATACTGTACATCAGGAAATAACTCAAACACAAGCTCTTGGTAACCAGTTCCTGAGCTTGTGGTGGGTCTAGTGCTGGAGTGGGAGAAGCCTGTAGCCTTTGTTGGTGCATTTTTAACACCAGTGATAGTTCAAAATAAAAGTATTTCTACATTTAAATGTGGCCCAAAGCAATTCTGCAAATATTCAATTCCACATGCCTTTCCCAGTTTGTACATGTTTTAGTTATAGCTCGTGTTGGCCAATTATAAGCAGAGTCAATAATTACAATCATGTAAACAAATAGTATCAAACCAACTTTCTGCTACATCACAAGCAGAATTGTATAGACTGTATATACTCAATTCAAAAGGGGATCTATATCAATAACATAATTGCAACAGCCCCAATACGTAAAAACGTACTGTTATGATCCTAAAGTTGTATAAACCTGTAAGTATATTACCTATCATCAAAATACATTGCTCTACCTCTGACTGCTTGAATATGGGTGTACTGTCCCTTTAAATGACTCTCCTCCCATAGGTCGCTAACATATCCGCGCCCCCATCTATCAGCGGCTAGTTTCACATCAACAATGACTGTCTTCGCTGATTTCAATGGAAAACACGCCAGTATTTCAATTAATATTTTGAAAATTTACTGCGTTTAACTTGTTTATGCCACAGAGCAGCTTCTAGCGCAGATAACGGAGCCTGCCACTGGTAAGCTTACCCTCACTTGTCTAGCCTGTTTGGTAGGTTGGTTAGGAGCTAGCTAGCTGCTCAGGGACTCTGCTAGCCTAGGCCTCAATCTTTGTATTTAATCAAGCATGGTCTTGGCGGACAGATCGGAGTCCGTCGCTCTTTGAACGGGTCCACGTTGGTCTCGCCCTCTGCCTCATGTCTTGCACTGAAAGCGGCTCTCGTTAAATATATGCCCGGGGGGAGAGAGCAAATTAAATTGCTTCTTAGCTAGCTTGTAATGTCAGCTTCCGCAATAAAACAACTTGCACCATATTAAAAAGATGCTATGCAGCTATCTCAAACTTGTTCAACGCCAGCTAATCATTTGTGTTTACGAGGGAGGTTATTCTTGCAGATCTATATGACTGTGCACGTGCTTTGATTTGCCGTAAAGCCTTAAACTTGCAGATATGTGATTTATGAAATGGTTGTTATGACTCTGTGCAGCACTCCTTATTGTCAACCCTGTGACTAATCCAATCACTGAGCAACTTATTATTATTAACTTCATTACTAGCCAATGCTCTGCCGGTGAATTATATCCTATGTGATACATATCACAGGCTCATTTAAATCATTTACACACATTAGTCAGTACATATGATTTACATATTTTGACATTCTAGATCTAGCCTCCTCAGTCACAGTGATCCGCTTCCTTGTAAACAGATTAAAACACAAGGAGACGAATCATAAAACCGGTCGCATAGCTGGGAGAAGTGAGCCGTGGGTGTGTCTGCGATGGCTGGTGGAAGGAGAGGGGCGAACCGTACCACGTACTGCAGACCTCCACTAAGCAATGAACCAGGCTCGGTCAGCAACGGCAACCACTCAACCAGCTCCCCGGTCACAGGGGTGCGATCCCGGACAAGGTGAGCTCTGATACACCACATAGAGAGTTAAGAGATGAACATTGCAGCCTGGGAGTCTTGACGGACTGCCCCTCATCTGGGCTGCAGGAATGAACTGAGCAGTGCATCCCAAGTCTCTTAATTGCATTCCCGTTTCCCTGCGTCTTAGTCCCTCCCAAGGAAACAATGCGAGGAGACAGGAAACGAGGAAATATGTTTAAAGAGATTTGAGACGTCCTTTCCTTAGTAACGTCACGTGAAGCGACGTCTGTTTCTGATGACAGCTGGATCAGCTGTCAGTCTGCTTTAACAGCTGGAGAGACTTTTGAGAAGTTTGTGTCTGTTCACATGATCACTGTGCTTAATAATAGTAACTAATAATACTAATAACTAATAAAGACACACAGTAATCATCACTGTAGATGTTACCTCTTTAACAAACTGTGTTCTGTTTATAAGCACAGGACCGATTTTGTCTTATTTATTACTTATTTGCGTCTGTACGTTTTAAAAATTCTGATTATGACGTCATTATTAAATAACCCAGAATATGATTATGGGTTCACTTGAATACTGGAATTCAGTTATTAGGTTCCATGTTTCGGGGGAAATTGAAATGATATATCTCATCAAACCCTCAGGAATGATCAGCCTCACGTGACTGAATGAAATGATGATACATGATGTAAAAAGCTCTGACTTTAATTGTATCCATAATAAAAGTTATTGAGGGAAACAGATCATGAAAAGACAAATCTTTCTAATAAATGAAGAAAGTTGTTTGTGGTCCTTTTTATTGTTCAGTCTACAATAAACATATATTTAAACCAGATGAATCAGAAAACTAACCAAATAGATAACTAATAAATATAATATAATATCTCTGATCTGTCTTCACTCTGGTATGAAACTCCAGTGATATTTAGAAAAATCAGATCAGTCCGATCAGCCACAGCATCCAATCACATAACTGATGAACAATGAGGGGGCGTGTCCACCATTAAAACACTTCCTGGAAGGCTGTTCTCTTGCGTCCTTGCTCATGGCTCCTCTGAGATCCCTCCTCGCTCCTCAGAGCAGAAATAAGAGCTTTGGGACGGCCGTCAATATGACGGCGCAGACTAACTTCCACTTCAAGCGAGGAAATGACAAATAAGACACTTGGGATGTACCCTATGACACGGATGTGTCCTACTCCAGTTGTCCCATATTGCCACAGAGTGGTACATGCGTCATAATAAAACGGCTGTGTTTGGTCTGCAGGAATGGCTCGGGGACATGCATGTCCAACCCCCCGCTGGCTGCGCAGACGGTCGTTCCTCTGAAGCACTGCAAGATCCCGGAGTTGTCCATGGATCGTAACGTGCTGTTCGAGCTCCATCTTTTCTTCTGCCACCTCATCGCCCTCTTTGTCCATTACGTCAACATCTACAAGACTGTGTGGTGGTACCCGCCATCACACCCTCCCTCACACACATCACTGGTGAGCACTCAGTGGTCAGCTGTGGACTCACGGTCATGTTTATTTTGGTTATTTTCGTCGATCACTGTATCTCTATTTCGACATTTGCATATCTTGCTGGTAGCCTTGACTGGTATTTTTAGGCTGTGCTTATTAATGTTGACAAAATAATGTAAGTGGGAGGAATAATCCTGAATCCATCTTGTTATTCACAGAACTTTCACCTTATTGATTATAACATGCTGGTGTTCACAGTCATCATACTGGCAAGGAGGTTAATTGCAGCAATTGTTAAAGAGGTAAGAGTTGAATTTTTGGCTTTTACCCTTTTCAGAATTTAGCTCTCGTCCCTCACACGTGTTGCTACACATTCAAATATGAAGTCATGTCACTCTGTGTTTGATGCAAATGAGTCCCGCACTGTGCTTTTTCTCTTTAATTATGTTCTGTGTTGAATATTAATCTAATGGCAAAGTTGTATTAATGCGACTGTTCTGTGTCCCCCTTCATCTGTGTCCCCCAGGCGTCACAGAGTGGGAAACTATCCTTCCCTCATTCGATCTTTCTGGTGACGGCTCGGTTCGCTGTGCTCACGCTGACGGGCTGGAGCCTGTGCCGCTCCCTTATTTACCTTTTCAGGACGTACTCCGTCCTCAGCCTGCTCTTCCTCTGTTACCCGTGAGTGAAACTCAAGGAGAACAAAGAGGGTTGTACTCGATTGACAGAAACTATTTTTGGTGGTTCCATGTTATCCACACGCATTATAAAAAACATTTGCATGCATTTCATAGTTTGTGTTCACCAGCTTCAGTTGTTTTGGTTCCTGCTGATGTGTCTGCGCTCATATTTTCCCCATCTTTCGTGAGCTAGATTGGATTTAAAGCAGTTTTTGCTGAAACAAGCTGTATGTATGGTTGCCAAAAAATAAAGTGGGCTCACTTAAAAGTAGTCTGAACTGAGGATTGAATGATGGAAGTGATCTGGTGCTTGTTGTCTCTTAAGCACTCTAGCGAGGAGCTTCAATTGAAACATTGCATTGTAACATCCGGTTTATTGAATATTAATAATATGACGTTTGGATGCTGTTGTCCATGGTGTCTCTGCAGCATGAGTGTGCTTAGCATTTCAAGTTTCATGACGTGGTATTATGTAGTTTTTAACTGAAGCCACAGAGATATTTGGCGCCATATTTGTCATATCAGTGCAGACTGTCGTGTCACAAACGTTTGTTTTCACCGTGAGAATATTTGCTCAACCACCCTGGCAGTGTGGACGCAATGTGTTAGGTATTGATAAAAATAAGCTGTTGTTTTTCCTCACAGATTCGGGATGTATATTCCGTTCTTCCGGCTGAGCTGTGACTTCCGGCGAGCAGGTCTGCTCTCCCCCGTTGCCAGCATCGGCTCCAAGGAGGTGGGCAGCGTGGGCCGGGGCAGGGACTACTTGACTGTGCTCAAGGAGACGTGGAAGCAGCACACCAGCCAGCTGTACGGCGTCCAGGCCATGCCGACTCACGCCTGCTGCCTCTCCCCGGATCTCATCCGCAAGGAGGTGGAGTACCTGAAGATGGACTTCAACTGGAGGATGAAGGAGGTGCTGGTCAGCTCGATGCTCAGTGCTTACTATGTGGCCTTCGTTCCTGTCTGGTTTGTCAAGGTAAGAAACTGTCTTAATTGCAACTTTTTTTTACACGTTGATAATTTAAAATGCTTTAATATCACTTGTCTTTTATTTATTTTTGTCCTTGCCTGTATATTTTCTCTCAGAGTACACAGTACGTGGACAAGCGCTGGTCTTGTGAGCTGTTCATCCTGGTGTCAGTCAGTACGTCAGTCATCCTCATGAGGCACCTGTTGCCACCGCGATACTGCGACCTGCTTCACAAGGCTGCAGCTCACCTGGGCTGCTGGCAGAAAGTAGACCCCTCGCTCTGCTCCAATGTTCTTCAGCACATGTATGTACCACTCGCGGTGTATCACTGGGCTCTAGGTCCATTTAGGGACTAATTTGGTTCAAGTCCTAATCCCAATCTGCTGTCTCTCTCCGCCCAGATGGACAGAAGAGTACATGTGGCCCCAGGGAGTCCTGGTGAAACACAATAAAAACGTCTACAAGGCCATGGGTCACTATAATGTTGCAGTTCCGTCAGACGTGTCCCATTATCGCTTCTATGTGAGTATTACCAAATGAACACTAGACACCAGAGATTTCCTGTACTGCCTGTTTTGTAAAAAAAAAAAAAAGGGCAGCAACTTGCACACACTTTATCTGATGACTGCATCCTGTCACTTTCCCTCCCCGCAGTTCTTCTTCAACAAGCCTTTACGAATATTGAACATACTCATCATCCTGGAAGGCGCCATGATATTCTACCAGCTCTACTCGTTGATATGTTCAGAAAAGTGGCATCAGACGATATCACTGGCTCTGATTCTCTTCAGCAACTACTACGCCTTCTTCAAGCTGCTCAGAGACAGAATCGTCCTAGGAAAGGCATACTCGTACTCAAACAGCTCATCGGACCAGAAAGTCAGTTAGAATTGAGTTGTTATTGTTCGCATTCACTTTGGAACAACAAAAACATGCCTAAGAGCTCTGTATTTTTTCTACAAACTGCATTTTGTGTCATGTTTCTGTTCTGATCCGCCATAATTAAAAGACATATTTTTGTATTACTTTAAAGGTTTGCTTTAGTTTTTATTCTGACTGCATGAAACCTCTGTGCCTCAAAAGATTAAACTCACAATTTGAACTATTTCTCAGCCAATAGGTGGGAATTTCAAATGACAGGTTGCACTTATTGTCTTGTCATTGCTGAGAATCTGGTACGGTTTTAATGTTTTAATTACAATTGCTGAATAACAACATGGTATGTTTTTTTTCTATTTCAGCTTTTGAGTATTTATGGAAGCAAAGATTTTTAACGGAATCCAAGAGTCATATTTTTGGAATGCTAAACTTGATGCTATAAATTCAGTGGTGTTGAAAATGCAACCCAGAGTACTGGTTGTGATTAAGTGAAACGATAATGAAATTCAAATGATCACAGACTTTTCTGTGAGTGTTACACTTTTCATACAGCTGGGGGACTGGCCAGTGACAGATCCCTCATCTGTTGCTCTTCAAGTTTCTTTCCTTTTAAAGTTTAAAAAAAAAAATCTTATCTGAGCTGAGAGTGTCGGGATGGAGGATGTTGTATACCTTTACTAGCTGCATCATTAGTGATGCTTACACATTCATGTGTCACTAATCATAATCCAGTGATATGACATATATGAAATAGGCCATTCTGCATACAGAGCACTTTTACTTTTGGTGATTTAAGTATATTTTGAGTATATTTTTTACACTGTGGTATTGCTACTTTTACTTAAGTAAAATATAAGAGTAAGCTACCTTTTCCACCATTAGCTGACAGCAGTGTATGCATATAAGGATCAAACACTCATGGAGGTAGAGGAGTATATCGTGTTTCAAGGTGTCACACAGAGAGAGGATCGTAGAGGAAGATGGGGAACAATGGCGTCGCCATGTGGCCTAAGTGTATATCTTAAGTTGCCGAGTAACTACAATGGCAAACCCACCAGGCTATGACAAGAAACAAGATATTTGCATCATCAGCTGATTCATTCATCACCTAGGCAGGATGTTCGTCGCACCTGTATGACACGAAGAGTAAACAGTGATACTAACTGTCAGGAAACACACACACACGCACACACACAGAGGACAGAGGAGAGGACTGTCCCTTTAAGACTGATAAAACACAACAGCTCCGCACGAGCCGAGCGCATCGATGTCGCGCTTTACATTGGACCAGTGATTATAATATATGTACACCTGTGCTACAGCGGGCAGAATTCAGCAGCTAAACTGTGGTTTATCAAGATTAGTTCACGTGAGGTCTACTTAGACGTTTTTTAAATGGCGGGAGGAGAAATTTGACGCTTCGCTCAGCCGGTTTGCCTTCTGGTGCGTAATTGATTCGGTAAGTCGTGTTTGTGTCACTCGTAGATGATACATATCTGTTTACACGTCTTCTCTCTCGCTGAATTCAACACTATAGTGTAGCAAACCGCGGTCTCCGTGTTGTCCTGAAAGCAGCTTTTCTACAGGGTTAATACAATCCAAGTAAATAAGGATGTCAGTGTGTAAAGTTGCCATTGTGTTTTACTGTAGTGGCCATCTTTGGATTCTAACGTTACTCTGAAAGGAGGCAGATAACGGCTATTATTAACAGTTATTTCATCACATTGTAATAGCATGGAGCGATATTTAGACCCAGTGTCGACACCACAGTGACATTAAGACACTCACTGGGGCTGTTGATGACAATAAACAACCACTCTACTGCAGTAGCTACTGATATCACTGAGCCAAATATACAACACCACACATATAAGTGAACAACAGAGAGACCATTGTAATACAACAGTCTTGAAATACAACCTTTTTAATTTATAGTAAACTATTTAAATTAATTGCAGGGCTATTGCATTTAGTTGGGCCACTTCAGCTTGTAAAATGTGTTGTTTTTTTCTGGTCACATACTGGGTGTAGCTAGATGAGGGTAAGACCTTTAAACTCCACTATCCTAGTGGGAGATCTCAATAATAATGCAGTATATTGATTTTCTCCTCCAGCCATTTGTCTGAAAGCTGTATACTCCTCTTAAGGATTCATGTTTCCTATCTGTGCATTGATCTGTAGTGAAGATAAAAACAAAGCCTCTGCAGTGTAGCTCGTTTGGATTTCTTGATCATTATTTTGTAGCATATAATCGGGTTGTTTGTTTGGAATAATAATTGGAAATAGGTGTCCTTCAGTTCACACATCTTCTCTGAGGTATTTCTACTTTGAGGCTGCTCTAAAAATATCTTTCTAGGCCACTGTTTCACTCTCTTTTTACACCAGGGAAGCATTATGCAAAAAAAAAAAGTCATCTAAATGCAATCACATAATGTTCCTCACTGTAGCAGCCCGCTAACACTGATGATTTAGATTAGTCTGTGACATGTATATTGTTGTGATGACCTAGGGATGCTGAATGCACCACTAAATGCTTTTTTTTTTTGCAGAGTGGAGAATCCTCAGCTGCAGCACTCATTTTGGCTCAGTCTCAACGAAGCCTTTTTTCTCAGGGAGGGGAAGACTGCAGGTTCTCAACTTCCTACCTTTCTGTTTTGCTTCAGGACGTCCTGTACGTCAGCCAGGCAGTGCCCCCCCCCCCTTCCCTCATCTCTCCCCCAAAGATAAATGATAATGGAAGACAAACGCAAGAAGCGGAGCCCAAAGGTGTCCCTCCCCCAGCCCCCTCCTCCCCCCGTCAACCCCCGCAAAGTCTCCGTCCTGCCTGCCAGCAAAAGTGCCACCTTCTCTCTCGGCCTGCCGCAGCCCCCCTCCCCCAAGAACAGAGGCAAGTTTAAGCGGTCCATAGGAGCTGCAGGACAGCCCAAAGAGGTGTTCACAGCTGTCGTAGCGCCACCGAAGACCACCAGGTTTGTGTCGTAGAGAGACAATAGTAGTTATGAACAGCTGCTGCACACGTTCTTTGCCTTTTTTATGTCCCATCATCTCATTCGTAAAGAGAAGTAGTTAATGCTACATCTGAGTGTAGTAGAAAAAGTGTGCGCTATCTTTAAAGTGCCTTTAGAAATAGATACACGACACTCACTTTGCATTGACCTTTAAAAATACACAGGGGAACGTCCACTTTAATAATATTTAATATCACGTCAGAAAGAATTTGTCTTGAAAGCGTGACTTTCTTTTGCTGAACAACTGGCATTTATTGGATAATAGTGATTGCAAAATAAATGTTTAGCATTTCGCTAAGATGCTAAACAAATTGAAATCAAATAGCTGTGGTGCATTGAGCTGTAATGTTAAGCTCACTGCAACAGAGTGAGAACAGCAGCAGACTGACTCAGTAATGTCTGTTGTACAGTGATATTGCAAAAGCACTGTTCGCATGTGATGAGTGGATTGAAGGCAGGATTGTGATTTACAAGAACAGATCGGGTATGATCGTGATGTTTCTGTTTGTTTGTCCTCAGGCCCCACAAGGAGAAGCCCCGGGCCCCCCAGCCTGCAGGGCCCAGTAGAGTAGTGCAGTCTTCCCCCCTGCAGCACTCGTTTCTCACAGACGTCTCAGACGTGAGAGAGATGGAGGGAGGCCTCCTCAACCTCCTCAACGACTTCCACTCAGGCAAACTGCAGGCTTTCGGTAAGGTAACCTCGATTAGAGAGGCCACCCAGGGAATATTCTGTTACGGCCGGAAAATAAAGCCAGTTGAAAAGTGAACTGAAATCAGATAGTTGTGGGGCTATTTTTACACTTCTGTTGCCATGGAAATACTCAAGACTTTGCTGTAATCCTCCTGCAAAGAAAGAAAAGTTACACAGTTACTGGTTTTCCAGGTAAGGTGTGCTCCTTTGAGCAGCTGGAGCATGTGCGTGAGATGCAGGAGAAGCTGGCACGACTGCACTTCAGCCTGGACAGCCACGTGGAGGAGCTCTCAGAGGACCAGAGGAAGTGTGCCTCTGACCACAACCTGGAGCACCTGCTCTGTAACGTAAGCACAGACCACAGCAGCAAAGGTCATGCTCACATGTGTTTGCATTTTTTATAATCTGCACTTTTATTTTAAATTGCACATTTTTGCATGCCAAAACTACCCCCTAAATTACAATACATCGCGTGTTACATTATCGTCTCTGCCGTGGCGGTCGCGTCAATGAAACTCTACTCTGAAAGTCTGCTCTGGTTTAGTTACTTTCACTGTTTGTTTTACAAACTATCAAACGTAACGCTATGGAGTATTTAAACAGAAAAAAATGATTTCACTATTTCAGGGACATTTTAAGTTCAAGAAATAATCAAACCCTCCATTAGGTTAATTCTCAGTTTTTTACTTCTATACATCAGTAAATCTCTTATTTTAAAACCTTTGTGTCCCATTTCTTAAATGCACTTTGATTTATTTTAATAAGTGTGTTTCAGTCATAGAATCATCTGGGCATGTCCCAGATGATTCTATGTTTTTATTCTCAACTCTGGCCAAAACACTTTATTTGCCCTTCAAAAACCGTAATATAATAAAAAACCTGGAGAAAATGAGATGATTATGTCATGGGAGCACTTCTGTTATTAACTGTCTTTGAATATTCCATCAGGGGAATAGTGAAATACTGCAACACGCTTTCTTTTTTTTGGTTCCTTTTAAAGAGCCTCAGAGAGGCATTTATCACATCTATGCCGTGTTAACGAGTCGCGGTCATGACATACAGCAAGAACCAAACCGATCTTTTCCTCCTTTCACTCTTCACAGCTGTGAACCATTAAAGCACATCTGCCCGCCTGAGATGAGTCAGAATGCTCTGCTGAGTGTCTTCTATGTGTTGAATGTTGGATTATTATCCAGCACAAACGGCTGAGTGTCGTCCAAGAATGCCTTGAAAGCGTTTCTATTGTTAGCGTGTTGTGTGGAGGCTGGTTGCCCACGCCTGAGGCTGGTATGTTCGCTGAGGGGAAGTTGCAGTGCGATGTGTGAGGGAGGTGAGAACGAGCCTTCAGCTCGTTACGCACACACACACACACACACACACTGCTGCCAGGAATACTTGCTGGCGGCGGCGGAGGAGAACTGTGCCTCGGAGCAGACGGGCTGTGGAGTGACTCTATTATGTGTGAATAAGAAGGGAAGTTGACCAGTTGCTTTTGTAAACAACATGGTCTGACTCAAATATTGACGTCACACACACTCACACAGGCTGTTATGTAATATGATCAGTTAGTGATTAGTCCCCTGTACTACCACACTGTGTTCTAGTTGTGTCTGTTTCTATTTTCATTACACCTCTCACCCTTTTCTTCATTTGTTCCTGCAGCTGGAGGAGCTCAGCACCTCCATGTATCCTTTTCCTCCATTCAATGACTGTAGTTCTGGGAATCACCCAGCACTCCAGGCGCAGACACTGGTTTTAAATCATCTATTTTTACTTCAGTGTTTTGTCTGTGTGGATCCTTAATGTGTTCAGACAAAAGCTCCACTTGGCTGAGAACCAGGACCTGCCCAAGACGTCTGGTCCCTGACGGGGAGCGGAGGATGGCGACCACACTCTCATCTTCTCCCAACATCTAACCAGTCCAGGTTGCCATGGCATTGATCCAGCTGCCTTAGTAACAGAATGGAGAGATCCACAGGAGGAAGAGGAGCTGTTTGGTCTGTGAAGCGGAGGAAACGATGTAGAGACTCGAAGCAGCAGAGCATTAAATGAACACTCAACCAAAACCATAAGCCCCTCAGTTAAGGCACAAGAAACGATCGGCGGGTTTACTGAACACTTGTGTTAGATGAAATACGTTGTGTCCAGGTTTTTAGCATGTTCTTGGCACAAACTAACTTGGCTCCAGTTACTTGTTACATCATTTCAGAGAAAAAAAAATTTAAACCAAGTGTACGCTTTGTTTCGCTGTGTCCAAACAGCTAATTTCATGACGTTGATTTCACAGTATGCCTTGTCTTTTGCATCGTTTCAGAAGGTATGCCTCTCTGTTCAGAAATGTTAGTCGACAACACCACTGTGGTTAGCTCACAACTTTAAAAGGGAGTTTGAACTTTTGCTATTATTCTGAATGCACTACCTTGTTTTTATAGCTTTGCTTTGAAAGTTTCATACTGGCTTTGATACATTTTAAAGGGTCTATGTGAACAGATACAAAATGTATGTTTTGATGAACTTGCATGTAAAATGATTTATGTGCAATCCAGCTACTGTATTTGTTGACACTGATGGGTTAGAATAACATCAGTTGGAGGATTTTGTGAGTACTTTATCAGGGTTACCCTCTAAAAATGACAAACAGTAACATGTATGGTACTGTGTTGTTGGATAGCACATTCAAAGAGTTAATGCGGCTGGAAGAAGTCTCTGTACAGTACAATTGCAAAATGGCAGCTACTTTTATAACTAAATGATTTGCGTTGTATTAATTCCAGACTTGGTAGCAGTGTACCGTGGCCATAATATTTAATTCCTGACAAGCTTAATAAAGTTATGAGTGATCAATCAGAAAAATCACAGCATGTCAAATGATTGGTGCATTTGGTTACATAATACATTTATATTCTGGTTGCTCCATCAAACATCCTTTACAGCCTGCAATGTTCTGCACACATTAAAAGGGCTGATTCTGTTATATCAATATAAATAACTGGCATTATGTATTGAGTCAAAACAATGGAAAACCTGTGAAGAATCTTGTGTGTTCATTAATAAAAGTAAATTAGGTAACTTAAAGGCACAGAATGTGTGTTTCTTGAGTAAAATTCAATTACCCCTTTAAAAAGATATGACCTTAACAGATGAGGCAGAAGTTGGTTTTACAGAAATAAAACACTTTATATATATATATATATCAATCTGTCTCTTGTTCACAAACAAGTTCAATATAATTTAACAATGCGTTAAAAGGCTACTTGAAGTCTGGCACTATACTGAGACATAATCACATCTGGGCCGTCACTGTTTCTCAGGCAACAGCTGGAGTAAAACTGAACTCTGTTTCCTTTCACGCTGGATCCAGGAGAACTGGTTCTGACCCAACCTTGATCCAGGCATCATTGTGTGTGTGTGTGTGTGTGTGTGTGTGTGTGTGTGTGTGTGTGTGTGTGTGTGTATATATACACATATACACACACACACATTTATCTCCTTAACAAAAATATAAACAATTTTGAGCCTGCCAGTCAATTTTGGTCATGCAAAAAAAAAAAAAAAGACAGAAGTTACCAACTCAGCACATCATGAACAAGACTTTGAAACCATTACACAATCGATAAATTATAAACTGTGCCATTATACAGCATACGATTACAGAGTAAGCTAATACTGTGCAAATACACATTTGAGCTGTACAAAAGTATTTTGTACTATTTGTTTTTGTTAATCTCAATTCACAAAAAAAAACTACATAAGACATTTTAAAAATATCACACCACATTTGATGAAACAGCAAAAATATACATCTATCGGGTCCCTGTCTTCCTCGTCTTTTGTGCATTTCAATCTTACATTCCGCAATAGTGTCTGATTTGTCTACAGTACATGTTAAGATTATGAAAAAGAAAAAGCAATAACAATCAGGATGGTAAAATGTAAAACTCATGAAATCTATCATGATAATGAGCTACCTTTTCAAAGTGCAAAGAGAGCAGGTTGAATATGTGTAAGACCTGATGTCAGTATGTTACAACTGTCCATGCTTCTGTACCAGAGGAAATCTCACTGATATAAGATTAAGAGCTCCTATTTCTTTAAAGGACTTTCTCTTTATTGATACAAAAGTGCAGGCACTATAAGAAATGTAGAACATCTCTGTCTTCAAGTAAGGTCAGTGTTAAGAAGTTCCTCTCTTCCAACATCAGGATGTGTTTGGATTCTCTTTTTACCTTTAGGATAAGGTCCTCAGGACCTCATTTAAACCTGTATGGACATTGGCAGGCTGGGAGGCAGCACACTCGGTCAGACTGGGCCCCATCTGGGCGTAAAGGGCTTGGCACAGGCTGGCGGTAGCACCCCTCACGCTGCCGCCCCGGCCATGAACGGTGCCACTGTGGGTGGAGGTGCCCAGGAGGAGCCACAGCAAGGGAAGCACTTTCTGCTCCACCATCTGGGGCTTGCGAGGGTAGAGCTCAGTCACCAGATCTGGTAACAGAAAGCGAGAAGAAACAAGAGGTGGTCAGACACAAAAAAAAAACAACAATTTAAGAGCCAAGGCTGAAACTACTGCAGTATTCAGAATTATTAAAACATACATACCGGCAACCTTTACGATAAGATCCACCTTTGCTTTGCCGTTTAGGAACTGAGCCTTGGTGCAGAAAGGCTGAAGAAGAAGTATGTTATCTGTCACGGAAACAAAGACAATCACAAAGTCATATAAAGACAGTTCTCCGATTAGACTTGCAATTCACTTCTACCGGAAATATTTGAAGGCGCAAGACGAGTACCAAGATTTGAAATAAGTGCATCAATAGCTCCAATAGCAGCAGAGTAGATGGCGTTGTTCTTGGAGTTGAGGTGATTGTCCATGATTGCTGGGACCAGGATGTTGACCACTTGGGACAGGTTGTCCTTTAACAAGTGGATGATTTTCTGCAGAGACTGGAGGGCGTACAGGTTGACCTTGCTGTTGGACTCCTGCAGCCTGGCCTTGAACGCATCAAACAGCTGAAAGAAGGCAAACCGGAAGGAAAAGAACAAAAAGGTGAGAGAGAGACATCGTGGCGATAACTGAGAACCATGACCAAGCACATGACAAAGAAATATTGATCGGCTTTAAAAAGAAACAAATGCTGGGACGAACCGGGAATATACTATTGATGACCATGTTGGGGTTGTGCTGGCAGTCGGCCACAAGCTGGTCGATTCCCTTGATCCTCTCTCTGAAGTCCTTTGAACCCAGCAGACCTGAGATCTGCTTGATGTATTCGTTCTTGTCTGCAATACTCTGTGTCTGAGATCTGCAGCTGTAATGGCTATTAGACTCCCTGTGGATGATGCAAAGCACATCAAACGGTTTACTTTTACAAACCTGTGAGTAGGTATGAATAACTTTGTACTTTCTATATGCGTCATGCACTTTGTGTTTAGTGACAGGTTTGCTTAAAAGGCAGAAGTTAGCGTTGTACGGTGTACAGTGCTGCTGTGCTGGTTCATGTTTACACCCACCGGCTGGTCTGGTTGAGGGGCTCTCTGGTGAGAGAGGAGGCCCTGACTGTACCGCTGCCTGGGAGGGAGCGTCTACCCCTGGCCGACTGGGTTTCTTGGGGGATCTCACCAAGACCCTAAAAAACCAACAATCTCAAGTTAAGAGGACGGCGTGACCGTTTAGCTGAAGCACCATAAATGTTATAAAAGACATACAGAAAAGTTGTACCTTTGTCTTGAGAGTGAAGACGGTGTCTCTGACAGTCGGCAGGTCTTTGGTGGGGATGTATTTCTCCAGGATCTTGTCAAAGTCAGGGTGGGAAGAGAGGGACAGCAGCATTCGACGCCCAAAGTACCTGCGGGTGGAACCAGTTTGATAGTGTGAACCCAGACACATAAGTTTAGTTATTAACAGTCTCTGTCCTGCGTAAATTCCCGCTTCTAAGCTGCGATGTCATTGTTGGCCTTGCAGATGTCACGTCCATAAATCAGCTGTTTTGTTTTTAGATATCCATTTCAGTCATAGTCCTGTTTACATACATGGGACAACACAATATTACAAATCTCACCAGCAAACTATGGCATCAAAAACGAGTAAAATCATCTCCGATAGAGTCGACAAAAACTGAACATTATGAGTCTATTTTTCTGGTCACTCTATGGATGTTATGGCATGTGCCAACCAATGTACGACAAACAGTTTGTAAAATTAGGAAATACTCACGAATCTCATCAAATTTGTGCTAACCTAAAACGTTCAAATCAAATCCTTGCGTACGAACCTAACTGGTGTATGCGGCAACAAAAGCAAAGTGTACCTGGCTTCCTGTGAGGAGTCTTGCGCCAGCTTGGTGACGGCAGGGAGGATTCTGTCGGTGAGATCTTTACCTCCAGACAGAAGGCGGGCAGCACCAACCTTCTCCACTAGATTAGCCAGGTGCTGGGCGGCGCATCTTCTCACCACTGCATTGAGGTGACTATCAGAAGAAGGGGAAACCAACTCAGAAATCAAAAGATGAACAAGTGCGCTGAAACAGCACATCACTGTGTGTGTGTGTGTGTGCAGAGAGACACACGCTGACCTGACTCCCCCAGAGAGTAAAGCGTTGATGCCACGAGTCGGTGTGCAGTGCTGGACCATGCAGCCCAGTGCTGCCTCTACATCCTGCCTAATGAAGGCGTTACTCTCCCCGGCCTTCAGCAGTAACGCTTTCACCGTCCCCTCCAGCTCCTGGTCCATTGCCTTCTCAAGGCGGGTGTACAGGTCGCCCAGCGTGCATACTGCGACCCTCGAGACACTTGACCGCAGGTTCTTCACCTGAATGATATGGACATTATTAATTCCTAACGGGGAAACGGGGGCATTCCTGGCAGTCCGTTACTAAGACACTGAGAAAGGAGCTGTAAAATAACAGATCAATACATAAATCAGGAGCTAAGCGGTTCAAGTTCAGATGGAGTAAAAAGTACAAATGATGTGGGAGTGTTATACAACAAGTTATACTACCTCTTGAATGAGAAACAGGCAGACATCATGAAGCCTGCCCTGGAGTGTGTCTGAGTGGTAGTGAGCCAGACTGCGCAGGAACGTCAGACCCTCGATCTTCTTCTCCCTGAAGATACATAAATACATTTGAAAAAAGACAACCTCTATAGAACCCCTGGATTTGAGTTATTAGTATGATGGATCTAAACTATTGTCCTAGGAAGCAGTGCATCTGAGATACTGTAACAAGTGTTTCTCACCAGTCCTCGGAGCTCAGCAGGTTAAAGCTCTGTGTCAGTGCCAGTTCAGGCTTGGAAAACGAACACAACTCCGGAGGCTCAGAGAGATTTTTCTTGTGACCCACAGCACCAGGGGACAGCTCGTCTAAATGGCCCGTCAAGACACCAAACAACACACAGATTCACACACAGTCTCCGGTTACATCTCTATCAGTCTGACAACGAGCGGTGCGTGTGGGCGGTGGTGCATTAACAGCAGGTTGTCAAAACAAAGCATTTTGGCACATTACCCAAAAGCAAGCGTCTTATTCACCCATGCTCCGATGGCTCTGACAGTCTAATTAATGTTTCAACATTTTCTATTAACAAAGACCTGTTGAAGCTCTGGTTCATCCATTTATAATGCGGTGGAATATTGCTAAGTTGCCAGCCAGTGTCGGACCCACTGAGAGAGGACACACAGCAACATTATAAAGCTACACAGTGACACATGATTGAGCTTGAGTCTGTTTAGATCTACTAACCGGAGCTGTGGGACAGCGATGGTCGGGTTCTGTTGAGGCTAGGGGCCCTCCTAAGTCGGGACAGGTTTTTGGGGTTCGGGGGCACGGTGGGGGGGCTCGGCTGGTGGGGTGGGGTGAAGCACTTGATGGGGCTCTGGGGTCCTGGTTGGCCGACGGGGCTGGTGGGGCTGATGGGAGGCTCATCGGAGAGAAGGTCTGCTTTGGTGGACGCCAGTGCGCTGCCGTTGCGATGCAGATCTACATCAGAAATAAATCATTTCAAGTCTCTGGGTGCAAAGGTTATGAACTACACATATGGATGATTTCATTGCTTTAAAAAGGATACAATGAAATGTTTCATTATGGCAACAAAAGTGATAAAAATGATTACCAGAGTAGAAAGAATCAGAAAAATCTAAACTAGCTAGAATAAAAAAAATGATGGAAATATACATTTCATCAAAAATAAAAAAAATTATTTGAGCTTGCCTTTGATGATTAATGCTCTATTCTCCTCTGTGGGTGAGTCAGACAGCATCTGTCTAACGCGTTGGCGGATCTGGTCTCGTGTCTGGTCCACTTGACTGCACTGCCCCTCTTGCTGATCCAGACACTGCAGCCTCGTCTTGTCCCGGCTAAACCTTGCGTTCTTCACCCTCTGCGGTGCATGCAGCGGTAGAAAACACACCAGGTGGGATTTTAGTAACTGGAAACTTTGTATGCTGTGCTATGATTTAGCTACTGGACAAAGTGTGACTAACCTTAACCTCCTCTGGACGTGGGCTGTCATCACCGTCTAGGTGACAGCCGGTGACGGCGTGGCTGTGGATGCCTGCTGAGGGATCAGTGGGGGGTCTGGTCACAGAATCACCCTGCTCAAGTGACGAGGCAGCTCCCGGACGGCCGGAGGACACTGCGGTGCCAAACATGCCTAGGAAGCACGAGGGGGATGTTTGCAGAGAACTTAAATGTGTAATATCACTGGTGGACAGCAACCCTTCTCAACTGCTAGAAGAATCAGTAATGAGATGTATTCAAACTCTTTTATAACGGTTTGTGATTATGGGAAAACAATGTCCACTGAAAACTGGCTACGTTTCAACGTAACATGACAATATGACAAACGGAATAACTTATGGGTACAAATCAAGATCTAGAGAAACTGACCTCGTCCAATGACTCCTTCAGCCATGTCCGTGGCAGGCAAGTACCTGCTGCTGTGGCTCTGAGAGCCTAAGAATCAAAGGAATACTGATTAATTATCCAAGCAAACAAATAGTATTACCAGGTAAATACAGGTGAGAAATCTCAGTTTGACTGACCTTTGACCGGCTTCAGAGCTCTGACGGATTCACGGAAGGCTGGTTTGACCAGCGAACTGGACGGTCCCGTGTTCTCCTCGTCGGTTTTCATTATACCGTTGGAGTAAGTGACTCTCTGCCCAACAACACCCACGTCGGACGATAGTTCGCTTCTCTGTGACAATCCTTGGGGAAAAAAAAAAGCATAAATAAGATAAAGTAAATGATAAAATAGTTTAGGCAAAACCATAATATCCCCTTTGATACCTTGAAGGCTGTTGAAGTCCATGGACACAGAAGACCTCAGGTTTGCAGAAGGCACTCTCGCAATGCAAGGTTTCATTCCTGGAGCAGCAGAGTTTCCGGGACTGTTGACGGACGTGACAAGTGAGAAATAATGCTGGAACCAACTATTACATCACAAGCATAACAACATCTGCTACAGGCAGCAGAATGCAGAGCCCGTACCTGGTTTTGATGCCGTTGAAGCTCGAGTTGGCGACTGAGCTCAGACTGGACAGACCGCTCTCACTGGCTGAGCTGGTAAGCATTGGAGAGGTGTGTGACGGGGAGTCCGGACCCAGGTCCAGCCTCACAGCTGAGTCGGGGCTGTCTGGATCTGAACTGCTCAGGCTCACCTTGGCCCTCTTCTTGGCAGCACTGTTGCGCAATGAGCGCAGGGAGTTCAGCATCTGTGAGCACCACACAAATGAGCACATATGAGCACGGAGAAGCAAATAATTAAAAGGAGCCAAACTTCAGAGTGTGTTTCTTTAAGTGTGTTTGCTGACCTCCTGCATGTCCAGAGCATCTTCCTCTTGAGTTTCTTGCGCCACACTGATTCCATCAGGGTCCAGATGAAGGTCCCTCTCTAGCTGTTGATTCTGAGGGCTGCCGGGAGCATTGGACCTCTGGCCATTATGGGACTGGACCTGCTCTGCTGGTGGGACAACTGGCGAGATAGATAGGGTTGCCCTGGTGCTGCTCAGAGCCCGGCGGAAAGACGAAGTGGAAGAAGAACTCACAAGGGAGGCCCGAAGAGGCCGGGGAGAGTATCTGCTGGAGAGATGGTCTCCTGACGGGGGTAGAAGATGGAGGATAAAAGAAAAAGATACAAAGAGGCCACACCGTTTTTACATTCATCTGAAAGCTCACGTCAACTTAGGTCTTTTTTTATTAAATTACCCTTTGCTGCGCCCGTCGTGTCTCTCCATGGGCTGGTGTCTCGTTGGTGAGGGCTGTTCTCTCTCTTGTTGGGCCATGTGTTGGACATAGAGAGGGAGGAGTCTGCATGGCGGCGGAACAGTGTCGGAGTAAGCATGCCTCCTGGGAGGGAGGCCAGTGGGTAGGATGGCAGCAGGAAGGATCCGGATGTGGAGGGGAGGGAGAACGTGCGCTCAACACTGGGGTTCCTCGAGAGTATGCGTCCCTTGGGTGCCGCTGTGAGACAGAGCATTCACATGTCAGGAACCATGAAATACTGAGTCGATAAAAAAGGTAACACGGTGGCAATACGGTTCACGACTGTCTGGATGTTGAAAACTTTCCATTTAAATAGGACCCAAGTGCGTTGTTATCCTGATTTTCTTCTTGCCATAAGTATGCAAAAAAACGTTTTTTACAAGCAGATCATTGTGAGGTAATGACTCCTTACCAACATCTGGGTCGGAGAAGTTGGTGGTTTTAAAGATGTCGGGGTCCAAGTTGAGGCTTCCACTTCTTCTGAGGCGTGCAGGGGTTTCCCTCCTTCTGGAGGATTGGGGCATCTGAGGCGATGCAGAACCTAGATGGAAAGTAGAGAGAGATAGATATATATATATACATATATATATATATCTTCACACTATAAACCTAACAGGGTTGCACAATACTCAAATAACCTACGTGACAGTAACAACCTCTCTGTAAACCAAGGCTTTTAAAGGGGGCAACGACTATTGTAATTCTAGTTACTAGACTTGGTTTACTTTAATTTCTCAGGGATACACTCATGTATGTTCTGTAATTCAGTTGTATGATATACTTTGATTGGGGGATTATTTCCACTACATTATTTCAGACTGTTGCAGTTTCATTATTATTACTCCAATAGCTTCATTATCACTTACAGCGCGATGACTAATATTACTATTAATTAATTACATTACATATTTACCTCGGAGTAATTTTACTTCGTTATATAAAAGGGACAGTTCTGAGTGAAACAGTAACGGTGTAAAGAGCAGAGAAGAGATGTGAACCCAGACACACTGAAGCTGGGGGTGTTATGGTTTTGGTGTGTTGGTGTTGACTCACAGTTCAGAGTCACTGAAGAACGCTGGCTATCAAGAATTCAAGGCTGCATTACCGATCCCATTTTTAACACATATATAATGACAATCGAGAACAAAACTGTTCTTGATCTGGTGGTGTCATGGAGAAAAATGCTTCTGGTGGTCAGTTCTACTCTTTCCAGGGTCTTCTAAAAACCTTATTTAATACATAATTTGTCAAATCCAACAAAATGAATAAACGTTCCGTGAAATGTTGATGATTAGATTGTTTGCTGAGACGAGACACATTCAACGAGAACAGACTGTTCGGGAACACAGAGACAAGGTGGAGGAGGTCACACACACACACACACACACACACACACACACACACACACACACACACACACACACACACACACACACACACACACACACACACACACACACACACACACACACACACACACACACACACACACACACACACACAAGATCAAAACATTTAGCAAAGCACCGAATTGAAGCAGAGAAAAAGAGACTGCATTCACATATCGTGAGAACACCTACTACACTCAAGATCTTCATTTAAAGGATTCCACAAGCGTGCGTCCGGATTACATCGAATACAGAAGCAGCATTGGAACGAGTCTATTCCTGTGTAAGTAGTGCAGGTCAAACAGCCAGTGGCTCAATGGTATGAAATCCAACAGAGAATTCACTCAGGTGGGAAACAAAAATCACATTTTGAAAACATAACATTTGGGAATGAATGAATTAGGTCGGGTGCTCTGCTTTTCCTCTCATAAAGATCGTATATGAGAGTTTGATGACAATTGTCTGACAGGATTCATCGTGTCCATAACGTTCCAGCAGGCTACAGCTCAGAAGACCAAACAGTCGGTGCGTGTCATGGCCTCTACAGGCATGCTGTGAGACCGGTGTGACACTTATCTGCCTCGCAACTGTGCTCATTTCAGGGCTTTTGGTGACATGTGGCACGGTGACCCCTCTGACTCAGCATGCTAATACAAATTTAAAGCAGCTCTAAATTGAGTTTGGCTGAAGTGGACTATGACAACCAGTTAGTTGGACTTGTCACCTCGTATGGAAAAAATTTATGTGTGTGTGTGTGTGTGTGTGTGTGTGTGTGTGTGTGTGTGTGTGTGTGTGTGTGTGTGTGTGTGTGTGTGTGTGTGTGTGTGTGTGTGTGTGTGTGTGTGTGTGTGATATCGAGAGAAGAGAGTCTTGGCACTTACTGAAACTGGGTATGTAGTTCTCTTGACTCAGCTTCTTGGACAGGGGGAGGAAATCCTTACCGGCCACCTATTAGTGGGCAGAAAATCATTTATTTTAAAAATTAACAATAGAGGATGAAGTTCAAATGACTAATGTAAAACAATCCTTAAACAAACAGCACTCTGTGTGTAATTCCATCCACTGGCCTGAACAAAGGGATGTAGCATGTATGTTCCAGCTCAGACGAGAGACGCTGGCATTTGCGAGGCTCTCCTGCTACTGTAAACAGTACACGTGAAGTTAAAAATGAATAAATCAAGTAGAGACGGAATTAGGACATTATTTTTTTGCATCAGTGCATGCAGCTCAGCCTCTGAGAGAGATAGAGAGAAAGAGAGAAAGAGAAAGAGGGAGGCAGAGGTTATTCCCACTGCCTTCAACCTGATCAGCACTCATTGTGGAGCACTTGGTGTGATTGTAATCAACACTAGAGCAGTTAAAAAAAAAAGCCATGTTGTTTTTTTTCACAAGCATAACACTGTGATATATCCAATTATGTGTCGCACCCCCTTCAGTAAGTGTGCTGTGTGGTAATGGGGTTGCTGGGAAACAGACACCGCTGTAAACAGAACGGTTTTTTTTTTTTTTCAAACGAAGGCTCTTATTTCTCTGGATAATAGTTTCCAGAACAACATATTGTCAATCAATAACTCATGAAACCAAGTCATTCACCTCAAACAAATGGACATTATTAGATAGAGCCGATAGTGGCTCAGTTCAACAAATCATTCCAATTTACTAGCTAATAAAATACGACATGGTACGTATTGCACATCGGTTAACCTGGATCTTCACACGGCTTCTTCTCCAGACATTGGATGCTCATCTTTTGCAGCAACAGAGTCACTGTTCGGGGAAACCACTCATCTACCAGCACTTCTTCCAGGAATAGTGTCAGTGATTTTACCGATCTATTCTTACCACTGTTTAATGAATTGCGAGACATCTAGTCAACAACACAAGTCAGCCTATTGTTACCCTGCCGACACAGATTCATTTAAAGTCATGTAAACAAAAGAACAGAAATCAAGCATCAAGCATTATGAACCGTGAAACAATATGAAATCATATGCACAAGCAGATGAAGAGGACGATGCAGATCTCTATGACGCAAGATGTGCAACATATAACTATCTCTCTGCAGCACATCATCCATACTGCATCATGAGAGCCATAACTATATTTAGGTTCCACCCACCCAAACGCTCTCTGACGAAAGTGACACCTCTAAGATTTCGGTTTGGCTGGGTGCCTTTGGCTGTGACTCAGCTTGCTCAAACAACCAGTGTGCATTTCTGACGGTAAACAAACAAGACGATGAATATATTGTTACTGAGGTTTAGATTTCGTCGTTCCTCCGTAAACCGAGCGAGACTAAAGGGAGGCAGAATAAATAACCACTCCTTTCATGCTCTTCAGTGACTGATTGGGAGCAAATCAACAGACGTCCTGGTCACTGAGATGCTCTGTGATTTCATAGTCGATGTGAACAGCACTCTGGTGCTCCGAAAGGCTGTACAAGCAGCTAACAAATGACTGATTAAGCCTTAATTGCATTGGATCACAAAGAGTATTTTTAGGGGGGGGGGGGGGGCGAACGCTGCTTGTTGAGTCAATAGCCGCTTCATTAGTGTCAATCAATGGTAACCAAAAAGACAACAATTCCATCTGTTCTCTGGGTGTATCAACCTACAATATACCGTGTAAGCTGTCCTATCTTATCTACCATATGCTAAATCTGGGAATGTTCCCAGATGGCTTAATTATCACAATAGATACGTGAGAATAGTGACGATGGACCCCACCTTTTCTGAGCATTTTGTATTCAGCGCACTGCCTTGCTGGTCATTCTCGGTGGATGAGAAGCTCGACATCTCCCAGGGTAGTTTGTTCCTCCCTTTACCCGCGCTGACGATCCTCCTCTGAAGTGGAAGGTCGTCAGTGAGGGAGCCCAGGCTGCCGTAGCCATACAGCCGGTCCCCGTCTGCTTCGGTTCTGTGGCTCCTGGCGCTGCTTACCCGCCCGCCGTTCATCACCCAATCCAGATCAGCTCCAGAGCCGTGCTGCAGGGAGCACCGGTGTGCCGGTTTGGGGGCCACCAAGCCGTACTCCACTACCCCCTCTGAGGAGAGTTTGGGGAGGACGTGCCTCGCTCGTCTGGCCTGTACGGCTGCCATCAGACCCTCGGCATCCTGGTTGAGTTCAACCATGTCCACAGCTTTCATTAGAGGCTGCTTTTTCCCCGTGTCAAGGCAATAGTCAAAAACAGCAAAGAGCTCGAGGGCGGCGTGGCGGACCTTCCTTTTGCTGTCTGCCAGGTACGGGGCCACCTCCAAACAGAGCTTGGGGATGTCGAAATCTTTTCGAGGATGAGTGAGCATCGCTGCCATGATGATGTTGAGGACATCTTCCCGAACCCTCGAATTCTTGTGTTTCAAGTTGCCAGTGACAAGATCCAACACTTGTTGTGGCGCAAGAGTTCTCATCAGCTGTCGAAACACATTCATGTATTCATTTCTGGTGACGGTGTGAGTGTCCCCGAGCGCCTTCAGAGCCACTAAGACTATCTGTTTGAAATATCTGTCTACACCTGTGTCTAGCTTCTGAATGAGTAGGTTTAAAACTTGTAA
Source organism: Pholis gunnellus (assembly GCF_910591455.1). Taxonomy (NCBI): domain Eukaryota; kingdom Metazoa; phylum Chordata; class Actinopteri; order Perciformes; family Pholidae; genus Pholis; species Pholis gunnellus. Next base: position 14,269,356 of record NC_136542.1, on the reverse strand, counting down.
AGTGCCGTACAACACTTTGAAATTACTGTCGTCCAGAAGTCGAGGGAGAAAATGGATGAACTCCTCAATACTGCCAGAAGGGACTGATCTCATGTCCACTTCTGAGAGGATGTGTTTGAGCTCTTCCACCCCATTCGTGCGGTTTTGGTAATTCTTCAGGTCCAGAAGCAGTGCCTGTAACTCATGGGAGATCAACCCAGGTATCATCGTGGACGGTCTTGCGGTCGTGGTCAAATTTGAGAATCCAAATGGGCGAACACAATCCTGTGAGGACAATAGTAGCCGTCCTCTTTACTTCGTGATTTCATCCTGAGTGGTTTGTGATGGAAACCCACTCGCCTGTTCATCAAGCTGTGAATGCAAAACAGGAAGAAAAATGAGCAGGACTACACACATGACTGAATCAATTCTCATTTTCTCAGAGGGGAAATTAAAAGTCTTTGTAATAATGTATGCGAACATGTCACACAGCCAGGTAACTGCTTATCGCTCCTCAACATCACGATCGATCATCGATGAACTAACGCTTCGGTAGATCAGATGTTAGACTACAGCCATTAGACACAACCACTTGTGGCTGCCGAGCACGGTACCGTTAGTTATCGGCAGGTTTATATAACATTTACTGCTGCATTACGTTACATTATGCCCTGCTGTTGTAACATGAGTTAGTGTGATGTGTGTCGACCCCGGGAGCCACTTATACGATACTGAGTAATGCCATCAACGGGTTTATCAGCCCCGGACTAAGTTACCGTTAATACTGGTGAGCCACAGAGATACTTAGCTTAGCTATCGTAACGTTACGGTGCTAAGCTAACTCGCTACTCCTCTCACTGTTTCAGTGGTTGGTGCAGGCTGACTGGGCTAGCAAAGTTAGAAAAACAGAAAGAAAGCAGACCTTAAATGCCCCCTGGCGCTCCTCCGTGACGCTCTTTGCGACTATTTATTTAATGTTACGTAGTCCCAGTGTCCGTGTCATGCTGCGGCAGCTACAGCTCTATAAGTGCAGACATCTTCCCTGGTTGTTTCAGCTGCTGTCTGGAGTGTTGAATGTGTGAAAGCTACAGAGGTATTCCTGTAGAGAGGAGCCCACACACACACACACACAAGCTCACACACACAAACACGCGCACACATACATACACCGAGGAAGCAAAATGGCGAATACATGTCGCAAACTGAGCGCTTCCATGGTGACGCGAGTTTCCAGACTCCTCCAGACGGTCCATCATCAGCACGGAGCTGTGTGCACACGATGAATGAAAGATATAACATAACATACACGTCCTTCATGTTGGTTTGTGTACTTGTATCTAGTTTTTAACTCCGCATTGTTTAGGAATACAACATAAATATAACTTTAAATGTTTGTTTCTGTGTGTTTTATTATGAAATGTACATTTTATCAAATACATTTTGGTCTATAATATAGCCATCACGTCCTCAGTTTTTATAGAAAAACCAAACATTGGCGACTGTCCACTAGAATGATGACTTACAAATTGCCATCCAGGGCTGCATCCTTGTTGTGGGACACACGTAGGCACGTTTACTGCAGAATATAGTTATTTGTGCTAAAAATCTTAAGTTTTTTTGTTTTTACTTACTTTAAAATGATGCAACTTTATACACAATCAGAGGCAAATATACTTTGTACTCTACATTTTTTTAAGGATAACTCCTGTGGAGAAGTGATTGTTGTATAATAAGTCAAATACAGTAAATTCTAACCAATGTTGCTGATGTTAATTAGCTTTTATACTGAAGTTAAATGGTTGTTTATGTGGCTAGACTTGCGGTTAAGGTTATGGTTACGTGAATTTATTGTCTCCATTACATTTACTGTTGTGTCACATTTTCGTGAGCACAGCTCTTCCTTAACAACAATCTGTGAATGGTGGTTTTATTTTGAAAAGCGGAAGTAGGAGTGCTGAGCTCACAGCTCGTTTCTATAAGAGCTCCTCTGTAGCTCTGTGGCTCGGTTGGCAGTAGGTTGTTTTCTTCATAGCCGCTGAACTCCGCCACTGCAAAATCGGTCATTACAGCGGCGCACCAGACGGTCTACAGGTTACAGGTTCGTTGTCCTTGATTTGACGATTGACAAATGTTGTCTGACAGCTAGCTGTAACGTCACGTTTTGTATCCGTCAGCCATGTTACTGTATATCAATCAATGATGCAGCTAGCCACAGTAACCGTATTTATTTTTAGCAGCTAACCCGCGCCGACTGCGGTGCAATGAGACGGATATAGGCGCTGTGTATTTGCTGGAGGCGGACATTGCTGATGGTGACATTGATGTTGATATGAATGTGATCCCCGGGTAGCTTGTGTTGGGGTTAGCTAGCGGACTAGCTGTCTGTCGCTGTAAAGCTAAGAGGTAACGTTAGCGAGCGAGTTTTAATCTGTCCTCCGTCAGAAATCAAGCCAAAGGCCTCGGTCAACAAAACTAACGGGTACCGTTATTGTGACTGATTGTCATGAAGCACCGCAGCATTTATGCAGCTTGAGGTTAACCTAAAAAAATATTATTATTATTATTATTATTATTATTATTATTAGCCAATACGGTCGGTTGACTTTAAGCAGCGTTAGCACTGGATTAAGAAGATCGTGCTTCTTTAACTTTCCTCACAGTAGACTGCTAACAGAGTTAGACGGAATCACTGCTGAATTACTTAAAAACATCCCAGAATGCATCTTACTACCCAGGAGAGATTCCTTAATGCGTGCTGTAATTACGTCATGTTGCACGGCCTATGTTTAGTTGACTTTTCAGGCTTTTCGTCTAAAGGACATGAGACCATAGTTAATTGTCCAGTATTTACTATATTTCCATTGGCTGTTGGTCACATGTCAGTTAATCGGAAAATGTCACTGCAGCAGTAGCCTTGACAAGATGTCAACAATGCACTAATATGTGGATTCCTCCCGAACTTCAGATGGACCAGCAGGACCAGTCCTTTATGTTTGCCAGTCTGAAGCGGCCTCACTCGGAGCAGTTGCTGCAAGGCCTCCAGCTCTTGCGGCAGGATCACGAACTATGTGACATTGTCCTGCGCGTGGGTGATGCCAAGATCCACGCTCACAAAGTAGTGCTGGCCAGCATCAGCCCTTACTTCAAGGCCATGTTCACGGGTAACCTGTCGGAAAAGGAGACCTCCGAAGTGGAATTCCAGTGCATCGACGAGACTGCCTTGCAGGTATGCTTGGAGCCGCCGGACACGTTCCTAACGGCTGTACCGTAGTTGTTGTTTTTATGTGACGCTTTTACTCTTTCTCTTCCAGGCCATTGTTGAGTATGCCTACACCGGCACGGTGTTCATCTCCCAAGAGACGGTGGAATCTCTGCTACCGGCGGCCGACCTACTCCAGGTTAAGCTAGTACTTAAGGAGTGCTGCTCCTTCTTAGAGAGCCAGCTGGATGCTGGAAACTGTATAGGCATCTCCCGCTTCGCAGAGACATATGGCTGTCATGACCTGTGCCTAGCCGCAACTAAGTTCATCTGTGAGAACTTTGAGGAAGTTTGTCTGACGGAGGAGTTTTTTGAACTGACGAGGGCGGAGTTGGATGAAATTGTGTCCAATGACTGCCTTAAGGTGGTCACAGAGGAGACTGTGTTTTACGCCATGGAATCGTGGATCAAATATGATGTGACAGAGAGACAGCAGCATCTGGCTCCGCTGCTGCACTGTGTTCGCCTTCCTCTACTCAGCGTCAAATTTCTCACTCGCCTATATGAAGCCAACCACCTTATACGAGATGACCACGCATGCAAGCACCTGCTCAATGAGGCCCTCAAATATCATTTTATGCCCGAGCACCGGCTCTCCTATCAGACTGTGTTGTCGGCACGGCCGCGGTGTGCCCCCAAGGTGCTGCTTGCGGTAGGAGGCAAGGCTGGACTGTTTGCGACATTAGAAAGGTAAAATAATGATGTCTAGATAATACTTTTTAAGCACTATTGAAACAAACTGACTGATCTGATAATATCTGTCTCTCTCTCTCTCTCACTTGCAGCATAGAAATGTATTTCCCTCGGACGGATTCATGGATAGGACTGGCCCCTCTCAGCGTACCCCGGTATGAATTTGGAGTGGCGGTGCTGGACCACAAGGTGTATGTGGTGGGAGGCATCGCCACGCACATGCGACAAGGCATTAGCTATCGGAGACACGAGAGCACGGTGGAGAGCTGGGACCCCGAAAGCAACACCTGGTCCTCGGTGGAGCGTATGGCCGAGTGCCGCAGCACGCTCGGGGTGGTGGTGCTGGCGGGCGAGCTGTACGCCCTCGGAGGCTACGACGGCCAGTACTACCTCCAGTCGGTGGAGAAGTATGTCCCCAAGTTGAAGGAGTGGCAGCCCGTGGCGCCCATGACCAAGTCCCGCAGCTGCTTTGCCACCGCTGTGCTGGATGGCATGGTGTACGCTATCGGAGGCTATGGCCCAGCACACATGAACAGGTAATACCACGGAGAGTGGATATGATCCCTTTGTTTTACTGGTATACAATTTACTGCACGTTATGGGTTGTTAAAACATTATGAATGGGAAATATTTAGTAACTTTAATGTATCTAATTGATTTAGGGAACCTGTATGAAAGTGTCCCAATCAGTTTGGACAGCAGCAGAACGCTACATGGGTTCCAAATACGAAAACGGACGTCTGTTCAAAATTGTCCTTGATTTGAGGGAAAAGCGTGTCGATGTTTTAGGCCTCCTAACCTGGTTTTCTTTCTCACGGTCTTGTTAGTTATTTGATAGAGCTGGTAATCAGGTGGAAGATGTCAAGTGTTGCTGAGCGAATGGCCAGGGCCCTGTTAATGAGTGAACAGGAGTCATAGGAGAAGTGGTTGCTGAAGTTTCATAGAGAGGGTGACTGTGTGCTGCTGGGTAGACCTCTGTTGTTGCTGTGGATCTCTAGAGAGCAAGCGTCTCTGTTGCTTGTTTCCTTGACTCCCGAAACCCCTCAGGAGAATGTGTTTGGACAGAGAATCTTTGGGGACTATTTCTTTTCTCTCCCCAATGGCTTATATGTCCTTTGCATACTGCAAAACAATCCCTGATTGCTAGTGTTCCAGTTGCTGCCAGGGGGGTTCATTTGACTCTGGTCAAATTTGGCAATTCACTGCCACCATTGTTACATTAGTGTGTTAGTGATCAGACTGCCCAAACTTTAGTCGTCTTTGTAGCTTGAAATAAATATCGATCCAATGAAGTAATGGATTTAAAAATATATATATAATTTGCATGTGAAGTAGGTTCCCTGCTCCTAAAATACATCTTTTGAAGGAGTAAGTAGGTGTTTTTGCATGTTGTAGACAAATAACTACAAAGTGCATATACTTACAGGGAAAATTTGGCACCTTTTTTTTTTTATTATTAACTAATTATTATTAATTATTTTTTCTCTTTAACACCAAATTAAGACTGGCTTAATTTTCCCTTAAACAATGCTTTAAACAATTTTTTGAGATAGATATGGGTTCACTTATGCCTGTGTATTATAAGAATAGTTTTTAATGTGTACGTGTTTTTTTTTAATTGTGCTTCATCTGATCCACACAGCGTGGAGCGGTACGACCCCAGCAAGGATGCCTGGGAAATGGTAGCCTCCATGGCAGATAAAAGGATCAACTTCGGAGTAGGCGTCATGCTCGGCTTCATCTTTGTGGTGGGCGGACACAACGGAGTGTCGCACCTGTCGAGCATTGAGAGGTACGATCCACATCAGAACCAGTGGACAGCCTGTCGGCCAATGAATGAACCTCGCACTGGTGAGTTTACATCCTACTTTAGCTAAAGTTCCCTATTTGCATAATATACAAATAGTTTTTTGGGGACCCCCGCTGGTATTATCGAAGGAGACGACATGTGGAGGCTTAAATGTAATCTCTTGTCATTTAAACCTATTGAGATAACTGCATCCAGACAATAGTGAGAAACGTGTGTAATTATCTACAAATGACTGACGTCGTCTTGCAGGTGTGGGCTCTGCCATCGTTGACAACTACCTCTATGTGGTGGGCGGTCACTCCGGGTCCTCCTACCTGAACACCGTCCAGCGCTATGACCCCATCTCGGACAGCTGGTCGGACTCCACGGGCATGATGTACTGCCGTTGCAACTTTGGTCTGACTGCCCTTTGACCCATGGCCCAGCCAGCTAGGACCCAATAAGAGAACTTGGACACAAAGACGTTTCTTTTTTTGGTGTCTCCTGCTCCTCCTTCCCCACATTCATCCTCCAGGTGCCGAGGAGCGCTGCACACCAACGTGAACACCAGAGGAGAGAGAGCGAGAGCGAGAGGGAGAGAGCGAGAGGGAGAGAGCGAGAGGGAGAGAGCGAGAGGGAGAGAGCGAGAGAGAGAGAGCGAGAGAGAGAGAGCGAGCGAGAGAGAGAGAGAGAGAGCGAGAGAGAGAGAGCGAGAGAGAGAGAGAGAGAGAGCGAGCGAGCGAGAGAGAGACTGCTGGGTGGATGGATGGATGGATGTGCCGGGCTAGCTGGCTGGCTAGAGGGGGGGGCACAGACATGGCTGCAGAGATGAGAAAGAGCTGCAAAGTTGTGTGGAAGATGATTGGACAGCTGTTGTCACGAGGAGACGACTGCTCTACTGCTGCTGGACCACAATGAGGACTCTGAGCCATTTCCCAGAGGACTGTGGGAGAAAACCTGTCACTTTTTGTTTAAAAAATTATGTTATGTTAGCAGACATTTGTTTTCCTTCATGCCATTAATTGTGTTAAACACTCAAATCCTTTTTTTTTTTTAATATATATAATTTCCCTGCTGCAACTGGAACCATGTGTTCAGATTTTGTAGAACACTGCAGTTTGCTGGTGTATTTGTATGAATATGTGGTTGTCGGCCATGTAGTGTGTATGTCCGTGTGTGTGTGTGTGTGTGTGTGTGTGTGTGTGTGTGTGTGTGCGCGTGCTTGAGGGGTGCATGCATGTCGGATGGGATTGTTTGTTTTGTTACGTGTCGGGGTGCAGAGCTGATGCTCAGCGGCGCAGCTGTTCTGCATCAAAATCAGTGCTTCACAAAAAAGAGAAAAGTTGAAATCTTTATATTTTCAAAAAAGGGCTGCCTTTTTCTCTCTTGTAAATAGTCTACATAGAAATATATAGATATTAATATATCCTCTAGTGCATTGCCTGTAAATGTTTTTGTGCACTTGGTCACTAGTGTGTGTGCGCGTGTGTGTGTGTGTGTGTGTGTGAGCGGATGTGTGTGTAGTTTGAGTCCATGGGTCAGTGTGGAGGTGAGTTCTCCTGGAAGTGATTGTCACTAGTTTCTGCTTCATCCTCGGAGAAGTTTAACCACCCCCCCATCATGTTCTTGCTTCGGTTACATCTTCCGACGGTCGGGTCATTCACTTGCTACTCTTCACAATAGTTGAAATCGACCGTGGCCCTCTTTTCACCCTTTGGTCTGTACACAATACCAACTGGTGCTATATTCAGGATTCAATCTGTGTCGCCTCACGCAATTGGGTCAACCTCTGCTACGTTACTGCGTAAGATGTTCGTTATTTAAGCACGTGTAATTGCGGGAAGGTTAATGGCCAACCATGCAATAAAACTGAAATGGAAGCCTGTGGTTGGAAAACCACGAAATTCTATCCTCCGTAAATATCTAAAAAGAAAATAAGCGCTGTCTGGTTTGATTTGTTTTTTAATTTAAAATACAGCCCAGTTGCTGGGTGTGACCGTGCTTTGTCATTGTCTTAATTCCCGTTATACTGTCGCTCTCTTGGCTATGAACGAGACTCTTTATTTGCCTGTGATTGGGGCTGACACCTGCTATCAAACGCGTGACCATCATGTAGCCACGGTCTTGAGGTGATCTCTTCACAGCGTCATTGAAAGTGCCAAAACATGACGTGTGTGTGTGTATATATATATATATATTTTTTTGGGTGCATCTTTCCCACCTCCAGTGCTAGAAACGGCTTCCTTCGAGTGCCACAGTTAAAACATGTTCTTCTCGTCCTTATTGCTAATGTATTAGCGTGACATTCTTCCACGCTGTCATTTGGAAGATGGGCGATAAAGCACCAGCGGCTGTGCCAGCAAACTCGGGCCGTGTTCCCACTGTCACCGGGTCCGGTGTCCTGGTAGGGAGACCGGAGTGCTCCCCTGGCTGTGCTTGACTCCAGGCTGGCTGAGGGTGTCACTGTGCAGCCTTGGGTCAGGCTAACTAACCGGTCAAGCCATGCACAGCAATAGAGGGGGCGTGTGCGTGTGCGTGTGTCCTTGTTTAGTCACGTAATGTTCAAGTCTAGTTTGAGTTGCTCTGTGCACTGATGTTTGCACATAAGTGGAAACTTTAACCAAGCTCTGCATTGCACTTAAACGATTTGATACATATTGTAATTTGTACATATGTTTTGATTTAGGATAACAGCATTTAGAAAATGCAATAAGACTTCTGTGGATGAATATGTAAGTGTTTGTCTCTTTTTTTTCTTTTTAAAGCCGAGGCATCTCATATTGCTGTAACAGAACCCGACATGGCATGTCTGTTGATTCACACCGTTGGCTGGTGAAGTGGGCGTCTGATGAAACATCAAATGGTACCATTGACTTTGCCTCATCCCGCCAGACTGTGTGTTGTGTTGTCATTTTGTTGTGCATGCTGGTTCATTTGTACGAGGCATATGTTTGAGGTAGATTCAGATGGGTTGCTCACAATTACTGCATTCATTATAGTTACTAGCCAAACACGACGTAAACACCGTTTGTAATAAATTCAGCTATTTTCACCACGTGTATAAGTCTTGTGAACGTCAGACAAGACGTTCTCTCTTCTGCTTGTACTCTAAACTGTGTGTTTTGAAACCATTGATATAGACGAGAACTTACATGACATTTGCCTTGCAAATTGGTCAGAGTGTCACTGGTGAGGCGTTTAACTTGTTGCAGATTGTTCACCATATAGAGTACTTTCCTTTCATGATTTCTAGTTTATTTAGAAAGAGTAACTTATAAGCAACCAAAACGTGTTTCTGCAAATGTGTCATTTTGTTTTAGAGAGTTGCGACTTTTATTGTATTTATAATTATATTTTGTACTGTTTATGTCCTGTAACCTGATTATGTTTTGCTAATTATGTCTATTGTACTAGATTTTGTTAATCACTTAACAGCCACAGCACAAATCACGCAGGCGTAATTATGTGCTGCAGCCATGATTCACCTAGCATCTATGTTGTGTACAGTCACCGTTTCTGAGGTGTATATTAACTACTTTAATGAATTTTGGAGAGATGCTGATTAAAATCTGCAAACGTGAATCTGCAAAAAGAAGGGATGTTAGAATTGAGTTTGTATGCATTTTCACTATGGCCTAACCAATGTCATGTTTTTGCCACCACTCTCACCAAAGTGCTTGTTCAAAGAAAGCAGACGGATGACGAACACCTGGTCTGCAATGGACTGCCACTCTGTTTGTGTCTGAAAGAAAAATCCTTTGAAACTGATGTCAATGTTAGCCAAATGACCACTCTGCTTCTTTTACATTTCCCATTGTGTGTCTGGAGTAAGGTGATGATCTTGAATTTTATATCCTGTGGATTAATACTGGAAGTACAAGATAAAACCTTTTAGGTGTAGAAAACGGTAGCTTTTCACATTTTCTCATGTTTTGATTGAAGACATTTTACATACATTTTAGTCAGTTTGTGTGGTGCAGTTGTACCCAGTTTAAAAATAAATGCCTGCCTTAAAAGGTACCGTCTGCTTTTATGTGGCTCTTGTTATACACATCCATGCAATGCAAGTGCGGCGAAAGAAATCAATAGAAGCGTACTCCAAAATAGTTGTATTTGTACTCTGCATAGAAAAAAAAAACAATTCAAAAACAAGGATTTACACGGGACAGGATCCACTTCCACAAACTTTCCTTGGCAGAGGCACTGTGTGATACCAGGTATTATTCAAGGTTAAAAACTATTGTAAAAAACAGGTGTGTGGAGCTAGTGTTAAAATGCTTTCTCAGTATGGACAGTTTTATTTAGGCTCGTGAGGAAGATAGATATTTAACCTTTACATATTTCAAAAGGGGACGCTTTCTGAATCACGTTTTATGATCAAAGCAGCCCACAAAATAAGGAATTTTGAGTAACCAACTAAAATCCGAATATATCTTCACAATTACTGAAAATTAGATTTTTTTCATGATATGCTTCCTTTAAGAACTTTGTACTTTTAACATTCATTCCTTGTAATAAATGCTTACCTCCAATTCAAACATCTTAAGAAAAAAACAAGTTAACCTGATATGGATGTTGGTTGTTTTCTCAGACCAGTGTAAATAGAGAAAGCACCGGTTTAATTAAAGGAAAGGGTGGATCTGTATACATGTACAATTAAACTGCCCGAAATGTATACAGCCATCTCCTATACATGGCTGCTTAATATAGCAAATCTACCCTCGGAGTGTAATCCAACTGTGACGTTTAAATTACATCAATCTCTCTTGTGTGTCGGCTAACTGCGTATGCATGTGATGTGCATTACTCACTGCCATTTATTACCATAGAACTATTATAGTCCATTATATTCTTGGATTCCAAGCATGCCCGCCCCCCCCCAAAAAAAAACCAAACGGTTAGCTTTCTGCAAGCTTTCAGGTGAAATGGAGCATATGTCATACAGAACTCACAGCGGAAGCAACAGCTGACAGGAATTAAGAAAACATTTAAAAGAAATGAATTATGTGATAAGTAGACAAACATGGTAACAACAATGAATTGTAATGTATGGGGTCGTGACAACATAATCATAGGAAGGGTGGATGAACGAATGGTCCTCTGGTGGTAAAAGGGAGTTCACTTGTCGGAGGCGCGGATGTAGACCAGAGAGGACAGCAGCAGGAGCTCTGGCGGCTTGTGTAACAGGATCAGGTTGTCACTCCTCAGACCATCATAGTGCATCCAGCAGCCGTCGATCTGGAAGGCCGCAGAGTAGTGGTGCTCCTCCTTGTTGAAGAGTGTGGCGCCCTCTAGTAAGTACCTGTGGAGAAAAAAAGAGCCATTGACAAATGTCCAGGAAACTCAAAGTGAGATTGTAAATAATTGCGAGAACATCTTTCTCTCTTTAATCCGAGACAAAAAACAGGCAGGAGTAAGAAGTTGTAGAAGAAGAAGTATCTTTTTTTTCTAGATAATCTTGTGTCTGAGTAGTCTTTTGTAAATGAGCTCTCTTTTTGTTTACCAATGTGGAGAAAGTCATCCCGACTGCATCTCTTGTCGACTACCAACACAGTGTGGCTAAAGCATGGTACTACTTTAAATGTACACCAAGCCAATAGAAACACATGGTGGAAGCTCCGTACCTGTGCTGGCAGAGAGCCAGGTGGTACGGAACATAGGACAGCTCCTCGGACTTCCACTGCTGCATGTTGAGGATGACAAAGGGCGGGGGTCCGTGGCAGAAAACCCTCTGAGAGATCTCCCTGAGACCATCACACCTGTTCAAAAAAAAGAAGAAGAAGATTATCAATTTGTCAAGGAAGTGGAATAAGACTGAAACGAAACAGAGGATGATGAACCCCCTCCATGTGTCTCACCCCAGCTCTGCGCACAGCAGGAGTTTGGGGCAGAAGAACTCGTCGGCGGCCGACTGAATGGGGTCTCTGTGAGGCAGCTCATGAGGAGGACTGGAGCAAAAAAGTGACAACGACACACCGTGAACTAGCACTGACCTGACCTCGAACAAAGACAACTTAGATTTGGACATGTGGGTCTTTAACATGCCTACACAAGCGTAGACAGCAATGCATGCACTCTCTTCACGTCACTTCAATTAGACAGGTGACAGTTTTAAAGTTAAATAGGTCAAGGGGTGCAAATTAAACCCTTTTAAGGATGGAGCTGGCAGAGGGGGCATTTGATATCATTTGAGCAACACTAGATGAAGACAGATGTTGTTGTCTTAAGTCCTGACACACAGAGCCTCTGTGTAGTTGCATCAAGTTCACTTAGTAACATCAGGATGTGTTTACCTGATGTTGATGGTCGTCTTGATGAACTCCTGGAAGCGGGCCGGGCAGCTCCAGTTGGTGCACAGACTCTCCTGCATGGTGGACATGAGGTTCTCCAGGTTCTCCGTGAAGTTCTCGTGCTCGTTACCGAACAGGTCGATCTCCAGCGCTGCCTTGCGTATCTCGGCGCGGTACTGCCTCCTGGACATCCGGTCCCAGATCCACAGCATCTTCACTGTGGTGTAGTCGCAGGAGTCCATCAGGCGGAGGAAATACTCCACGAACTGCTTGCCCAGGAAGACGGCCAGCTCCCTGGGGAAGCCCTGGTTGTCCCGCAGGATCACGTACAGGATCACGAGGAAGCCATCGATGGTGCAGGTGTTTTTTAGGTGGATCTTGACGTACAGAGGGGTGCATGATATGGCCTTCCGTCCGGCCTTAATGGTGAAGACGCCCCCCCAGGGCAGCACAGGCCTCCAGAAGGAGCGGTCCTCTTCGTCATTGTTGTTGATGGAGGCGCGGATCTCTTCAAACAGCGTCTTGGACCTGAAGAGACATATGCGCTGGAGTTAGCAGAGTGTTAGACAGGGGCGGCATGGGTGTGTTTAGCTGGAAACACCGAGGGACTTGGGGTGTATCATGTTGAGAGACGGCGGCTATGCAAACAGATGTAACGTTAGCTTACAATAACAACAACACAAGCCACGCAATGACAAGTAGTGTCCAGTTGTGCTCCAGGGAATAGACGCAGCCCCGAAAACCTGCTAGCTTAACACATTAGCAGCTTCTATCAAGTTACCTTTCGAAGTGGAGATTGTTCTCGGTGTTTGAAATTAGCCTTTGGAGGTCTTCGGTGTCGCTCAAAACACAGAATCTACTCTCCATAGCTCCCTGTGTTTCTTCATGTCTTACATCGGACTTAAAGCCAGTTCAGATATCTAAGTACAGTATTTTCTAGCACTTTATGGTGATTATCAGAGTGAATACGCCTGGACAAGGATCAAAACAAACCCTGTCAAACGTCAGGTTGGGCCCATATAAACACTGCTGTGTTGTTGTTTTTAAGGAAAATATAAGAGGTGTGTAACTACAGTGCTGCCCTCTGCTGGTTGTCAAAGTAACGCCACCCTCTGAAGTCCCTCCCATTCCAGCAAAACTGGGAATGCTATTGGTTTTGAGGTTCTACTAATACGTTATAACTGGTATGTGATTGGTCGTCAGAGTTGACAGTTTGTCAGTAGCCACGCCCTCCGCGCGCTACGTTCTACGCTCGACGCTACTCCTGAAAGTTAATACGCTGATTTTCAGCCGTAGCGTTGCATTTGTGAACGGAGCTTGCGTCACCACCTTTGACTCCCTACGCCTGAACAAACTTAAGTTTTTTATGCACTCCTCACCGCGCGACCTCTTCTTGTCAGGCGACTAGAGTGTGCAGGAGGACACCAGCACGTTGAATACGGACTACCAGGACCAAAAGATGTCGGCTCAAATCATAAGCGGGAAAGAAGTGTCAGCGTAAGTCTCGGATTTTAATCAGCACGTGTATGGATGTACAACCAAATCACGTGAGGTGTAATAAGCTTGAAGGAGCATGTCTGTGTGTGTACTGGCTAACAAGTCAGCTAACCAGCCATCTGAGTTACTTGAGAACTAAAGTTAACGTCACATGCGGTCCACGTGAAGGAAGTTAAGACTGCCAGCAGTTATTACAAGTAATAACATAGTTAATAGTTGATAACCAGCTGATACCTCACAGTGGACTCATTCCTCAGGTTGCATGGAGTATTTGTTTCCTGACAGTTATGCAGATTAGTTTGAATGGGTTAACACTGAATGCATCGACTCGTGACTGTCACATTTATCATTGTGATTGGTGATAGTCCATAATGATTGTAAATCACCGCAGCATTATGTAAGACTCTGAGGTGGTGTGGTGTGATCTTTGCCCTGTTGGTCCAGTGAACTCAAGTGGCTCACAAACACCACTCACGTGTGTCACCGATTTGAGTACAGTCTGCAAGTTAGTCCAAAGTTTGGATGAATCCAAATATTGCTTATTACCAAAAGATTGTGAGAATGCATTGGGAAAAGAGACACAAATCTTTAATTTAGAGGCGTGTGCTCGTCACAAGACAGGACAGCCTTCCCCCTGTTAACTGCCCCTCACAGCACTCATTATAGGTAATTACAGCCACAGATCTGCCTTTAGAAGGAGGATTTACATTAATTTCCTCTGAAGCTTGACTAAAGCAGACACACTAATGAATGCTCTGGACACGTGACCTTTATGGACAGAGGTTTATTGATCAGATTCTCTTTCCCCGTCAGGAAATATTACAACCCGTTATCCTAAAATGTGCCCTGTAAAGATCAAAGCACAACAGTAGTTTTTATTGTTTATAGGAATATGACCGTAGTTGATCAGTGACTAGGATTTCAGATATACCAACATGCTCTTGTATCATCACATTGATTGGTGTTATGATGCAATATGTTAATGATGTATGTTTTTACTGATGGCCTTTAGTTTCTCTGGCCTCATTTTGTGAGTAAATAATAAGCAGCATAGTGCATATTATGTGCATTATGGTGATTGAAACATGTATTTAGTCGTTATTTTCCTTTTTTAAAGATGTTATTACCTTTGGAATGCCTGGTCATGCAAATGTGGCTTCAAGACAATAAGATCATTTAGTGTTTTAGGTTAGTAAGGCTTTCAGAGCACACTGGATATTTAGACAAAACGTTTGGATAAAGCTTTTGGAATATAAAATACAAATCTTGTAAGGTCACCGGGGCAAAAATAGACTAGAATAGATTTGTATTAAAGTCCAGTAACTTTGTGTCACCCTTCTCTTGTCTTGTCTTTGTTTAGCTGAGTCGACTAATCTACTGTAGTATGTTTTGAGGGGAAAGATAAAACTCCAAACCATTAAACAAAAGATAAAACAAAGATAAGATTCTCATTGTCCTGAACTGACTCTCTGATGACTTGACTTTGCACGTACAGTGGATCTAACCAGCTGAAGAACGGTGAATGCTGTCTAATGTCCCAACGAGAAAGCCGGATGTCATGTACTTGACTCTGTAACTGTTTGAAAGGGAGTGGAATGGGAGGCCTAATAACCCAGCTCTGTTTTATTCTGTTGTCTCGTGTTCTCAGGCAGGTGAGGGAGCGTCTAAAGAAGGACGTGGAGCAGATGAAGCTTCAGGACCCCAACTTCACACCCGGTCTAGTGGTTTTACAGGTAAGTGCAAGATGTGTGTGTCTGGACAAAGAAGCACATTTTTGGATGTTTTATTGGCTAATTTTGCCGTGTGCTTCCTCGTGGCCTTCCCCTGGAGATAGTGGTCAGTTAAGGAGTTTGGTCACATGTCTGCCCCTGCATGGAGTGTAGAAATGTGTTCCACTGAAGTCCCCTTTTTGTAGGTCTTGTATCATGTGTGTCTGTTTGGTAGAAGGCCCATTCCTTTATACTGGCAGGCAAAGTGATGCTATGTGTCTTTGGCAGGTTGGAGACCGTGATGATTCAAATCTGTACATCAGCATGAAGTTGAAGGCAGCAGCAGAGGTAAAAAAAAAAAAAAGATTATTTACATACAGTTCATAGACCCCGCTTCTACTGTGCACTGATTGTGATCCTAACTTCCGGTTCAATCTCTTCTTCTGTGTACACAGATTGGAATAAACGCCACACATATGAGACTTCCCCAGACTGCGACGGAGGAGGAGGTGAGAATGGATACAAAGTATTTGTGTAGCCTGCTCGTATGCACACACGCACGGTATGATCGCAGTGAGATCAGGGTGAAGTTTGGGATTTGGGGTGCTATTTGTGCCGTAACAAAACAAGGATTGTAAGGTCGACACGACAAAAGACAAACTGAAAGTAGCTGAGAGTGTAAAGGCTGCCTGTCTGTCCTCAGGTTCTTCACAGCATCACAGAGGTGAACGAGAACTCGTCTGTCCACGGCCTCATCGTGCAGCTGCCCCTGGACTCGGTCCACAAGATCAACACAGAGAAGGTCACCAACGCCGTGGCCCCGGAGAAGGACGTAGACGGGTGGGTACAGACGTAAATCTAAAGATCAGGGTGCTCATTTCTTCAGGTTTGCTTTAATTGTGCCTGGTTTAAAAAAAAGAAATCTCTTGGATCATTTTAGTTGTTAGACAGCCTTCATTTTCGATGTTCTTTGTGTTCTCATCATTGTATAGACTGACCAGCATCAATGCAGGGAAGCTGTCTCGTGGGGACCTGGGCGACTGCTTCATCCCCTGCACACCAAACGGCTGCATGGAGTTGATCAGACAGACCGGTAAACGCAACAATTACCACCCTAAAACATCTGTACTGTGATAATACACGACAAAGAATTGGATCAGGCCTGAATTAATCGCTGGATGGACCACTTCTCTACAGGCGTGTCTGTGGCAGGGAAGAAGGCGGTAGTGATTGGTCGTAGCAAGATCGTGGGCGCACCGATGCACGACCTGCTGCTCTGGAACCACGCCACCGTCACCACCTGCCACTCTAAAACCGCGGATCTCCCTGGAGAGGTAGGAACAGCTCCACCTAACCAAGCAACATAGCCTCGTAGTCCCACCTGCCATACTGTGCCCCTCACACTCATGCAAGCAGAGCATGTAATGTGACCACTGATGTGTTTCTCGTGGATGAAGCTCCACAAACAACTGGCTGGTGATTGCACGCAGGGAATTGCAGATCTCTGCTGCCATCGTGTGGTATAAACAATAACTATTACCATCCGTCTCTGTTTTTGTCCAGGTGAGCAGAGCAGACATCCTGGTTGTTGGCATGGGGAAAGCCGAGATGGTGAAAGGAGAGTGGATCAAGAAGGGAGCAGTGGTCATCGACTGTGGCATCAACCACGTTCCAGGTGCGACTTCCTGTGGCGTTTCAGTCTGCTTTAGTTATGGCACTCTGGAGGTAGTTAGTTAACCGGTAGGAGTCGGAGGTTATTGTGACGTATTTCTCTCCGTGTCTCTCAGATGAGAGTAAAGCAAGTGGGAAGCGGGTGGTGGGTGATGTCCACTACGCCTCAGCCAAGGAGCAGGCCGGCTTCATCACCCCTGTGCCCGGTGGTGTGGGGCCCATGACTGTGGCCATGCTGATGGCGGTAAGGTCCATCTGCAGAGGGAATCCTGAACTAAACTCTCACGTTGGCTTTAATTGACATTCTTTTCCATTTCCATTGTACTTTCTTTAGTCTCATGTAACCTAGAAGTTAAAGGAATGGCCGTGTTTGTGTGTAGAACACGGTGTTGGGTGCAAAGCGTTTCCTGGAGAGCCACCAGCCGGGGAAGTGGAACATTTCTTACACCAGACTCAACCTCCAGAAGCCCGTGCCAAGGTTTGTCTCCTCATCTCCTTCTTCTCTCAGTCACGTGCTATGTTCACTTGTCACCGAAGGTTTTGTTCCATTTAATAATCCACATGCAAGCAGAGCTGTTTTTAATCCCTCGTCTCAGGTTAGAACTTTCTTTGCTCGGATAAAAAAAGTGATTTTGTGTGTCGTCTTTAACGCTCCTACAGCGACATTGTGATTTCTCGCTCCTGCGTGCCAAAGCCCATCGACTGTCTAGCAAGAGAGGTGGGCGTGCTGTCTGATGAGCTGGAGCTCTATGGCAAAACTAAGGCCAAGGTCCAGCTGAGCATCATCAAACGGCTGCAGGCCCAGCCAGACGGCAAATACGTGGTGGTCACTGGGTATGCTGTCAGCACTTTATCTTCTGTACTCCACTGTGCTGTTTGCTTTCCCCTGTTTATACAGCTGAGCAAGTTCCTACCTCATCATGCCACGCAGCAGCATTTACAATGACTAATTGTGCGTTTGCTGACGAATATGTTCCATGCTGATAAGATTGTTTCTGTCCGCAGCATTACACCCACCCCCCTGGGTGAAGGAAAGAGCACCACCACCATCGGCCTGGTCCAGGCCCTGGGAGCCCACATGAAGCTCAATGTGTTTGCTTGTGTCCGACAGCCTTCTCAGGGTCCCACCTTTGGCATTAAAGGTGAGCTTTGGAATAATGTCAGTGCAGTTGACACAGGTTTGCAAGCTGTCCTGAGTCCTACACCGGTGTGTGCGTGTTATGTATAAATCTGTAGTTTTGTCTTCTGCCTACAGGCGGTGCTGCAGGAGGTGGATATTCTCAAGTCATTCCAATGGAAGAGGTACAACACTGCTGTGTCAAGCTAGAAAACCAGCCTGCTGAAAATTCAAAGGCAAAATCGCTTTTAATTCACGCGTCTGTTCTTTTTAGTTCAACCTCCATCTCACCGGGGACATTCACGCCATCACGGCGGCCAACAACTTGGTGGCCGCTGCCGTCGATGCTCGCATGTTCCACGAGTCTACACAATCTGACAAAGTGGGTCCTACAAATGAGTCGGTGCTTTATTAAAACAATACCCTGTAATTGTAATGACTGGATTGTGACCGTCACCTTTCTCTCTGCATGCATCCTCAGGCTCTGTATAACCGCTTGGTCCCGCTCAATGGAGGACAGAGGACGTTCTCCCCCATCCAGATCAGCAGACTGAAAGTTAGTGATCGTGTCACGGGCTTGTAGGTCTTAACAGTGCAGATTGAATTAAATTCCCGTTTTCTGTATTTGTTTAGAAACTGGGCATAGAAAAGACCGATCCCTCCACTCTGACTGAAGAGGAGATCACCAGCTTTGCCCGCCTGGACATGGACCCGAGCTCCGTCACCTGGCAAAGAGGTGTGAACGCCTGAGACGTCTCTTAACCCTCGTGACTCCTACTTTGTCTGCCTCTTTTAAATCTGCTGTTTGTCAGTGACTGTGAGTGCATCGATCGCTGTGTGTGTGTCATTTCAGTGTTGGACACCAACGATCGATTCCTGAGGAAGATCACGATCGGCCAGTCGCCAACTGAAAAGGGCTTCACGAGAGAGGTAAAGAGACGAGATCCACCGAGCTGTTTCCTCACTCAGTAAAAGCCACTTTGTGCCACGTTAGGAAGTTTGTTTGGCTCCACCCAGTGGTTGTGTCAAACCACTGTGTTTAAATTATGCCTTTAACGCATAAAAAACAAGGTAGTGAGTATAATTTCTGTGCTTTCATCTTTTCTGCTTGTATACTGAATGTAGCCTCTTTGAGCCCAGTTCGCTGCATTGGTGTTGATAATAAGGGGATTCTGTCCTCCAGGCCCAGTTTGACATCACGGTGGCCAGTGAAATCATGGCGGTGCTCGCCCTCACCAGCAGCCTGCAGGACATGCGTCAGCGTCTGGCCAAGATGGTGGTGGCCACCAGCCGCGGCGGACAGCCCATCACCACCGAGGACCTGGTCAGTGGTCTGGACTCTCCGTCACGACGGGACCGTCTACATAAGTATTGTCCAAACAAGGTTCCTGTGATTTAACGTTTTTCTCTCTGTAGGGTGTGAGTGGTGCTCTAGCCGTGCTGATGAAAGATGCCATCAAGCCAAACCTCATGCAGACCTTGGAGGTGGGTGAACACCACACACTAACCTAGATAGTTCCACAAGCCAGAAAAAGTTGTCTTGAGTTTTGGTTTTGTGTCTGAATCCACAGGGAACGCCAGTGTTCGTCCATGCCGGCCCGTTTGCCAACATCGCACATGGAAACTCCTCCATCCTGGCTGATAAAATAGCGTTGAAGCTGGTTGGACCCGAGGGCTTTGTGGGTAAGTGGAGCTCTGCGGTGGCATGTTTTCTGATGCAGTGCCACAGTAGATGGTTTCCTGTGTTTACTGTACAAGTGATGGAGTAGCAGCTGTTCTATAATTTAATGATATAACAGCTGTGATTCTGCTACTGCTCTCTTTCTCTCACAACCTCTGTCAATTGTGCCCAACAGTGACTGAGGCCGGCTTTGGTGCCGACATTGGAATGGAGAAGTTCTTCAACATCAAATGTCGCTACTCAGGCCTGAGACCCCACGTGGTGGTTCTGGTGGCCACGGTCCGAGCCCTGAAGATGCACGGAGGAGGACCAACGGTGAGTTTGCTGGAGTTTTCCTCTAAATCCTAATAACAAGATAATTAAATAAAAAACACTTAAGCTTTTACATATCTGTATAATTTTACATAAAGTTTGCTTTTCACTACGTCAACATCCAACATCTCATATTGTCACTTCTTTATTTAGCTTCTTAATAGTCCTGAAGCAAACAATTCAAATAGTCTCGGCTGGGCGATATGCTCATTAACATATTGAATTATCTTTTTTTTTGTATGAGATCGTTGGATTATTTGAGTTAATTAAACATTTGACTCATTTCTTGTTCAGGTCACTGCTGGGATGCCACTGCCAAAGGAATACATCGAGGAGGTAACGCATGACTGCAAACTGCCCAAATATGGTTTTAATTTTAATCAATGGTTTTCTGTTGATGAGCTTGTCAACATTGTGTATTTATAAGTTTATAGAGAGCCTCGGACAAGTCTGCGCAGCATGTTAAAGGAGTAAACACAATATGAGCATCTACATGAAACATTTAAGTGGAGTATTGATGCTCTTCACTAACTTCTCATAAGCTTATTTAAAAGTGTGTTTTTTCTCGTATCCGCATGTAGAACCTTGAGCTGCTGGAGAAGGGCTGCAGCAACATGAGGAAGCAGATCGAGAATGCGCAGCACTTCGGCGTGCCAGTGGTCGTGGCTGTTAATGCTTTCAAGTAAGCGATGGATGACGACGCAGCAGCGGACTAAAATGATCAAAATAACGACACAGATGTGTTGTGTCATACATTGACTTGTGGTTAATCCGTCCATTTCCCTGCTGCATCTCTAACGCCGTGTGTTGTCCTGCAGAATGGACACTGAGGCTGAGCTGGACCTGGTCTGCAGCGTGGCCAAAGCTGCCGGGGCCTTCGACGCCGTGCGCTGCTCCCACTGGGCTGACGGTGGAGCCGGTGCGGTGGCCCTGGGTCAGGCTGTCCAGAGGGCCTCTGAGGCCCCCAGCAACTTCAAGTTCCTCTATGATCTGGAGGTACGAGCCGTCGCGTTTCATAAGTTTTCATAAAGTTTGTGAATGAATTCGCCAGAAAACGCGCCTGTTATTATATTACATTTTTCTGTAAAGGGGATTAAAAATGTCCGTCGCTGAAAATATAAATAGTACATAAATCATGTATTTGGGCCATTAACTCAAGGCGCCCACTGAAAATGTGCTAGTTTTGTCTGGTTGGCATTAGTGAGCCAACATACCTATTTTATTATTTTTATTTCTAATCCCTCTCTAGCTCCCTATTGCTGATAAGATTCGAATAATCGCCCAGAAGATCTACGGAGCGGATGATATTGAGCTTCTGCCAGAGGCTCAACACAAGGTGGAGCTCTACACCAAACAGGTCAGCTCCTCGTCCATTTATTTCTCTGCTCTGTCTTTTCAGGCCTGCTCTCTGTGAAAGTCCTCATAACTGGATGGAGAATGATTGATGAAGCCTTTTTGTAAACAATGGAATACATTTTTTCTGTCTTCTGTCTTCTCCCCTCAGGGTTTCAGCAAGCTGCCAATCTGCATGGCGAAGACTCACCTGTCGCTCTCTCACGAGGCAGACAAGAAGGGTGTGCCCACAGGGTACATCCTGCCAATCAGAGACATCCGCGCCAGTGTGGGCTCTGGCTTTTTGTTCCCACTGGTTGGCACGGTAAGCTCGCAGACAATGCCTTTCCCTTTTACCGTTTTTACCGCAGATTAATGTCTGGCAGTGACTCTTCACTGCTCGGCACCATCAAACCGCACAACAACGCAACTTGATTTTCTACATTCATCTGTTAGAAGGTAGATCATAAGGTAGGATACAAAGAACCCTGATTCTCACTTGATCATGAGTTTATGTTTTCAATCGCTAGTTTAAAGTGTTCATTAATACAGCATGGTGTTCATTTCTTAAATTATGGTCCCGTCTAGAGTAAAATAGACAATAAAGCAAGATAAGCTTTGGGGCGGGGCTACCTTGTGATTGACAGGTCGCTGCCACGGTGTTATCTGGTGTTTGTGAAAGTTGTAACCTATTTGGTCACAATTATACAAGAGAAGCTATATGACTCGTTTTAAATGCACCAATAATGAAATGAGCCTCCATGTCATCACAGTTTTTTTTGTTCAAAGGCTGCCTTATTCGCGTGTACATTTGTACCTTTTTATATGATGAATTGATTTTGACAGACTAACAGTGTCTATCATAAAAACTGCTTTCTCTTGCTGTTCCTCGTAGATGCCCACGATCCCTGGTCTGCCCACCAGGCCCTGTTTCTATGACATTGACCTGGACCCGGAGACCGAACAGGTTAACGGACTCTTCTGAAGCCGATGATGAGGAAGGTAGTAAAGACATACAGATATCAATCTCAAACTACAGTCGGCTGTACGGATGAGTACTGTTAATATCTACTGAGCCTTTATGAAATGTGATGCACTATCAACTGTAAGCGCCATGAGCTTGTCTGCTGAAGCTGTTTTTTGATCTTTTCCCTCAGACACTGACATCTGTAAATAATTGATGTGCTTTGCTGCTGATGGTTAAATCAAGAAACTTAATTAATCTCAGAACAGTTTATCCCCCCGAGGTTCCCAGACTGTAATAGACTTTATGGAAGGAGGAAGTGTCCTATTGACAGTTCTCTCCGTAACATTGAATCTTAATAAGACCCCCAAATGGCCAATCTGAATTCTTGTATTAACTTCTTGTGTATATTTTGTGTACACTACACCACTGTCTTAAATAATTGTGCGTGCCTTTGGGATACATTTATGGTTAAAAAAAACGACTGAACATAAAAATAATGCTACAAAATGTTTTATATATTTTCTTTTTAGCAATCTTGTGACTGTTGCCTGTCAGATGTCCTATTTCAGCGGTCCTGTGTTCTAACAGAATATTTCTAACATTGCTGGAGAACTCATAATGTAAATGAGTGGTTTCCACTTTTCTGTCAGAAAAAATCTAATAAAGTGTCCACATATTAACCCTTTTTTGAGATGTGTGTGTGTTTTTTTTTACTGTGTTTATTGAATACAATTAGTTGAGTCTCATTACTTCCTCACTTTCTTGCCTTTTACTGCAATCTATATCAGTTTATTTATTTCCTCAGACCATCAGGATTATGAACTCTGTCCAGAGCGTCCGTCTAGGTTTTTTAAATGATATATTCTGGCTGCAGACTCTAAATGTTTTCTTAAATATTTTCCTCAGTCGTGCTGCTTCCTGCGCTGCTTGTTTAGTAGAGCTTTTATCCAATCAGATCTAGGTAAAAGAAAATCTGCCCGGAGGCCTTAAAAATTACAAGTGAATCCCTTTGCAGTTTAAGTAAATGGGGACGATTGTTGATTGTCGTAGTCTTCAACCAATCAGATCATTAAAACGTATTCAAGAAGTACAACTGGGGAGGCTCGACTGTCATCACACACGCCGCCCTGCAGAGTTAACATCCAACTGGGCATATTTACTATCCTCAGATTATAGAAACAAGTTCATATGCATCTGTTTTGGATAAGTGTATATTACTGTATGTGAATAAATAATAGACTCTTTTCTTTTTATGGATTAGTTCATTGGAGATGCATTTACATTGTATTGATTGTCTTTACATCACTTTAACAGAACTGCGATTCAAATATTCATCATTTATCACAGCCATGATCACCACGACCACCACGACCACCTCCATAATCACCACGACTTCTATAATCTCCATGACCACCTCCATGGTCACCTCGACCACCTCCATAATCACCACGACTTCTATAATCTCCATGACCACCTCCATGGTCACCTCGACCACCTCCATGATCACCACGCCCACCATGATCACCACGCCCACCTCCATGATCACCTCGACCATCTCCATAATCACCACGCCCACCTCCATGATCACCACGCCCACCTCCATAATCACCACGACTTCTATAATCTCCATGACCACCTCCATGATCACCTCGACCACCCCCATGATCACCACGCCCACCCCCATGATCACCACGCCCACCTCCATAATCACCACGCCCACCTCCATGATCACCACGACCACCTCCATAATCACCACGACTTCTATAATCTCCATGACCACCTCCATGATCACCTCGACCACCTCCATAATCACCACGACCACCTCCATGATCACCACGACCACCTCCATGATCACCACGACTTCTATAATCTCCATGACCACCTCCATGATCACCACGCCCACCTCCATGATCACCACGACTTCTATAATCTCCATGACCACCTCCATGATCACCACGACCACCTCCATGATCACCTCGACCACCTCCATGATCACCACGCCCACCTCCATAATCACCACGCCCACCTCCATAAACACCACGACTTCTATAATCTCCATGACCACCTCCATGATCACCTCGCCCACCTCCATAATCACCACGACCACCTCCATGATCACCACGCCCACCTCCATAATCACCACGCCCACCTCCATAAACACCACGACTTCTATAATCTCCATGACCACCTCCATGATCACCACGACCACCTCCATGATCACCACGCCCACCTCCATGATCACCACGACCACCTCCATGATCACCTCGCCAACCTCCATGATCACCACGACCACCTCCATGAACACCACGCCCACCTCCATGATCACCACGCCAACCTCCATGATCACCACGACCACCTCCATGATCACCTCGCCAACCTCCATAAACACCACGACTTCTATAATCTCCATGACCACCTCCATAATCACCACGACCACCTCCATGATCACCACGCCCACCTCCATAATCACCACGCCCACCTCCGTGATCACCACGCCCACCTCCATGATCAACTCGACCCCCTCCATAATCACCACGACTTTTATAATCTCCACGACTTTCATAATCTCCACGACCACCTCCATGATAACAGCCACGACCACCACGACCACCAGATCCTCTTCCTTGTCCTTTTTCTTGTCTTTTATCTTGTCCTTGTCCGTCTTCCTCCCCCTGTAAAGAATCATAACAACAGCGATTGATGCATTTTCTTAAAAACATAGAGAGATAAATGGCTGTATAGTTTTAATTCTAAAAGGTTGTAATACTCATACCTCTTCACATTGTCCTCCTTCTTCCTGTAAAAGACAATGGGAAATTATTATGAGCACTACAGTGTTACTGAGTCAGCCAGTGGGGCAAACCAGCATTAAGCACACATTAGGAAGATGAAAGATGTTTTACCTCGTTTGAGTCCCGTCCGGGGCATCCTTCGACCTCTGGCCCTTCTCCCATCTCGTCCTAGGAGAGGAAAACAACTTTATAAACATACCTGTTTTCCTGCTGTTTGTCACAGACTTAAAGCTCTGTAAGGAAACCAACTCACCTCGTTGTCACCTGTGATGGAAAGATTACACAAAAAAATGTCAAAAACTGCAAAGTTACAGAGAAATAACATATAAACAAAAACATTTGTAAAAACTTTTTTTTCCTGCACAGAAAACTATTCCAAAACATTCTTAGAGAAATGAAACAATGAATCAAAGAGACTTACTCATTTTGTCTTGTTGACGGCTGCAGTAGAAAGTCTTTTCCTGGGAAATAAAAAGAAAGCGAGGAGAATCATGAAGGTTCAGTCATTTCAAATAGGCAACAATGCTGCTATTCCTTTACATACCTGGTGCAGAAATCCAAAGTGTTTGTGTCTAATGTGTGTGCTCAGTCTGCATTTATAGATGAAGAATATGGGTGTGTTAGTTCTGCACACGAGTCTTATCTTGTAAAATGTGACTGTTTAATAGTTGTAGGACAGGTAAGATTTGGGTTTGGCCAGGAAATCGACTGTTTTTGTGTGTGAGAGCTGCTGACAGTTCCACCTCAAAATATTAAATGAAGGATCTTCTGAAGGATAAATAGAGACTAATATTAAACTAACACTTTTCTATAAGCAGGGAAACAGTTGAGGGCCATTGATACATCTTAAATGAACTATGTCAGTGACAGAGGCTGGGTTAAGAAAATGCTCAGGAGAAAGCTGACTTGAAACCAGAGACTCTGTGGATCTAAACACCAAAGAAATACATAAATTCAACAATGCAGAACATAAGGCAAAACAAAAAATGTCCCGATTGGGAAACAAAATAACAGCAAGCACTGTGACAGGCGATGTTGCTGCTGTGGAGGATTTACACTTAGCTGCATCTGATGGTAGTTATGCAACGATGGTATAATCAAAATGCAGAGCAACATTCTGAGAAAAGACAACTTCTCCTGCTAGAAACTGCAGGCTCTGTGGTTGCAATAAAAATCAGCACTGAAACAGTTAAAAGATGAACTGCTTGGTGCCTCTGCCCATCTGGATCCCAACAGCTGAGCAGCTTATTATGGAGAGAAAGCTTTTATGTTTGTCGATAAAACAAAAACAAAAACTGTTTGTCTTGACGAAAAGGATTTCGCTTTTTTTGTACGGATCAACAAACAAAATAATCTAACAACAAAACCTGTTGAGGGCACTATAAGCCAGGTCTAATATTCCAATGAATTCCAATAGGAATACTTAATAAGTGTCTGGTGGTTTATGATGACTGGATCTTTAATAATATTTTATCTTGTTTATAACATCACCATAATATGCTATGCATTTTCTAAATATTCTGTCACTGAGTATTTGCGTTTCACTGAACTTTATTCTATCAGCATAGTTTCTGTTGCAGCCACATACCAGTGAGTTAATGCTATTTTGTAATTATGTGGTTTCAGTATTATATTATGGGGGCTGATTGATTTGTATTGCTGCTTATTATCATCCTGACTTCTATTGCATTTCATTTCACCAACTCAATCTATTCATCCTGTGCTGAAGTTCTGCACATATTTGTTTTGTTTGCCACTCAATGTTTGTCATGGCTGTAATACTCATAACAAACTCGCCCTGCAGAGTTAACATCCGACTGTGCATATTTACCATCCTCAAATTATAGAAACAAGTTCACATGCATCTGTTTTGAATAAGTGTATATTACTGTATGTGAATAAATAATAAACCAGTCTTTTCTTTTTAGAGATTATTTTATTGGAGACACATTTAAGTCTTTACATCACTATAAGACAACTGAGATGCAAATATTTCTTTATCAATTATCACTGCCACAATCGCCACCTCCACGCCCGCCACGACCTCCACGACCTCCACGACCGCCACGATCACCACCTCCACTACCGCCACAATCACCACCTCCACGACCGCCACGATCACCACCTCCACTACCGCCACAATCACCACCTCCACGACCGCCACGATCACCACCTCCACGACCGCCACGATCACCACCTCCACGACCGCCATGATCACCACCTCCACGACCGCCATGATCACCACCTCCACGACCGCCACGATCACCACCTCCACGACCTCCACGACCTCCACGACCACCACGACCACCACCTCCTTGGCCTTGTTCCTCCTCCTGTAAAGAATCATAACAGCAATTGATGCATATTCTTAAAAACGTAGAGAGATAAATGGCTCTATAGTTTTAAATCTAAAAGGTTGTAATACCCCTTTTTTCTGTAAAAGACGATGGGAAATTATTACGAGCACTGAAGTGTTACTGAGTCAGCCAGTGGAGCAAACCAGCATGAAGTACAAATTAGGAAGATGGAAGATGTTTTACCTCGTTTGAGTCGCATTTTTCACCCTAGGAGAGGAAAACAACTTCATAAGCATACCTGTTTTCCTGCTGTTTGTCACAGACTTAAAGCTCTGTAAGGAAACCAACTCACCTCGTTGTCACCTGTGATGGAAAGATTAAAAAAAAAACAAGTCAAAAATTGCAAAGTTAAAGAGAAACAACACATAAACAAAAATGTTTTTAAAAGCTTTTTTTTTCTGCACAGGAAACTATTCCAAAACATTCTTAAAGAAATGAAACAATGAATCAAAGAGACTTACTCATGTTGTCTTGTTGACGGCTTCAGTAGAAAGTCTTTTCCTGGGAAATAAAAGGAAAGCGAGGAGAATCATGAAGGTTCAGTCATTTCAAATAGGCAACAACGCTGCTATTCCTCTACATACCTGGTGCAGAAATCAAAAGTGTTTGTGTCTAATGTGTGTGCTCAGTCTGCATTTATAGATGAAGAATATGGGTGTGTTAGTTCTGCACACGAGTCTTATCTTGTAAAATGTGACTGTTTAATAGTTGTAGACAGGTGAGATGTGGGTTTGGCCAGAAAATCAACTGACAGTGTTTTATTGTCTGAGAGCTGCTGACAGTTCCACCTGTAAACATTAAATGAAGGATCTTCACACACACATATATATATTGATTTCTTAATTATTATCGTTTGTTTCTTTTTCTATTCCTTCATTTAACTAATTGTAATTATTAGATATTTATATAATATGTATTTATCACAATCCACAAACATATGGAGTATGTGACTAATTAGTAGTAAAGGTGTACATCTGTGGACACTCCAGACTCCCGTTCAATAGAAATAAAGGTGAGTGTGGCACGATTGCATGCTGAGAACCTTTTCCGTTCACACAGCACTAATGTAGAATGAGGGATTGTGATTTCTCGGATCAAATGAACGTAGACATTTTTTCCCCAGCTAAATGCATTATATCTATTTCACAAATGAATATTCAGGAACTGGTTACTAAATGTTTTTCCAAAGTCATAATCATGGTATTATTTGATCAAATAACCTATTTTCTAGTTTACTGGCGGGCGAGTTAATGGGAAAATCTAACAACAAAACTTGTTGAGGGCACTATAAGCCAGGTTTAATATTCCAATGAACTCCAATAGGAATACTTAATAAGTGTCCGGTGGTTTATGATGACTTTGGATCTTTAATAATATTTTATCTTGTTTATAACATCACCATAATATGCTATGCATTTTCTAAATATTCTGTCACTGAGTATTTGCGTTTCACTGAACTTTATTCTATCAGCATAGTTTCTGTTGCAGCCACATACCAGTGAGTTAATGCTATTTTGTAATTATGTGGTTTCAGTATTATATTATGGGGGCTGATTGATTTGTATCGCTGCTTATTATCATCCTGACTTCTATTGCATTTCATTTCACCAACTCAATCTGTTCATCCTGCGCTGAAGTTCTGCACATATTTGTTTGCCACTCAATGTTTGTCATGGCTGTAATACTCACAAGCTCACATCATTATATTCCTCCGTAGAACGCCGCCCTGTACATTTGCCATCCTCCGATTATGGAGACAAGTTCATAGGCATAAGTGTATATTATGTCAATAAATAATAGACCAGTCTTTTATTTTGATGGATTATTTTATTGGAGACGCATTTAAGTCTATACATCACTATAACAGAACTGAGATTCAAATATTTCTTCATTTTTTATCACAGCCACCACCTCCACCTCCACGACCTCCACCACATCCTTGTCCTTGTCCTTGTCCTTGTCCTTGTCCTTGTCCTTGTCCTTGTCCTTGTCCTTGTCCTTGTCCTTGTCCCTTCTTCTCCCCCTGTAAAGAATCATAACAACAGCGATTGATGCATTTTCTTAAAAACATAGAGAAATAAATGGCTCTATAGTTTTAATTCTAAAAGTACTCCTACCTTTTCACATTGTCCTTTTTTCTGTAAAAGACAATGGGAAATTATTACGAGCACTACAGTGTTACTGAGTCAGCCAGTGGGGCAAACCAGCATTAAGCACAAATTAGGAAGATGAAAGATGTTTTACCTCGGTTGAGTCCCCTCCTGGGCATTCCTCTGGCTTCTTTCCCATGTTCTAGGAGAGGAAAACAACTTCATAAGCATACCTGTTTTCCTGCTGTTTGTCACAGACTTAAGCTCTGTAAGGAAACCA
Source organism: Pholis gunnellus (assembly GCF_910591455.1). Lineage (NCBI taxonomy): Eukaryota > Metazoa > Chordata > Actinopteri > Perciformes > Pholidae > Pholis > Pholis gunnellus. The sequence continues at coordinate 14,239,541 of NC_136542.1, read as the reverse complement.
ACTCACCTCGTTGTCGCCTGTGATGGAAAGACAAAAAAGAAACAAAGTCAAAAACTGCAAAGTTACAGAGAAATAACACACAAACAAAAATGTTTTTAAAAGCTTTTTTTTTCTGCACAGAAAACTATTCCAAAACATTCTTAGAGAAATGAAACAATGAATCAAAGAGACTTACACATGTTGTCTTGTTGACGGCTGCAGTAGAAAGTCTTTGTCTGGGGGAAAAAAAGAAAGCGAGGAGAATCGTGAAGTTTCAGTCATTTCAAATAGGCAACAATGCTGCTATTCCTCTACATACCTGGTGCAGAAGTCAAAAGGGTTTGTGTCTAATGTGTGTGCTCAGTCTGCATTTATAGATGAAGAATATGGGTGTGTTAGTTCTGCACGCGAGGCTCGTGTTCTGAAATGTCATTGTTTAATAGTTGTAGGACAGGTAAGATTTGGGTTTGGCCAGGAAATCACCTGACAATGTTTTTGCGTCTGAGAGCTGCTGACAGTTCCACATTAAATGAAGGATCTTTACAGACATTTAAGTGCAGGGGTGTAACCTCAGAGATGAACCTGGCCCGCCCTAGCAGTACAGGTTTTTGTTTTAGTTCTGATTAAACATTTCTTCTTTATTTAAAACTATACTGTTTGCTAAATAGTATACAAAACACAACATGCTGCCTATTACATTAAATATCAAATGATTAAATTGGACATAACTGGAATATGTTCACAGTCTGCGTATTTCGCTGATTATTCATTGTGAAAGTGCCAAATAATGAATTAATGTTGACATGTTCTGTTTTAACGGATTCTTTCTGACTGAAGATTTGAGCGCTGACGGGTCAAGTTAGAGCAAACGAATCCTTTCAGTAACAAAAACATCAAGTTTAATGTGGATATTCTTACTAAGATCATGCGCTTATACAGATGCTGAACTTACTGGCTGTTGTAAACATAATTATTTGAAATTATATCCTGTATTTTGCTAAAGCAGAAACCAATGTGTGCGACTAACTCTACGTATTAGTCATACATGGTACAAGAAAGAGGTAATTGTTGATTGATGCTTTTATTTGATTCTCCCTCGTGCAAAAAGGTTCTGAAGGGTGCAGCAGTCCTAAAGTATAGGGTGGCAGCATTATGCCCAAACATGCAAACAGGTTCTGAAGGGTGCAGCAGTCCTAAAGTATAGGGTGGCAGCATTATGCCCAAACATGCAAACCAAATCCTCGTTTAGAAGCCATGCGGTAAGTGTTGAGATCGTTAACGTAAGTAGTAAAATACATTATATGACACTATAAAAACACTCAAGTCATGCTTTTGTATTTTTACTTTAGGTCACAAAGGTATCAGCACCAACATATTCTTAAAGAATTCAAATGAAATGTGCACATTGCCACTGTCTGAATGTAATGGATTATTATTACTGATGTGTTAAACAATGTAATTGCTATAGAGGTGGAGGCGCTGATTTAAACTTTTTATAATCTTGGGAAGTAAAAATGGAGTCAAATGTACCATAATTGCCTATAAATTGTAGTTGAGTTGAGCTCTAGTAAAATACAAGTATCTCAAAATAAAGTATTTGAGGGAGTAGGAAACTTCACCAGTTAGATATGCAACAGTACCGCCCATGAGGCAACCTAGACACTGCTGTACACATGTTTGTGTTTGTAACAACCAGCTCAAACTGCAACAATAGCAAGATCATCGTCATTGTCTCTCTGGGTATTTCCAGCATATTATACAGATCACAGCTCTAGTTCACAGCTTCACCCTCTTCAGGCATTTCGTAAAACTAGGTTGAAAATGTCACATGTGTTTCTCTAAGATCACTAGAGGACAGACAAACAAACGGGCGTGTGTCCAGGTGAGTTTTTCAGGATACACCCAAAACATGACATGTCCTTTGTTCTCTGAACCGCCGACACGTCTAAACATCTTTGTGGTGTCATATTTTGATCTATGTCTCATGTCAATGCACAAAGTTGAATGTTTGAAGTGCAAACCAGTTATAAAACAAACACTGTACAATCATATTCATTTGGGTGACAGTGTTAACTGTTAACCGAAAAGTTAAATGAAGAAGAAATGGGACAAACTGCAAAGCGATTGCGTGATTATAGAAAACAATGGCGCTAGTTCACAACAAAAATGCTGTTAACTATGAAATACCCACTTTTATTTCATTTTGTACTCTTTATTTCAATTTCACATTATTTTTCATTGCATTATTGTTTCACTTATTCCAATTAATCTCCAGCAGATTTTGATTGAAATAATAAACATGCAATATTTATCATACAATATTATGACATGTATTTTTAGGGCATCAGCCGCAATGAATCGAGCAAAGGAAAGCAGGCTAGGAGGGAGGCGGCCTCTTCCTCGTGCTCCTCTCCTCAGAAGTCAGGACTCTCCCTCATGTGTTGGAGGCTCCAGTTTAAAGTTGATTTGGCGCCATCTAGTGGACATGATGTGAAACAGCTTCATCTTGATGACGGTGCTGCAGAATCCAGCTAATGTGAAGGTGAGTGCAGCTTTACTTTAATATCTCAATTATCTAACGTTATCTATCATCTAAAGAAAAAAATGGTCTTTAAATTATGAGTTTGAGTTACTGTGTGGACAAAAAAAAGGGAATTATCAAATAATATCAATGTCTAATATCAAAGTTGTTTTTAGCTAACTGTAAATGCACTCATTAGCATAAATAATGTGTTATCCCCGAAAGTGAATCTGGTATTAAGTTTAGAGGCAAGTATAATGAACTAATTCTATGTACATTAACCCGACAATAAAAAATATATTATGAGGAAGACTAATTAACTTGTGTGAAGGATATAAACTATTTCTTAGACATGTTAGCAGCTTGTTGGTGAGTTGTTTGGTCCAGACTGAAATAACGTATTATAATCTGTATCTTAAACACAACATTTCCACTTGCTCCATTACTTTGATTTATGCCCAAATACCTGCTAACTAATGGCCTTCATATCAGCCTCAGCTGTACTTTAAGTGCTTAGTGGTAATTAGCTAATGTTAGTATGCTAACACGCTAAACTAAGACGGACAACCAGAGTCTGCATTTAGCATCGGCACTGTTAGCATGTAGCACTGTTAGCATCGGCAGTGTTAGCATGTAGCACTGCTAGAATCGGCACTGTTAGCATGTAGCACTGTTAGCATTGGCACTGTTAACATGTAGCACTGTTAGTATCGCCATTGTTAGCATCGGCACTGTTAGCATCGGCACTGTTAGCATCGGCACTGTTAGCATGTAGCACAATACAGCCCAAAGGTTCCTTGGTCTTGTTCGTTGATTTACAGGTTAAATTACGTTATAATATTAAAATTCAACTACCGGTTTATCCTTTATTTGACATTCAAAGTTCATAAACCTGCTGTAACTCACATACTTCAATAATTTCCAGGTATTTCTTTTCGAGACTTTTCTTAACATTAATTAAAAAAATAGCTCAAATACCTGTAGGCTAAAATATGTAAAGAGCTTTTGCTTATTAGCAGGACTGATCCATGTAGAATGTAAGCAATGCGGAGTGAAATGTAGCTCAGAGGGGTGACTTTCAAAGATGTGTTTGTTTCCATAATGCTCTGACTCTGCTGCCTTTGGCATTTGTCTGCCAGGCTCCCGGTTTGCTGCATGTCATTAGCTGTCAGACTTGGCTTTGGCAAAGGCAGCAGCATGCCATGCATGAAGAATTGTGGGAAATTCTACAGACAACCCCCCCCCCCCCTTTAGTCTTTAGGAAGCTTCTTTAGTACTCTAAACATGTAGTCTGGAGCTTGTAGGAGACGCAGCTGTTGAAACCACAGTGGGAACAAACAACATGCATCTCATTTATGAGGTTGAGATTTATAGAGCGTCACGTTTTAATGTGAATAATAATATCTTGTAAGGATATAACAGAAAAGACGTTTGAAAGCTCCCACACAGAAAACACACACACAGCATGATTACATATAAACATTCTCAAAAACAACAACAAATATAAATCATAAACGTTCATATACCACAAATTGTCAGCACAAATACGGACCCAAAGTCATTATTCACCAACCCTGAAGGCCTTATATATACGCCCCTGGCTTCAGAGAAGAAATAAAGAAACAGTTACAAAATAATCAGATTATGGATATTATAAAACTATTATCTTATTGCCACTGGCAGTAATAGTATAGATTTGCTGCGGCTGCTAAGCATAAGATGACACATGTAAATATATACGCAGTAACAAAAAAAATATTATAATGTCAATTAGGCAATAGCGCCAATATTCTTAAAGATGGTGGGGAGTGGGACGGGATATAGCTAGCATGCTTTGAGCAGAGGATAAGTGAGGAGGGGAAAGAGCAAGTGCTTTAGAGTGAGGGAGTGGGAGAGCATATGTGCAGGAGGGTGGGAGGGTTGGAGAGAGAGAGAGAGAGAGAGAGAGAGAGAGATAGGGGGGGAGAGGACAAGCGGATGGGTGCTGTGAAATCCGTTAACAGGGGAGCTCTGTGTGTTTGTTAGACGTCTTGGCTGCTTGCCCAACTTGGCTCATTGTAATCGAGGCATGATCGTCGACTCCAGGCAGCCCTCTCTGCCGCCTCGGCTGCCTCGCGTCTGGACCCAGCCCAGCTCTCACCGCTGACATGGAAAGACCCGTGAGTGCCTTCTCTCTCCTTTCCCTCTCCCTTCTCCTCCCACACATCTCTCTCTCTCTCTCTCTCTCGCTCTCTCTCTCTGGTGTTAGGTTCCCCCTCTTCCTCCCTCTGCTCTGTCGCAGATTTAGCTGGTGCTACATGCAGCGTTTCAGTTATGTTCTTCCTCTCCCCTGTTGGAGCTTGTGTAGGTGGCAGGAACGCTGGGCAGCGAGGAAGCCTTGGCATCTTTCTCTCTGCAGGGTCCCCCCCCCCCCCCCCCCCCCCCCCTCCCCTCCTCTTCCCTTTCGCCTGCCTGTCCAGGCATGGGTGCCGTCCGCTGGCAGACCCACATCGTCTCTGCGTGTTTTGTGGTTGTGTATTGATGCTGCACACATCACAGAACTCGCCGGGCCGATCCCAGAAGGGGCACCGTCCCCACAACAGAGAGTCTCCCCACTTTGTGGAGGCCGGTGTTTACTTCGGTCTCCGCCATTGGCCTCGCAGAGACTCCGGTTGGGCAGCGTCTACTCCCTTGCGCCTATTCTTGGTGGTATGTCCTCATGGTCTGTTGTGTTTGGATACCCTGACAACTAGAAGCCGTGAGGTAACCACTTTCCAGCCGCTTCTCTGAGTGAGTCCCAACTTTTGCTCACGCTCACCGTGTCTTTGCAGGTTTGACACCCTGCATTCAGGACGTGTAGCTTTTGTTATTTCACTGTTCGTCATTCATTCAACAGTCAACTTCATCTCAGTGGCAGCTATTGTTTGCAGGCGAAACAGTGGCGTCGGTCGAATAAGCGCTATAGTTATTTCTCGCAGTCACAATGTGACGGCCTTTGTGCGCTTCGGTCTCTTGTGCGCTCGCTGTGATTCATCGTCCTGTGCTAATTTCACAGAGAGCAGCCTCGACCCTGTCGTTGAATGACTGACTTTGGCACATCAAGACGGTCTGACCCCTCCGAATAATTTCTACGGAGTTGGGAGAATGGGGTACTTCAAAAGGAATTATGTGTTTTCACAGTTTCAACAAGCAGCGGAGGCAACTATTCTATTGTCACTTGTCCTCAGCTCTGACTAACAACAGTCAGTGATTGATTCAAAGTGGGAAACACTTGTTTTAGCTGATTGAGTCGAGAGATCCTTGTTTTGTTTTGTTTTTCACAATGATTGTCGTTCGTTGAGTATTCACAGAGCGCTGCTGTTTGTGGGCTGAATGAAACTTTGTATACAATATGAAAATAAATGCTGGCTAGCAAAATGCATCATAACTCTGATCCCACCTTTCCAAAAAGATTGACACATATTTGTCTATCGCAGCCTATCATCTGTTGGAAGTTACATTTTGGTGTCTTTGGTGACCCATTTGTTTGAGAAGTTAAATGTTTTTTGTAGTTCACCTCATGGAGCATGAGTCTGTGAAACAATATGTTGCATTTCATATGAGGGAGGGGCTGCCTTGTCACCAGTCTTAATGCTGACATTTCATACAGCATTAAGTATGCATTGGGATGTTTAGGATGCTCAGCAGATGCATTTGGTGCACCAATTTAAAGGACCACTTCAACATTTTGGAATATGTGCTTTCTAGCTAAGAATCTTTTTCGACATCACTTTCATGACTGTGCGTTAAATGTGAAGCTACAGGCAGCAGCTGGCACAAAGTCAAGAAAGTGAATGAGTTAAATTCCCCAAATGTGGTGCTATCCCTTTAAAACAGGTTGCGCAGTACAGCGGTTTTAATGCAGCTTCTTCTTTCATTGTCACACAGCTGACCTGAACCTCTAGTGACCCTGGTCTTTAAAGAGGGCGGTATACTCCCGTGAACCTCACGCTGCGGAGAGGAGTTCCTCCGTCACCATTCACAGTCACAGTCAGGTGAAGGAACCACACAGATCCAGAGAGACTACGCAGAGCAGATTGGAGAGGGAACAGGAAGCTGCTGCAGGCTGAAATGAGATCTCTGTGTTGGGCATGGTTGACGCCTCCCCATTATCACTCTGTGATAGTATCCTATTCTGGCCTCTTTTGAATATTTCTGCACATTTCTTCATGTTCGCAGTTGGCACAGTGTGTTAAAGAGGGATTTTAATGAAAGGAAGTGTTACTCACACACACCTAGTTGCTGCTCCATGAGAGCACATGGAGATTTTCAGAATGGGGCCTCTTGTCGTGTGAGGAGGCATGCTCTGCTGACCGCATTGGGATGTTTAGGATGCTCAGCAGATGCATTCTCTCTGTGTAACCGAGCTTCTTAATGAATGCTCCATCTGTGGCGGGTGTGAGAGTGCCTCAGTGCTGCGTGTTATCGCAGTGCACGCAGTCGTGCATTGAAAACCCTCAAATACCAAAAGCTGGCATGCAATGTCTGCTCAGAGTTTAATCATTGTTTTAATTAATCAGATAGTTATTTAAATGACATTTTTGGCTACTGTTATTATCAAAGTAAGGTTGAAAAAAGGGTTTTGTTTTGATATCTGTACACTAGTATCAACAAAATTCATACGGCGCTCAAAAGCTAAAAATACAAAAAAAGTTCAGTTAGTGCAGATGCACTAAAGACATGTTTTGCACACAAGGCTTTCATTTTTAAATGTGAGGTTACTGATCTGACGTGTCCCTTTCCAGAACCCCAGTGAGATGATGCCTAAGAGGGATCATGAGCGGGACCAAGAGCTGGACAAGAAGATCGAGGCTCTCCGCAGGAAGAATGAAGCGCTCATGAAGAGGCACAAGGTACGGGCAGGTGCTTGCAAGCAGAGAGGCTGTCTGGGTCTTGTGTCTTTTCTATGAGAGCCTGAAGCTCTTTCAGGCTTCCTGATTAATCTGTTGTTTTCATTGTGTTGTATTTAGGAGGTGGAGGAGGACAGGAAGAGGGCAGAAGAGGAGGGAACGGCGCTACAGAGCCACAAGGCCAAAGCTGAGGATCTTACCATCACAATCAGCAAGTCCACCAGTGTGAGTTTCTCAATAGTTCTTGAAAAGCTCACGCGTCAAAGCACTGCTGTTATTGCTGACAGCAAATCTCAGTCACACTTTTTTTCTGAGGACAAGAAGAAAATATTTTTAGAATATGTTTGTGTCTTTGGTCCGGAGCAGGATAGCCGCGTGGTGGTCACGAAGCCATTCTGCGGTGGTTCACCGGCTGGGAAAGGACAGCAGGAGGCCGGGCCCGACAAGGGGGGGGAAGGCCCACCGCAGGGGGCTGGGCGAGGCCACAGGAAGCAGCTAACGGTCACCATGGCTGGCAAAAAGGTAAATACACTGCAGTCCCAATTTCCACTTAAAGCGACAAGGACAAATATGGGAAACCCCCAAAAACCCCTGAGGTTTACCTGTAATACATGAAGGAATAACAAAAGCAATTCCTCATTCAGTACACCGAGCTGAAAGCAATGTGATCAACCAATAGGTTTTATGTACAAAGCAAGTAAGATGACTTGCAAAGAATGCAGGAGCTCTTAAGAAGGATGGATATGCACATGGATATGTGGGAGGGGTAAATGTTCTGATTTGTGCTCATGAATAAAAAAGGTTGTATTGCAACAAATTTGAACCCTGAAATGAATAATCTTTATGCATGTTTTGGACATGAGAAGGTTTGGCTCTGTGGCTACAGATATGACACCCTAATATGAGTACCTGTCTCTCCAGGGTAAGAGGGTGGTGAGTGAGAGGCCAGAGAGGAGGCCCGGCCCTTCGGACATCAAGAGTCCTACAGATGACGGACCGGCGAGGAGTGTGGAGTCAGCTGGGAGGGGGAATCAGCCGCCTCACACGACCAAGAGAGACGCAGCAGAACAGGTCTGAATCGGACACTGTGAGCACTCCAGTGATCGTACGCTTCAGCATTTAAAACCCCGGCATGCACCCTCCTGCCTGTTTCCACTCCCTGACCCCGCTTTGTTCGTTCTCGTGCTGCACCGACGTGTTTTACATAGCTGTCAGACATGTGGGCTGGCCACTCCCCTCCAGTGATGGAGCACAATGGTCTGTGGACAGGAGGTGGACAGGGGCAGTGACTGACTGGTGTGGGAAGAACGGAGGGGGGGGCTACTAATAGAGCTGTTGGTAGATGTGCTGTAGAAACAAACCTTCAAAAGGCCTGGAGCCCTACTCCTACTTTTTTATGTTAATCCCACTCAGATCTGATAGATATTTCTCTTCTTTTCTCCCTCTGAAGTGGGTATTTTTTTAGCAAAGGAAAACTCACTCAATCGTTTGGGTTTAGATTCCTTTTGGCCTGTTAAGTTCACAGAGTCCCTCTAGGGCCGTGCAAGATAGATCGATGCTTTCATAGCTCTTGTTATTGGTAGCATGAGATCAGAGATGGCATGTTTAACATCAATAGCTTCACTATATACTGTCGGTCTCAGATTCCATATTTACCGCAGATAGGCAGAGACTCGTGCACATGCAGAACCCCCGGCCAGGCTGTGAAATGCCACACTGTCATTGAACCCCCACCCCCGGGTATGCAGAACAGCTGCTCTGCCTCAGTCTGACACACACACACACACAGGCTGCTCAATCAGTGAGTTCATGCACAGCACAGACAGCTGATCCTCACCACTGTAAACACAGAGGTGGGAGGGGTCTCCGGACACAAAGCCATTGGAGGCTCTTGCTAAATATGTATAAATACATCTGCCTCTGATTGGCTGATACGCTGAGCGCTGCAAACTGTCCCGTCTGAGTTAATGTGCACTACACCTATGGGCTGAACACGCTGCTCTCTTTGCCTGTTTGGTCCCTTCACTTATCATGTGAACTGAATCAGCACTTGAACAGTGGCCAGCGCTCCAGTCTGTGAGTCCCAGAGAACTGGTTTCCACGTGGTCCCTGTTTACATAATATCATATTTACATATTGAGAGCTGCAAAAGGGTGTTGATGGGAGGAGACAATGTTTGTTTGGAAAAGATCCATGACATGCTGCACATATATATGGCCTCTGAAATATATTCTAATGAGTGTGTGTGTGTAAATAAATAATGACTGCGAGAGGGGTGTGGTTATTTGGCAGATTGTAATGCCTGGAAGTACCTCAAGACAAATCTGTCAGTTCACACTCATGAGAAAGGAAATGCAGAGGGAGGGAGTGAGGGGAAAATAGGGGGCTTGGGGGGAGAAAGGGAGAGACTCCTGGCAGCCCACCGTCTGTTTCCAGCCTCCATCTCTCCTCTCTCCTCTCTGGAACCTTTAGTGGTCTGCTCTCCTCTGGCACAATTGTTTCCCCATTCCCACCATCCTGAAAGGACCGATTTGATCTAATTAACATTCGACTGCCTTCTCGCTGTGAAAAGGCTCATTATGCTGCCAAAGAGACGGGCCTGGCGAGGTGCCAGGAAAGGGTCAGAGAAGGAGAGGAAGAAGGAGTGAGAGGAGAAAGAAGAGAAGAAATAAGGTAGTCGGGGGTCTTTTGTGTTTGTGCATAAGCCAGGCAGCGTTTGGGTGTGGGTCGGAGAGTGCATGTGGGTGTCATTGTTTGCAGGTGCACTAGACCACTCTGTCCAGCATTTATTGTTGCTCCCACCTCGACACTGTTCAAATGTTGCTGTTAACGGCAACATGACTCATCCACTGTGATCACCGGAGTACATCTTCGCAGAAGCACACTCAAAATTCAACACACCCGCAAACTGCGCTCTGCTTGGTGACCTCATTGCAGAGCGGACATTTAAAACTGACCCACAAGTGACAAATGAAGCTGTAGGACCGTTAGTCCACTTGGGGGCAGTGTAGGCCCCTAAATCCTCCGTCTGTGCCCTCGCTTGATTTGTTTTCAGAGTTTAAGGCGGAAGTAATGTGCCTCTTTTTTAACCGTGTTTAATTGGCTGACAACAAGTTGCTGTGTCACCTTCATTGTCGTTGTGTTGATCTTCCTTTTATTTCTTGTCTCTCCTCTGTGACAGGACGGGGTTAAACCAGGGCAGCAGCACACCGAGGACCAGCACAGGCTTTCAGAGCAATGCCAGGTACCACAATGCCTCAGTTGACATAAACACACACAACACAATAACATGCATATTGTCACCATCTCTAATACGTATACCCATCTCAAAGTGTTGTATCTCTAGCTGAAAACAAATGTAGAATACAAGGTTTCCACATGACAGCGCCACTATGTGAGCTCACGAAACACACAGGGATGCAAATACACGCTTCTCATCACAAACGCTCACATGCAGACAAGGCACAACACGCTCGTCCCCATCTGCCTCCCGCCGGCTCACGTGTTAACGTTGCTGGAGTAGCTCAGAGCTGTCGCGCAGATCCTTCCTGCGACAAACTAATAAGGCTAATAGGGAGGGTGGGCTTCAAAGGCACAATAAGGGATGCTGTTCATGCCGCTCTGCCTCTCTGTACCTTGCTGGCTTTGCAGCTGCAGCTCAAGGGAATACAATGCTTAGAGGTTTTTTTTAAGGTGTCGTGTAAGGGGTAAAGGTCACACAGCCGTTGGATTTGATAGCTGCTTTGTTTAACAAATGTGTAGGAAACCTCTTCTGGCATTTTCAGGCCTAAACCAGTGCAGCTTTGGAGGAAACAATTGAGAATATTAGCAGGATCGTTCTTAGTCACCATGTAGCAGTCTATCTAAATGTCATGCACGTGTCTGAGCCGGAGTCCTGCTCTCTCTCAGCACTGGCCAGACTCCCTGTGCTCCTCTACCTGCCTTGGCCCCTGACAACCTCCCTGCGAGGCCTCAGGGAGGCGAGAAATTGAAAAGTGCTAATTAGCAGGGCGGCTGTGGTGTCATCAGGAGACGGCCTGTTGGAACATGCTAGAAGCGGCCTCACTTGTGCACACTGACGTTCTCCTGGGGCCAGAGGAGAGGGCGGGGGGAGGAAAACAGAGGGATGAGCACAGATGCCATGTTCTCCAATAAATGTACACATGAAGGCAACATGTTTACTCGGCTGTGATTGGTCCACACCTGAGAGGAAAACATCACCCGTCATGTGCCGTTTCTCTCTCTCTCTCTCTCTGTCGTAAAATGCTGATTGTTTTTCCCTTTTACTCACACAATTTGATTTTTTTTTTCTCCAAACAGCAAAAAACAGACACTCATAAGCACTTTCTCTCTCTGGGACTGCTGGTGTTTTTTACGTGGTTTCCATCGGAGCACAGCAGTGTTTGTAGTCCTGGTTTTGCTCCAGGGCTTTGTAACAAGAGCACACAGCCTCTGTCTCCTTTGATGTGTTAAAGAGCCTGCATCACATCTCCCTTTAGCATCAGCAAGCAATCCTTTCTGCTCTCCGTGGCAGCAAATAAACAGGTTAAGAGGGGAATGGAGGAAGGGGATCTAATTGCGTTTACTGGACACCCTTTTACAGGAATAATATCTCAAAGAATTTGATTGCGTTGCCTTGCAGTCGTCACGGTAGACAAACAAGGAGCTCTTTGTATTTAAACAGGAGCCGACTGGAATTGACCGACACTCACCGTCAGTGTTTACAGCGATGCAGCGCTCGGCATTTACAGTAAAGTGGAACCCATGAAAATAATATCCTTGTTTGTTCCTTTTCTTTTGAACCCTACTGATCTGTATACTGCCCTGTTGCTTTGTTTAGAGACGAGAAGCTGTTTCATGAGCAGCCATGCTTGACGCGAGGCTGTTGTTGAGCTTTACTGCTCTGATTAGTGTGTGGAGTGACGCTTCGGATGTATTGCATATTTCAAATGCAACTGTTTTGTGTCTGCTAAAGGAGCCGGAGAGCCTGCAGGCCAGCACAGACCTCAACATCCCCACGTCGAAAGAGGAGCAGGAGGAGTATGTGCGGTGGAAGAAAGAGCGCCAGCAGATCGACAGGGAGAGAGTGGCACGCCACAAAAACGCCAAGGGCCAGTGGAAACGGGCGTGGGACGTGGACAAATCTGAGAACATGTAAGACTTCTCAGCACTCACTCTTCCCAAGGCACCTCTGCTAATGTCTTAGATTTCTTACAGCTGTCCCTCCGGGTGATATTTCATTGGCTCCCTCTATTTTTATATTGGAGAATTCAATTCCAGGAAATGTTGGCTGGACACAGATTAGAGTGTTATCTTTCCAGTGTTGGAAATCTACATCTCTATCCATAGTCTTCAATCCCCTTAGTTATAAAACAATGCTTCTCTTTTGTTTTACTTACATCGTCTTGCTGAGACTTCATGAGAAGATTGATGCCACTCTAATGTCTGTATGCCAGCAGCTAGCTAGCTTACCTTTAGCATAAGCTCCACTCACACCGGCACACCTGTCACCTGTCGTCTTAAAATGATTGATTAGGAAGAATTGACCCTACCCTTGAGTGGAGGCAATGTCAGGCTGAAGATGAAAACAGAGTGTAACAAGTTCATATCAGGCAAAATATCCCCTGCCTCGCAGTTATTTTAAGAATCAATGCTTCTCTCCTCTTCTTTTACTTCTGAAGTTAGTGAAAAGCTTCATTCACTGTTAGTGCAGATGTAGATAACAAACTAACTGACCTTGAAGAACATCTGGTGTCTTTCTATTTACATTAGATGAGGTGCTCACGAGTCTAGATCTTGTGAAGTCAATTATTAGGTAAAATAATTACCTTTCAGGCTTGTATCCTTGCATCCTTGCATCCTTGCATCCCTGTATGACCAGTTATGTAACAGTGTGTAAGCCTATCTGGTTGTGTATTCTCACACTGTGAAGATTGAGTTTGATTACAGGAGGAATGAGATACAGCCCAGTCATTCTAAGTGTTTGTTGGATTTCAAACAAACCAGACTGTGGCGCAAAGATTTGCAGAGTGAATGAATGTGCTGTTTAAGTAAGCTTCAAAATGTAAAGAGACAAAAGAGGAGCGGCTATTTTTGACTTGGGATAAGGGATGGAATACCTTGCCTTATTTGGCGAGGCTTCAACAAGGCCCTCGGGTAAGAATAGAAGAGGAAGTGTGTTTTTGATTCAACAATGTAGATGGCTTCACTGGATGTGAAATGCAAGAGTGTGACTCATGCAGCAAAAAACCACTCACCGATTCTGCAAAATCTCAGATTTACATAACAGATGTACAATAATGATACTTGAACGTCAGAGGAGCCTGTTGATGGGATGGAGATGGGCCGTTATGCCCCCTCAACAGAAAGCGATTATAAGACACTGCTTGCATCGGTTTGTGTTTCTGTCTTAACTGAACCTCTGCTTTTAGGTTTTCGGACAAATCCCTCGCTGACAGAGACTGGGGGCCCTCCAGCAGAGGTGAGACATTCACGAAGCGCAAACTGAGAAGATGAGGAAAAGGACCGTTCACGTCACAGTGTGATGATAACATGATGTTTCCATTATCTGAGTCCTCTTTCCTTTTTATCGAATCAGTTTCTTTCTATTTCAGGTGGACGAAATACTAGAAGAGGATCGTCCCGAGCAGGTGCGATACCCCACACTTCAATATAATTATTTTATTCGTTTAGTACGTTTAAAATCATCATACTGGAGACCTTTTGTGAATTCTTCTTATTTTCAAGTGTAAATGAAATCACATTCTGAGAGCGTCTTGCAGCTATAGTTTGATATTTTTGTTGAAACAGGATATTGGTGTGGAAAATAATTCACGTGGGGTTCATTAAACAGGGTTAACTTGTAGGATATCAGCTAGTAAGAAAAAGGCAGATCATTTTGAGGGGGAGGTTCTTCTGCCGAAATGAGAACTGTCTTTTTATGTAAAATGTCATTTAATCGTGACTCAACCTTTGGTATTCTTCTGTCCTAGGTCATGAGAAGCGAGGCAAAGACAAGGGAGCTAAAGACGTGCTAGTGATGAGCAGTAAAGCAAAAGGCATAGATCGTCTGACTGGGAGAGCCAGGAGGTCAGTAGCAGCTAAACGTCATCTACAACCTGATATTACAGTTGATTGAACCCGGGGGCACGAATTGAGCCTGAATTGAGTGTTACGGGAAAACATACTATGACGAGTGGAATACGTGAAACGACTGTGCGAAGGCTGTTGTTGTTTTCCAGCGCGTTCCCTTAGATGTCACGAGGCTTGATTTAGAAGTTGTGGCAGCTGACTAAATAACCCAGAAGGCTTCGTTTCGGCATGGAATTCTTTTTTTTCCTCCTCCAGCCATCCTGTGTTGTGAAACAAGCTACTGTGCTGGGTGGTGAGGAGGCTTTCAGTGTGTGTTGTTACACAAGCATTGCGTCATCTCAAAAAGCCACGAGGCCACAGACCCAGGAGTGAGGCATTATGGCCTTTTAGTGTGAAAGTGTAATGTGCCAGATGATTTCCTCTCCATGCGTCTCACTGATGGAGCTAGGAAAGGGTCAGGGGACCAAAACAGGTGCAAAACAGCATGCAGGTGTGTCCTCACAGATTCTTGTTATCAGGGTGAGCTGAATTCATAGCTGGGAACAAATTGTAGTGTAGTGAGCGGCAGCTCTCAGGCCAGACCAAAGCTAACTAGAGCTAACCTAAACACAGCCTTCTATCTCCACTTCTCTCATCCTTTACTTTCTCTTATAAGACTATACAATGCACTTTCATGCCAAGAGTTGGATGAGAAGATTGACACAATTCTCATGGTATGGTACATGTGAAGCTTCAACCAGGAGACGCTGAGCTTAATTTAGCAGGAAGACTGGAAATAGGGGCAAACAGATGGCCTGGCTCTGTCTGAAGATAACAGAATACCCCTTCCAGCACCTGTAAAGCTCACTAATTATAGCATATCTCCTTTTTTGTCATCATATTTTGTTACCTCAGGACAGAGCCAATCTATCTGTTGTCCAATTTCCTGTTTTAATGATAAGCTGAGCTAATTGGCTGCTGGCTGTAGCTTCATATTTACCGCACAGTAAGAAAGTTATCGATCTTCTCATTTAACTCTCGGCGAGAAAGCAGTAAGCGTATTTCCCAAGCTGTCAAACTATTTAATTAGCCGTTCTGTGAGGTTTACTGTACATTGCATGTGGTAATGAAAAGAACAACAGATTAACAACACGCTCTTTTTTAAATGGTTCCCTTTATTTATTTTTTTAGATGGCAGGCAAATGAAGACGGAGAGAACGAACAGGTGAGATATCAAACCTGTGTGAGTGTAAAACTGTCTTGCTTCATAAATGTCACTGCAACATTGATTTGTTGTTCTAATCTCATCCTCTAGTCTGCTGACACGACGTTAGAAGAGTTTTTGGAGGAACTCGACGCCCTCACAGATGCCGAGGTGGAAGATCAGAAAGATGAGGACTCGAAATTGAAGCTGTCGCTCAACCCGAATTCCCTGAGTACATCTGAGGAAGTGAGTGGATCCACAGCAGCCCCCACTCAGGGGAAGGCAGAGGCCTCGTCCCCTCAGGGTTCGGAGAAGAAAGTGCGTTTCTCAGAGGCGCTCTTCCAGGTGGCTCACACAAAGCAAACCACAGGCTCTCAGGACTCTGCCTGCACGAGGTCCTTAAAAGTCTCCTCACCTAGAAAGAACCAACACATAGTGCAGGGGCCACAGCAGCCTCTGGAAAGTGCCAAGCAGGAGGATGTTAGTCCTCAGGATCAGGGAGGTGGTCCGCCTGCTCCTCCTGTTGCCCAGCAGCAGGCTTCTGAAACTGAATGTATTAAAGAAGACAGCCCCCTCCCCACCGCTCCCAGCTCCCCCTCTGCTGAAAACGCCTGTGCCTCGCTACAGCCGAGCTCTGTCCAGCCTGTAGAGCTTGCCAAGTGCAACATCAGCAACACAAACACAGGTATGCAATAGCTTCGATGGACCTGACATTTCTGCGATGCGGATGATATATAACTAAACTAGTGTTGGTTTTCTTTCAAAGAGGAACTAATAGACTCTGGCCTGTCTGTGCTGAGCCTGGAGTCGGGAGAAACACACCCAACACACTCCACCAGCAGCGACAAGGTCAGTGTGAGAGACAGGAAGAAGGGTGAGAAGATCAATAGATGTGTAAATGGACCGATGGAGGGAAGTGCAAATGGAGGATGAGTTAAATGAGAGAGAGAGAGAGAGAGAGAGAGAGAGAGAGAGAGAGAGAGAGAGAGAGTATATCTGCACTGCAGCTGTGGATATACCTCTGAGGCCTGTTGGCGCACGATAAATAGTCTCATGAGAGAATGCCCCTTTACCTCATCCACCACTGAAACAGCTTGATAATATATAATTTCATGCTGAGATTCTTAATATAGAAAATAAATTAATATTATTTGAATTATGGAAAATGAATAAGCTTTAACTTGTACTTTTGTGTATGTTTTTCTCTCTTTTTTTTGCAGGCAAGAGAGCATGGGAAGATCGTTTGACATTTTCTGGACGTAAATACTGAAACCAAATCACAGCGACACAGAGCCTTTGTCTTTTTGTATTTGCATTTTGCTTCGGGCAGCTCGTTTGAGTTACCCTGTCTGTGGCTTACACACAAAACCCTGGTTTCATTTTGCTGTGGCGCCTCCCACCTGTGGACGTTTTCAAAACTGTCTGAAATTTGACGAAGGAATGGTGAACGTTTTTTCCTGCTCAAATATTTTTTACATCCAAGCACTTTATAGGTATAAAAGTATGTGTACTGACACATTTTTCAACATGTTAATACGCTGCTTCAGTGCAATATCATTGAATGTTTACATTTGTATGAAAATGTCAGGGTACATATCAGGAGGCTACACTTAGATAGCTCTTGAAAAGCCACGGTCAAATTATCTAGTGCCTGATTCTGCCTTAGAGGTACTTTCAATAAGTGAAGACTGTATTATATGTTGATTCAGTAGTGACAGACCTACAGTACAGTCTGTATTTGTACACATAACAACTGTGTGATTACACACATTATTTATTGCTTCCAGCATCAGTCAATGGCCTTTAACTAATCAGAAATCACTACAGTATTAAAGGGCACCTCTGAGACTTATTGTCTCATTGGCCACTGACCAAAACAGTTAAGTTGTTAACTTCCTAAAATATTACTACTGACATAAAAGTGTTTCATTATTATTGTTACTACGAACGTTTAAAGGGGGACTCCGTCCATTTCGCACGTCGAGCTCAGTGAACTCGTCATGGTCAAAAATAACAAAATAACCCTGATGATGTCATAGTGATGTCATCAAGGTTATCTCAATTTGGAATTCACTAATTGAACAGAAAGCTTACGTTGAGAAACTAAGGAGTAAGGTGATTGCAAGGCAGATATGATCTAAGAGAAGCTATCAAGTTGGATTATGGGAAATGTAGTCTTGAGGATTAAAGGTTAAAGTTTGACCCAATCTAGGGACTAAAAGTCCTATCTTTGTGCTCTGCTACACAGATTTAAATGATTCTTTGGTGTCTCCAAAGTCCCCAAACTTAATATAAATACAGCTCTTAATCACTGGACTCCTCCTTTAATGTTAAGCTAACATTCAGCTAATAGCAAAATCCACATTGCTGGCATAACAATATGTAGCTTGGAGAATAATAAATGACACTGTGGAGCTAAAATCTCACTCTTGCCCTTTAACACATTGTTATTGTGTTGTATAAAGTTGGCACCGTTTTACAGCTGAATCCCAATTATCTGCTCTTCCTCAGACTCAGTACATGTTTCTCAGCACTTAATATGAAATTGCAATGTACTGTGTGTCTGTAATTTGAAACAACTGACAGTAGAGACTTGAAAGTCAACAATTGTGAATCAAAACTAATTTGAGAACTAAAACATTATCTGCAATTGCTCACTCCTGCTGGTTTCAAACACAGTCCCAGTTGATAACAGCCTCCAACGTTTCCTCTGTTGAAGATTTTGGCCCCTGTGGGACCGACAGTCAAAACACTGGGATTCAGCTGAAATTCTCTTTTCGCATTGTTTTGTAATTTGTTCTCTTTTATAATCACAAGAGACACTAATATTTTTGAAAAGCTAGTGAAGCTTCAAGAATTCAGCCAGCTGTTGTGCCTTGCATATTGGCTTCTTCAAACACTGAAGGTTTACGTTTATTTCATGGCCTGTACCGTAGCACACAGTAGTGTTAAATGGACTGTATTAACAGTTCTGCATCAACATTGAATTTATTTATTTGCCTCTCCATTTTGGACAACACAATGTTAACCAGAATTATTTTACAAATCTGCCATGTATTTGTATTTGTTTTTATTTATTAGCAGTCTGTGATTTTATTGTTGGTATCAAGTGACAGCTGTAATAAGAAGCCTTACAAGAACTCTGTCCTCAAAGACGTTGTGGGCTTGTGTCAGCGCTACAGTAGTAAACCGTTATGTAACCCTCAGTAGAGAACAGAGTGGACATGTGGTCAGCTTCAGCTGTGGTTACATAAAATACAAATCACCAGGAACCCCACGAAGCGAGTCAGACGGTTTGAGGCCAGTCTAACCATCAAGAAAGAAAGTGTTGTGTTTTTGAATCGGGGCCTTGTTCTATATTATATATAGAATTTGAATGGATGGTAACAGAAACTGTTTAAAAAACATGTCATACAGATTGCCTCTGAGAT
Organism: Pholis gunnellus; assembly: GCF_910591455.1. NCBI lineage: Eukaryota > Metazoa > Chordata > Actinopteri > Perciformes > Pholidae > Pholis > Pholis gunnellus. Next base: position 14,220,467 of record NC_136542.1, on the reverse strand, counting down.
ATTTAAAATTCCCTGTGGGACTCAATTTAGATAAACGAAATTTAGGACCTACAACCATAGAGCAGTTGAGCATCTGTCCTCGTCTAGCGTTTTACACATCGCCATTGTCACCTCGCTTGAATGTCAAATTTAGGAGGTGGTTGTGATTGTCTTGCTCCTCCTGGGTTTCCACTGCTGTCCTACAGGTTTTCACATACGCTCATAAGGAAGGAATAACTGTGAGGGTGTGTGTCGAGGTGTGATCCCTGCTAATTTAAATCAGTGTGCACCATAGCTTAGTTTGGAAGAAGGCATACAGAACATCAATAAAGTTTCTTTCTGTATCTCAAACTCAAAATCATGACTGGCATTGTTTTCTTGCATGTTCACCCTCTCTCTTACCCTCTCCCTCACTCCCTGTTGCACCTGCGATTAACGCCACTCTAAACGCCTATCTCTGGAGAGTTGTTACATCCTAAGAAGAAACAAAAAGCATGGCCGCTGTGGTGGAGAGAAAAGAGGGGAGATGTGACAGAAATGCAGAGCACATTCATCACCAGCCAATATCGTTACACCTCGGTCCGCTGAGTCTGCCTTCATGCTGGATTTGATTAATTTCAGATGAGCTCCCTGGAGGGTTGTTACATTGGAAACGACTCCCTCTCAGCCCTACAGGTGGGACCTCCCATAGGTGCTACTATTTTAATTATCTCCTCCCAAGGCTATCTCCATAGCAGCCTTCTGCCACTCAAATGTTGGGCCTGTGACCTGCACAGTGAGTCCAGGAGCCTCATTCTCCTCGAGGATGAACAGGAATGCCAAGTTTGTTTTTTTCAACATGGCCTCGAAGGCTTTTGATTCCTGCAGAATTATGCTTCACATTGGTGCTAAACTACGTAGATAGTTTGAAGGACCTGAATCAAATCATCTTAACTACAGAGGTGGTGTCGATATTATGGAAATGAGTCCTGAATGCTGTGTTGGAGGATTGAAGTGGATTATGTCAAGTGCACTGTGAAGAAGCTTAGCTTCCTGATGAAAAATCATAAAAGAGCTCAATGTAATCCAGGTCACAAAGAGTTATCAACAGGGAAGTGCTTTAGCCAATCAGAGCGCAGATCCGCAGCGCCGTGACATCAGAGGCGGGACAGCGTTCACTGCTTTTATGTATCTATGGTTGTACTGGTCTCGCCATGTCTAGAGCTGTGTAGAGGCAATAGAAATGCTTTAACATCTGAATTGCTGTAATGATGTTCTTCCAGTGTCTATATATGGTGGCATATCTATTAGCCATTAACACAGTGAGAGAACAGTCGTAGGCTCTGGAGGTGTTTCATCACAGTTGATGGATGTAGGTTAAGTGGAAGCCAGGTCTGGCTCGGCCCTTCGACCCTGCAGAACCTCTCTCAGGCAGGTTTGCAGTTCCCACTGAGCGTGTGCGTCACCCCTCCGGCCCTGCCATGGTTCAGGATGTAACAACCCCGCCTCAGCAGCTGCCTTGATCAAGCACCCCCCCACCCCTCCCCCTCACAGCTTGGAGACTGGGCTGACATGGTGTCTATGTGCTGTGTGTCATATTGATGTGAGGTCAGTCCTTTTAGTTAGCATCATCTGTGGAAACTAAGCTACATGTTTGTGCTTTATATTATCCAGAGTTCAGTTAAAGCAAGCAATCTTGAGTCACATCGGGGTTTCTTATTACATGTGGTGCATCATTAGTTTGCGATTGTTTGACGGTGCAATCTATTTTCAGTGAAATATTGCATTAATAAAAGCATCTTAGGTAATTCAGTCTTTTTCAGCATAAAAAATATTATTACATCTGTGTATTTTTATTATTACAATTATAATTGCCGCTAGCTAGAGACCTGATTTAAAAATTTTAATTAAAAAATATGAACCACTTGATGCTTCTCAATGGGCCAAACATAAAGTTCCTAATCAAGGACACACAGTACAGCTTTCTGTGACGTATTCCATGTTAGACCCATTTGACCTTGACATATTTCCTCTGTAGCTGTCATTTGCAGCCTATACTGTATAATATTACCATATTTGTCTTTGTCCTTATGAATATATGTATATATATACTTTATATATATATATATTTATCATCTACATCATAGTTATGTCAAACTGCTGCTAAACTGCTCAAAAGATGACAGTGCCTACCTATCTAGCTTCACTTTAGTTTTATTATGCACCACACCACACGTTTGCCCTTTCATTAATTGACGAAGCTGTTGTTTTCCTTCCTATTTTTCTCCTGAATCGCAAGACACCATGTTAATATTTCATAATCACTGTGATGGTGTCGTGCTCAAACAACTGTATGTTGAAAGGCCTTTAGTTCCTCCGGCTTTCTTGGAAAGGTCTCTCGTTTGTAGTGCGTCACCCAAAGCATGTCAACTCTGATGAGGAAAGCAGTTTCTGAAAAGCAGACCTTTAAAGCCCCCATTCGCTCAAATATGTTTTCTTTATTTTGTTGCTTCTCTGGAATGTTTGAGCTTCACAGAATGATGGATGTGCAGAGTTTGACACGGGAAGACTGTTTTCACATTTATTTGTTGAAAGATGGAAATTGATCTGATCTTCTTATATCTGAGTTTAAGACGTGTGGTACGATTTGGAAACATCACAACTAGTTTGGTAGCCAATCATGGTCCAATGGGAAGCTTTCACCAGTGTGATGTGGAAACCTGAAGCCTCCAGCACACATACATGGATGAGTGAAGCTTTCGAAATTAATAATATTTGCATATTTCAGAGATTCTGTTAAGGAGGGTGAAGGAGTGGATGTAATTTCGATAACTTTTTACCAGAACATCATCTGGTGGATGATGCAATTGTTTACCTTTTCCTTGATGAATCTGTCATTAAAGCAACAAGTACAGCTGAAACTGCCTCTGTTTCAAAGCTATTATATTACTAAAAAAAGGGCAGGGTAAGCAGCTTTTAGCTTCATTGTCTATTTAATGATTTGACAAATGTTATGTATTTTTCGACTTTCCTGTTTAAAGAAACCATGTGATGCATTGCCTGGTGTGGCCGCAAAACAGATCCCATATTGAACCCTATATAACATATAACTGATTTGATTTCACATCAGATGATGTAATCATCAACCTGGGTCGACCGGGTTCAAGAGTCAAAGGTCGGATGCTGTGTCCTGACTCAGTCGTCGCCTCCAGCAATAACTGTCAGTCCTGATGAACTCCCAATCAATAGGTCGGCCCTAACACCTCTCATGCATCACAAGAAGTCATAAGAGGCGCTGGAATCACATCTGTCAAGGCCCTCCGATATTCAGAGGCCACTGCAGCATTGACAGGCCTGTCACTGTGTTATGCACACTCTGTATTACATTTTATGTTGTGTTGATGGGGGTTGTTTGTGTCTTGCGCTGTCTTCCCTGATGAATAGACTTTCTGTTTAGCTCACCAGACACATACCTTGGCTTTGGTTATGAAAATCTGTCATGTTGGCACAACAGTGCACGTCAGCACTGTTTACATCACAGTGCAGCATCTCTGAGTTACTCAGCGGACATCAATTGGATTTTATTTTCAACGTGATAGTGAATGGTTCTCGTCACCGCCAGCACAGAAACCAAGCGGCCCTCTTCAGAGAGAGTTGGATCAAAATAGCACCAAGCCGTATTGTGTAATGTGTTGTACAGCACAACAACAGAGCTCTCAAATCGATGCACCTCCCTCACATGCTGCTGAGAGGGCGCACGTTGTGGTAGGTCTTATTTCCAATTTATAGTTCACCACATGTGACTGTGTGAAGTGGTTTCAGTGAGAGATGCAGAGACTGAACTGTGGCTGACTGGGAGATGAATGCTTCTCTTTCCAGAAGGAGCAGACAGACCCTCTGATCAAAAACACTGGACAGTTCACTCAGGTAATTAAAGTGCCACCACCATGATTTGATTAGATGTCGAGCTCACAAGGATGACCTAGTTCTTTATATTAATCTATAGATGTGGGTTTTGCACCTTATACTTTACTTGACTAATAGCCTTAAGTGAACCAGTTAATTTAAAGCCATCGGCCTTCATTTTTGCAATAAAACGATTGTTGGAAAGATGTTAGGAAAAACCTAACATTTATTTGAATATATATTATCCATTCTGGTTTGTGAATGAATAAAATATCTATCATACAGGTTAATGTCAGCGATTATTTCGTGATTTACATAGATCTATTACAAAACCAAATGAATAATTAAGGATGTTTATTTGTACCTTGTGATATAGTTATACCTATTTTACATACTGTACCTTTAATAAAAATCATCTAATTACAGGCCCAAAAGATGTATGCCTGCTCTATATGTACATAACCAAATACACAATACATTTACATGGTTATATGCACATACCTGAGCATAACTCAATAATGCAGGTTCTTCTACTCCAAATCCGGATTTGATCCATGAAAAAGACAGTACAGCCTATATGTTAAAATGCAAAAATGCAGTATTGATTTAGACTAGCCGATGAATGGCAGTGGTGTTAAGCGCTGTTTGCCTGTGACAAATATTGATGCCCTGCAAAACCAAACGCATCTCTGGAGCCCGTGTCCTATTAGTTTAACAAAACATACACCAGTGTCGTCCACGCGCACAGGCAGGTCAGTGTCCGAGGTAAAGTAGACACACATTGATTTAAGGCATACAGATGGCCTAAAATAATAACAAAAACGCATAGTTAGTGTTGGAGGGGAAACAGTGTTCACCGAGGAAGCGACGTCTCCTCTTTTCCAGAGCAAGATGTCAGTTAATATGTGCAGTTAAGCCTCCATAAGAGGCTCTGCGAAATGAGTTCAAAGTGAAGTGAAGACCTGTGTGTAATCCGACCTGCGGCACTGATTCTGAAAAAAAAACATACTCCTTGAAGGGTTGTTTATGTGTGTGGGAGAGGGGGGTTGTGGTGGAAGGGATATGCGGCCCGATCAGTCTCCTCCCGGAACAGCTCGGCTCTTCGCGGATGTTGAGGGAACAGTGGCAGCATCTGCAGCCGCCTGGTCGGGGTCGCTTTTGTCACTCGCCCCCTCGCCCAGTCTGTGCGCCTCCATCTCCTCCTCGCCCTCAGGCTCCCCGGTGCTTGGCGGGGTGTCGCTTGGAGATGCGTGCGTCTGCCTCTCCAACTTGTCCGATCTATCGGTGCTCGTGTGGCCGCGGGAAGACGCGTAGAGTCCTTCCTCCTGCTGCGAGTGCGCAATTTCTGCTCCAGACACGGCCACACTCTCGGCTCTGTCATCCCATTGAAACGCATGACTGTACGGGGTTGTGACCTGCCTGGTCTGGTTGAGAGACAACACTCCGCTCTGTGTAGAGTTCCACTCTGAGACATTGTTGCTTGTGGAAATGTTAGTTGAGATGTTTGCGGTGGGGGTGACCTCCCCGGGCACTCCTGGCTTCCCCGCAGATGAGGATGCACTGGTTGGCTTCCAGATTAGGCTGTAGTAAATCGCCAGGATAATGGCTGCTAAAGACACGGACAATACATAGGCAAAAACAGTGGCTAGTCTCACCCACTTCTTGTTCGTCTTCGCAGCCATCTTAGCCTTTTTGTCCCCCGTATAAGTAGCAGGTTTGCCCCTCTCCATATTGGGCATGAAGTCCCGCTCTCTCATATTGCCCCTATTTTTCCCTCGATGCTCCACCACCCCCTCCGTCTTGAAGGCTTCTTGTTATCCACAATCCAAGAGAAGACAGGAAGCAGATTGCTGAGGAGAAGGACCACCTTCAACCGTCCGCACCACAGGAATATCTGGCAGCTAAATTGATTTCTTGTAATTCATTTGATCGCAAACGCGCTGTGCCTAACACTCGGTACCCAGTGCAGCATTGCGTTTCATGATGGACATCAAGCATCCACAGGCTGATTGCGCGTTTCAGCATCCGACAGCGGCGGGACAAATGTCTCCTCTATATGACGTTTCCAGGGAACAGCTGGCTGTAGGCCCCACGACAAAACAGGCTACGCAGTATAAGATTTGATGTATTCAACGATTAAGTGAGATCATACGGTACACAACTGTCTGTCTTATCCAGTAAATGAAGTGGCTGGCTCAGCTAAAAATACAGGAGAAGGGGCGGGCGATGGCTCTTAAAGAAGCAGCAGCCGAGAAGAAACCACAAAAATCACACACACACACACACACACACACACACACACACACACACACACACACACACACACACACACACACACACACACACACACACACACACACACACACACACACACACACACACACACACACACACACACACATCATATCAGGTCGCTTGTGCCGCACATGGAGATCAGGATGATGTAGTGGGGGTGAACACCAGTCCGAGTGACGCTGCAAAGTGTTTATCTTACAATGTGCGCACCTAAGTGGGAACGATATGTCTCTCAGATATGCGCAATGAGCCAATAAAGTGTTGATTCATACAATTTCACCGGAATTTAAGAATTATATAACGCGTATCCAATTCACTGATAAACAATAAGCACAACCAACGGCATTTCAGCACAATGGACAGCGCCCAGATTTGTCATTGCGCATGTCTCATGTGAAGCTGCAGAGGTGAAATAGGTGAAGGACAGCAGCAACAGCATTTGCTGAGCCAAATTAAAAAAAGTGTTGTTTTCCAGTTGGTAATCAACATAAACTGCAAAAAAACCTATATTACTTTGGCTCATATCAGCTATGTCATAACCACAAAATAACCACAAAACGGATTTTCAGTTGATTTTACCCTTCATTACTTTCCTGCATCTAACATCCAGCCATTTATAAACACTGGATCATTTTGTGTCATGTTGACAAAAGTACAATTATGATAAACAGAAGTGTGTTGCAACAGCCACATGGTGACCGGCTGCAGATAAAGTGTGTTGTTTTAACTGTCTGTCATACAAATAGAGTCTTTTCAACAGTGCAGACACTGTTACAGGTATTTCTGTGGAGCAAGGTGCTTAGTATGCGACAGGTGAGACAAGCAGTCCTCCCACAGAACCAAATACACACACACACACAGGTGTTTATATGATTGATTGTTTTCATTACCATGTTTTATGGAGGATGATGATCAACTGTAATGTGGGGTTTTACAGTATGGCTGCAACATAAAACATTGAAACAATCACACTAGAAATGGAGGGAACAGGATGTAACGCAGTCTTAAGAGCAGACTGTTCTTTTGACTGATGTTTTATGTAAACAATTGGCTGCTTGCAGCTCCACATACAGTATCATATCCTACATTTACAACTAATTACGTTGAATTGCTTTACTCATTAGCTTATTATTTCATCAAATCATGCCACAACCACCTGTCCAGGGTCATAATGTAGTGTCATTTATTACAGGAGGCAGGACACTGACTGCTGTTTCAACAAAAGATCTCCCGGTCATTTGGATATCATTCAAATAAACCTTAAGTTCGTGCACTATCTAATGCAAACGTTCAGCCAGTCAGGGACCGAAGGAGTGTCATTTGATAAACCACCACAGACTCAGCTTATTTAAGATCATGATGGTTTTTTTAGTGAAAAAAAAAACCCCCAAGACCAACACACATTTATGCGTCATACTGTAAATAAAAATCAATATGCTGATAGCAAATAGCAACTCAACATAACTGTGAAAATCACTTATTATAGGTTCAGTTCTCCCAACTACAAGAAAAACATGTTCTCACTTATCCCTGCATGTGGTATCTCGCCAGTTTTTACTTTTGAATATACTTCCCAGGTTTTGAGGTGTGTGAGATTTCTGGCTTCACCCCAACACAGTGGAGGCAAATTGAATTTTGTGTCTGATGCTCACAAAATAACAATAATCTATATATATATATTTATTATTATTATATAAAATACACGGTTTACAAATTCAACAGAAGCACATCTTAACAGAAACAGTGTCTCTGTTACTCAAGCCACAGAGCACAGTGTCAACACTTCTCTGTGGACTAGAAGAGTTGTTTCTTTTATATAATTTATTATAGGCCTACTGTTTACAATTCTGTAAGCACCACAAACTAAAATTGTTTCAACTCCCTTGCCCTGGGGTGGCTGCAGAAATATCACACACAGGCAGCTTACAACTAGAGAAGATACAATTACAGCAATAAAATGTGTCTTTGTGAAATTTGGGTGAATTTACCCTTCGACATCATTTCAAGTATATTGCTCGTTCTAGAGTTCTGATTTGAGGTAGATTGGAAGCGTCACTTTCACCTGTAGTCAAGTTACGTGTTTGTGTTTTTGCAAGCAAAATTTGCAAGGCATATTTCCCGGGGTGTGTCGTGAGTACAGTCAGAGGCTATGCACTAAACTTCCATTCAGTGTGTCGTGTGGATTCAGATGGAGGGATCAGCTAGTCAACGGCGTTGACCATGGAGGATATATTTCAGTTGTAGTTATTGTGATATATATGAGCTGTCACAGAGGTCACCCTAGAAGGGCAAAATGAATAAGAAAAGACACTTTCTGGAGACTCCAGAGGTCAAAGACTACCTGGTCAAAGGAGAGAGATTTACCAAGTGGTCAGAGGTGAGTGGATATTTCAATAGTATCTCAGCTGTATCATTAAATACCAGCCAACATGAAATATAAGTACACGTGCAAATTTGTGCAACTCTAGCGGTGCGTTTTTATTTTTCATTGCCTGATGAGAGACATGGAAGTTTAATTTGAATGCCACATTGTAGTAACAATGACGTTGAATTAATGACGTTCTGGGAAATATAAGTAGTCCTACAGCATTCATTATGTAATTATTATTATCAACATATCATCATCAAACATCTCTGTTCCAGAGGTTTAAACTCGATATATGTCCAGAATGTGTGAAAGCTACTTCCCTTGTCTCCATCCAGGACTCCACAAAGACTGTTCCTGTCACCATGAAGATGGATCCGAAAGGTTTTTACGTGTACTGGATCAACCAAAGCAAGGTAATCAATACCGAGATTCGGGAAAAGAAAAACAAATCCCCTGTACTACATGTCAGAGGAGAGGGGAAATGTTGACTCTCATTCAGTGGCAAATAGAAATAAAATGGCTTTTTGTGCATCAGACAAACACAACCTGACAGATGAAAGCACATGTGGAATAGAGGTGGTCATGTATGACTCACATCCAGAGTGTAATGTGCATTACATTGAGATCTGCCAAAGATGTGGGATAGCTGCATTCCGGTCCAAGCGGCTTGTGGAGATTATTGATTGGTGCTGATGTGGGCTCACCACTGTGCAGCCGAACTGTGATGCACTTGATGTAGAGGACTGCTTTATCTCTCTCTCTCTCTCTCTCTCTCTCTCTCTCTCTCTCTCTCTCACACACACACACACACACACACACACACACACTTTGTTGCACTTTAAAGCGGGAATTTTAAATGAAAAAGCATTTTCCTACTTGATGTCTCCAGACATTGCAGTTTAGAAATTCTCCGAACAAACACAGCAGATCCCATAGTTGTTGCACCTTGCCAAGGGATGACTTGTATCTCAATCCATATTTGGACTGGTGCCTACATGTTGAATTGAGATGATTCTCTGCTTCTTGTTTCTAGGAGACAACGTTTCTGGATGTTGCCACTGTCAGAGATACCAGAACAGGGAAATATGCAAAACTTCCCAAAGTGAGTAAAGTATTATTATTGAATGTAGTACCCTGCTCTCTGGTCCAATTAGGTCAAAGTGGTGTGTTTGTTATGTGAGACTCTCTGCAGGCATGCAAATACTGTCAAGCCCTTAGTTTGGCCATTAGAGGCATATTTGCATTGCAAAAACAGCAGTGGACACATGCACCCAGGCTACTCCCCCACTACAGAAACACACCTACACAAAAGTAAACGCACACCGTACCACACACTGAGTCATGATCTGAGATTTCTGTGAGTGAGCTTGCCTGGTTTTTTTAGCCCAAATCTGACAGCTGTAGTGCTTTTTCCTCGCTGGCCTCCACAGAGAGTTGCAGTATGCGACCGTCGTCATCCCTCACAGAGGGTTCAAATGTGAAATCTGAAAACTGTTCCCCTCAGGGAGAGCACAGAGCACTGCATCATCCCAGCTGGGTTGCTGTTGCAAGCACATCTTCCTCTTTGGGTCCGTTTAGGCTCCAGTGCTGACGTGCTCTGCACTTCTGAAAGTAGCAGAGAAGTGATCGATTGTAGACTAGCAGACGGAGGAGGAAGGGAGTAACTAATACACTGGTCTTCTTGCTGCTGTTTGTGTTGTACATGAACGTGTGAGTGTGTCTCAGTGTGTGTGTGCATATGTTTGCATGCCTTCGTCAGCAAATTTGCATGTGTTGAACAAGCTCCCGGAGAACAAGAGCTGCAGACATGATTTGACTTCTTTAAGTGAACAGATGAATAAATAATCAGCTTAAAAATGGCACCATATATTTTGAGCCAACTAATGCTAATTGGCTATGAAAACATATTCTGCCATCATTTGCCTTTCACAGCACACTAAGGTTCGCAACGTGTTCAACATGGACTTCCCAGACAGCAACTATCTCGCCAAAACTCTGACCATCGTCTCAGGACCCGACACAGTGAATCTGACCTACCATAACTTCTTTGCCTCTAAGGACAAAGTGACACAGGTAATGTCTATGCACTGCCTGTATGTGTTATTGGCACTGTGTCCTTTAGCTGTTTACAATCCTCCTACTCTGATTGTTCAAACACGACCATTAGCCACACAATGAGCCTTTGCTTCCCCCCAATAAGGCGCCCTCTGTCTCCCCGTTAGTCTTAATTAGACGTCATGTCTCCAATTTCCGGATTTAATTAACTGTAATGAAATTTGTGCTTTGTTCAAATGCAACATGCACTACTCTCATTTCCTGAGGTACTATTATGTTAATGCCCTCTAGTGGTGACTTTGTGTCCTTTCAAAATACACTATAATGATATTTCCAAAATAATAAATGTTGACATTAAACGTCATATCCCGGTTTGTTTTGTAATTAAATGCACATCAGAACTGGGCAAATGACATCCTGGCAATCGCCTACAATGCTGCAAGAAACAATGCGTGCAGACAGGTCTTCCTGGAAAAGATGTAAGTGAACATTGTGTCATCTTTCGTTGTATTGTTGCTGAGTGAACACGACACCATTTCATTTCTCCTTTTATGACACCGAATCATGTGGTAAAGCTAAGCAATTGTGCTCAATCTTAGATATACCCGCATTTCTCTTCACACCAACAAGGACGGCAAGATCCCAGTGAAAAAGTAGGTCACAGTTCATGAGAGGATGGCACGCTGAAGTTAGTTTGTACAGGAGATTTCCACATTTCTTACTCAATGTTTCCCTGTGTGTGTGTTTTTTTCCCAGTATTTACAAGATGTTCCCTGCAGATAAGAAGAGGGTGGAAAGTGCCTTAGCGTCAGCACAGCTCCCTAAAGGAAAGGTTAGACAATGTAGACATTATCTTTCAAGATTGTTTTACTGCATTTTTTTGTAACCGCTCCCCATAATGTCTTGGTGTTTGTTTTGGATTTTGACTGATATTTGAATAATAAGATACCAATATGTTTTAAAATCATGTAGATAACATGTTTTTACTTTTCAGTATGACAACATAAAGCCTGATGTCTTTACTGAGTCTGCCTTCAAGGCCTTTCTGTCAAACCTCTGCCCTCGGCCTGAGCTCTATGAGATCTTCACTTCTTAGTGAGTCGACCTCTCCCGTGCTTCACTGGTTATCTACTAAAATCACTGGATAAGTCTCCAGTTGTCATGTTACATCGTGGATGTTTTACAAATACACACCTATTGTAATGACTATCGTATATTATTCTAATAATACATTTTATCTTGCATTTACGTTTATGAGACTTCCACAAAGTTTTGTCATGATTTTCTTTATCATCATCATTTTGCTCTTTGTGGGAAACCATTTCATCTGACATCTAAATACTCCTCTTCTAAATGCCTCAGCTAGTTATGAAGCCACAAACGTCTTTGTGGCTTCATAACTAAAAGCTTCAAAGCTTCTTTACATATTCTAATTTAGTAAACCAATGATTCCAATGATTCGCCAGCGAGCCTCCAGTTACCTGGCGCGGGCTCCGGACGCAGGTGTTGGGCCGTGATTGGCAGGAACAACATTTTGTGCGGCGCTCATCTGATTGCCGCGCCTCACTGTGCCCTGCAGCTCCAACAAACCTACCATGACGAAGGAGAATTTCACCAGGTTCCTCAACGAGAAACAGAGGGACTCTCGGCACAACGAGGAGCTGTTTCCACGTCTGCGACAGGACCAGATCAAGGCTCTGATGGACAAATATGAACCCACCTCCGCCAATACAAACAGAAGTGAGATTCACTGATGATAGGTTTGTTGTATGGAGGCTGGGTCATGTTCTACTTTTGTTTTTAATACTTCAACGTGTCTATTTCACCTGCAGGTCTGATTTCTCCAGAGGGTTTCTTGTTCTTCCTGATGGGTCCCGAGACGTCAGTTGTCATGCAGGACACGCTGGCCATGAGTCAGGACATGACTCAACCGATACCCCACTACTTTATCAAGTCCTCCCACAACACATACCTGACAGGTCACTCGCACCACTTTGATTTTAGCTCCGACTGATCAACTCAACACCTGAGGGTCATTAAGGGGGTATTTTTCTGTCTGTCACCCTGCAGCCGGTCAGTTCTCAGGCGTGTCCTCTCCAGAGATGTACCGTCAGTGTCTGCTGTCCGGCTGCCGCTGTTTGGAGCTGGACTGCTGGAAGGGCAAACCTCCAGATGAAGAGCCCATCATTACTCACGGCTTCACCATGACAACTGAGATACTCTTCAAGGTGGTTAAACATAGTTTTGGGCGTACCTCTGGTCTCTCTCTCTCTAATCAATAGGGCCGTAAAGGAATACGACGCCATTCGGATATCAACAGAAAATGTGGTCTGAACAGATTTGTACCTTGTGAACAGATAGTGAAGCCGTACATCTCACAACTCTCTCAACTTGACTGTAGACAGGAAGCTGAACAGCTCACATTGTGGACCATCTCAAAAGTGCATGGCAAATAGCCAAGAGAGCTATTCAGAGTTTTTTGTCAATATTTTTCTTTTCTTTTTTTTCCATTCATACATAAAACCAACTTTATTTTTGTCCGTACCTCCTCTTTGCATGCACATCGTCCTCGAAAGAAAATACATTTGTGCAATATACATTGTAGGCCAGTTAGCTTTAAAGGTCGTTTTTTCTTCTACACACTTTACATTGATATCATAGACTCTTCAAACCAATTTTAGCGTCATCTCATTTTTTAAGGCAAATCATGCAACATGGCCGTTAGGACAATAAACAGTCAAACATTTATTTAGACTCCTTTTTCAAGACGGGTTACAAATACAAACTTATTTATTGAATTAATTTAGGTACATGGTTAGAATATTATTTTATATTTTGTGGACTTATACACATATACCTATAGTAGAATACTATTGAACCCAGAAAATGAAGCAGCATAGATCATACCAAACTACTTTTGTCCATCCCACGTCCAGTAGTTCCTCTCTGTTGTCTATCATAAGTCTTGGGCCTTTTCTAGTTTCCTGTGAGCACAGTTTAAATTGTTTCAGTACGACATCTTCGTGAATATATTTGCCTGAAGCTGTTCTTGACCAAATAGTGCCACAGTGTGTCTATAAATTAAACTAAAGCCTTTAAATTCACTGATTACCTTTTATTCATGTCCAGGTGCACATTAAAGAGTAAAAGAGTGTGAAGGCTTAAACGTACACAGTAACACTGAAACACACACACACACACACACACACAGGCAGGCGAGCTCGTCATCCTCTCACTCTCAACACTTCCATTTAAGGGCAGCCGGAGCTCCACAGTCTCAGCGTCCCGGACACAACACCTCAGTTCAGTTTACTGTCAGCCTCTAGATGTGATAGGGTTGGAGCTGACTTCAGTGCTGCTCCATGGAAGCAATAGATATGCAGTTTGTCATGTTTTCTCTCTTCGTGTTTTGTGGAGAATTGTCATTATTGGCTCAGTCTGTTGATCTCATGCTTTTCTGCTACTTCCATGATTTTAATATATTTGTATCAATGTTTTTCGGTGTTTGCTGTGTTATCAGCTTTCTATAACTCTCTTGCAAATTGAATCTTAACGTAATTCAAATTAAAATCGACCTCAATCCCTAAAAAACAAAAACGCCTGTCTTCTTTCTGATGACAGGATGTGATTGAGGCCATCGCAGAGAGCGCCTTCAAGACCTCACAGTATCCTGTTATCCTCTCATTCGAGAACCACGTCGACTCGTAAGACCTGAGCTTTTACATGAGCTCTTGCCATGTAATGTTATTAACACAATGTAATAATGTCCGGATGCCGTTATCACAAATGGAATATTGATGGAACATACTGAGGGTGTGATTGTACCTTTCGTTCTGGCAGTAACAGCAGACAGTAACAGGTGTTACTCCGTTTTGTTCCAGGGTGAAACAGCAGGAGAAGATGGCCAACTACTGCAAAACCATATTTGGTGATGCCCTTCTAACAGATTCGCTGGACAAATACCCTGTGAGTACGCCGCTGCACCACAGCTCGCTGTCAAAATAATAGTTAGATAAAGTTTATAAATGGGGGTTCTGCCAAACAGAACACTTTGTTTGATAAATTAGATAATGGATAATCGTACCGTATGTGTCTGTGTCATGAAGGCAATAAATGGAAAGGTCCTCCTTATCTCTGCTAGACATGACCCTCATAGGCTCCGATACCCATCTAACTGACTCATAGCAACAGCCAATGCCTGTTCACCTCCTCTTAGCTGTGTGTGTGTGTTTGCGGTGGTGTTCGTGTGTTTGTATTCCTGAGTCAAAGAGACGACATGTTTAACTTTCAATTTTATTTACTTCTTTTAATTTCATTTTATGAAGTGCAATCATACAGTGCAGTCATCTCCTCAGAGACACGTATACATATGTTGTAAACAACTACCTTTCTCCCTCTATTGTGTTATTGTGGGCGGGTTGTGGCCTCAGCCAGCAGACTGTGATTAGAAGGACTCTCAGTAATAATGTCTGATTGTTGTCTTCTAACTTTTGTGGTTACATTCCTAATAAAAAGTAAGATGGACTTAACAGCAGTTGTATATCTTAATTTCATTTTGTATGATTTGCCAATAATATGTGTGCGTGGTCTCCCACCAGGCCGCAGCCCCTCCAGCACTTGACATGATGATCTTAATACACCTTTAATTAAAGCCCCTTCTACACCGACAGGACTATAATTCTGCAAGACAAACAGCAAATCCCTTAATAAGATTTCAATTATTTATTTTGCCTAAAAACAGTTTAACAAGGTATGTTTATGTTTTTAATCCTGTCATGATCCCCCTTCAGTGAGGCTTTTTGGAAATAATGTAGGGAAACAAAACAAAAAATGTACCTTCCATATGTGGAATCCAATGTAAATGCCTTCAGAGAAATAGTTATTCTCTAAAGAGCCAGATAAGAAGATTAAAACCAAAAACTTTTCCTTCAATTTCTTCACATTCCCAAAGACAGTACTGAGGACATGACCTTGTTTTGTACGACAGTGCTGTATTTTCACTGTTTACAAGTTAGTTTTAGGATTCTTTCTGTTTATCTGAACCATGCAGCTGAAGCCGGGCCAGCAGATCCCCAGCCCTTCTGAGCTCATGGGTAAGATCCTCATCAAGAACAAGAAGGGCAGCCATGAAAAGCCAACGCAAACTAAGAAAACCAGCGCAGCAGCAACTGACCAGACCACAACCACCGCTTCACCCACCCAGGACCCAAACTCCACCTCCCAGGATCCCGCCAACCCGGCACCCTGCGCCCAGGAGAACCAAGGTGGAGATGAACCTCAAGTCAAATCAGATGACATTTCAAAAATAGGCGTGTTTAGTTCATTTTTAGGTGTCACTGACATTATTTTGATATGTTTAACCAGAGGTGGACGCAGCTGTGGAGGACACTGAGGAACAAGAGGAGACAGAGGAACAGGATGAGGAGAAAATGAAGACGTCAGATGAGGTAGAGTGAGCGGTTACGATGACAGATTTATTGCCATACATCATCTGTGGCCAACTAAAACAGCTCAAGCATCAGTTAACTTCCTGTCAATCCCCCACAGGGCACAGCTGGACAAGAAGTCACAGCCTATGAGGCGATGTCATCCCTGGTCAACTACATCCAGCCCAATAAATTCATGTCTTTTGACAACGCCAGAAGTATGTCTTTGCTGCGTAAATTAAACCCAAACGCTGACGAATTTAGATTTTATAACATACTGCACAGGTAAACAAATCAAAGTCAGAGTGAGTTTTTCCAATTCTCTTCTTTCTTCACAGAGAAAAACAAGAGTTACGTCATCTCATCTTTTGTGGAGACCAGAGGGGAGGCAATGATTTCCAAGACTGCTGTCGAGTTTGTTGAGTATCCTTTAGGAGTGCTGCAGATATAAATATGAAAATGTGGAAAACTGTATTTGATGGGCTGAATTAGATATTTTTTAAATGGCACAAAATTGGACAAAAATACATTTCTCTATGCTGCCTCAAGAGTCTCCTGGTTCAGGTAAACTACAGAGATATAACACTTCCTAAGCCATATCTCTCAGATACAATAAGAGGCAGATGAGCAGGATTTACCCAAAAGGAACAAGAATGGACTCATCCAACTACAGCCCACAGCCTTTTTGGAATGTAGGCTGCCAGATGGTGGCGCTCAACTACCAGACGATGGGTAGAAATGAACACACTATACACAGATAACCACTTAAAATGTGCTGCACTACACAAGGAGATGTAACCAATCACTGTTTCTCTTTAATCTTCACTTGAGTCTGACATGTTTTAAATGTCATGCTCTTGCTATATTTTTAAACCTGAGCTTCTATTTTTCACCACAGCATGTCAGTGTTGCACCTCATTGTGCTGTGCGGGCCTCTGCTGTGCTTTGCATCCCAAATGCTCACTGCTCATCCCTGTGCGGCACAGAGGGGGCATGAATAGGCTGTTTTGTGTCTATTTTCAGATTTCCCCATGCAGCTGAACATGGCTCTTTTTGAATTCAACGGCAGAACTGGCTACATGCTCAAGCACGACGTTCTGCGTCGCAGTGACAAGAAGTTTGACCCTTTCTGTGACAGGATTGACACGGTTGTGGCAAGCACACTGACCATAAAGGCAGGTTCACAGCCTTGTTGTTATTCTTCTTCTCTCACTTTAAACATCACTGTGGTGTATAATATCTGTGCAAACTAACATCAACATTTAGTAAATGTCATACTCTAAAGCGGCATCATTTATGGTGTTGCATTGCAGGGAAACTGATGTGATATGTGTATCGCTGGGAGCTGTTTTTGCTTTTCTAAATTGAGCATTTAATTAGCCTCAATGGCCTCGGGAAGTCTGCGTCTGTGTGTGGATGAATATCCAGTAATAATACAAGCTTCCTGCTGAGACTGATATATGGTTCCTGGTATTCAGCAGTCTCTGCTTGAGTACAAACCTAAGCTATATTTATACCCACTGTGTCCTGAAAACGGGTCCACACAACAGCATCCATACTCATAGCTGCTACATCCATGTATGTTATTATATTATTATTATTCGCCCGCCTCACTAGATCTACTCAGGCCAGTTTCTGTCCGACAAGAACGTGAAAACGGGAGTCGAGGTGGAGGTGATTGGGCTGCCGGGAGACCCCAAGAAGAAATATCGCACCAAATGGTCCACCACACCCAACGCCATCAACCCAGTGTGGAATGAGGAGCCTTTTGTTTTTGAGAAGGTGTGTGTCAGTAATCAAACTCAGCCATGAGCTCAGCCATTGTAACGCACTGTGTTGCTGCTGCTGTTGGGGGGTCTTAATATATCTGTTGTTGTCATGATGCATAGATCCTGCTCCCAGAAATGGCTTCTCTAAGAATTGTAGTTCATGAGGAGAACGGTAAATTCTTGGGACACAGGATCATCCCGCTTGATGCCATCCAGTCAGGTCAGTGGAACTGAGAAGAAGAAAAACCCACCTCACTACATGCAACACCACTCAGTCATCCAAGGCCTCAGAATGTTTGCGGATCAAGAGGATCAGCTGCCTTGTTTTTAATTCACAGAGGTTTGATTTATGGCCTGCAGGTTTCCATCACATCTGCCTGCGCAGTGAAAGCAACATGCCGCTCACTCTGCCTGCTCTCTTTGTGTACATCGAGGTCAAGGACTACATCCCTGCAGCCTTCGCAGGTGCTTGGATTTTTGCTTTGGGTTTTTGCAAAAGAAAAAGAAAAAGCTGCAATTTGATTGTTACTCTGACAGTCAAGCTCAGTAGCATTAAGGTTTCTTTGGCATTTATTTTTGGTTAAAGAGTGAATTATTGACGTATTTGATTCTACCTCAGATTTCACAGATGCCCTTTTCAATCCAACAAAGGGAGCAGAGAAGACCACAAAGGCCCCAAAGGAGGTAACAAAAAGCAGCCAGAGGGAACTTAATTCAGCCATCATCTACTAAAATTGACACATCAGTAATGTCCTCAGTTCTTCCTTGAATCCTCGACAGCACTAATTCCCTTCCTGGAAGATGACCAGTGTAGTTAGATTGTGATCTTCTTGTCCTCTTTGTGCCCACACAGTCATCCTCTGACTACATTTCTCCCTATGAGAAGCCTCTTGTGGTCCAAAACCCCACAGACAAAGCTAAGGAAAGCGAGGCCCCTGCTGCAGGTAATGAAGCTTTCACAGTTCAAAGTTTGATTTTTACATATACGGAGCTTCAATTTTGCTCTTGTAGTAGTTCTTTAGTGCTGAATTAAGAAGCTGTATTTAAATGCTTTCCTCTCAGTAGAAATGGTAGCATCCGAACCTACACCACTAGTTGACACCAATGACCAATCACCAAAGTCTGCTCCAGAGGCAAGCTCAGAAGAAGCTAAAGAAGAGACTGAGAGCAAGTCAGACACTCAACAACCTGCAGCAGAACCTCCTCAAAATCCTGACAACACTGTTGCTGAAGATCCAGCCCCGGACCCGGGAAGCGACACGCCTGAAACCCTTCCCGAATCTTCTCTTTCGCCGGAGGAGGCAGCCCCTGAGAAGGAAGCAGTTCAAGAGCCAGAGGAGTCTTCTGAAACTAAAGAGGAGCCGGTGAACGATTCCAGTACAAACCCTGAGCCTGCTTCAGATGATACACCAGACACAGAAGCTGCCAGCGCTGCTGAAGAGCCTGTTGCTGAGGAGCCTGTTGCTGAGGCCTTGCCCTGTCCAGCAAGTGCATCGCCCGAGTCTGCCGGATCAGGTGACTCATCTGAGCCGCCGACATCCAGCGAAGGTAACACCGAAGTGCTTCATGTGCTGCACTCATCACCATTTCCATTTTATCATTGCAATGTAGGTGTAGAGGAAAATTTAGACCAATTTAGCCTTTTTTTTGTTGAACAAAACTTTCAGAAATGCATATCCACTGCCTAGTGCAGGATTCTTAAAACAAAACCTTGTGTGTTTATGCTGCAGAGCCTTCAACTGTGCCTACTGAAGAACTGACAGAGCACAAGAACTATCTGAAGGTCATCAAGCGTCAGGAGAGAGACATTAAAGAGGGAGAAAAGAAGTATCAGAAAAAAGGAGAGGATGTGATTCAGAAATACTCTGACACGTTCAAGGCCATCAAGAAGAAGGCCTCTGTGAAGAAAAAAGAGTGAGTCGATTTTATATTCTTTCTGTTTTTTTTCTTTTTCCGAGTCAGTTTCTACCTGATGGTGGGAGGAGGGGTGTCATGTAATAAGATCGATCTGTCCAATTGTTTATGTTTAGTCACTCAGCAAAGACTGGTCAGTTTCCTACGAAGTAGCAGTGAATCCAACAGCGTATTAATACTTACCCACTAATGAAGTTGTTGTTGTTTTGGTCAGTGTCATTAATGAGATTATATTTACGGAGAATATTCCTCGGCTAATGTGTTTTTCCGGCTGAAGCTAAATATTAGAGGATGAAGAGAACAACTAAATGAATATTGGCTGCATTGCCTTTGGTGCACAGCCCTCCGCGCTAATCTTTCAGGACAAAATATGTTATTCGAGGCCATATGAGCATCACTGTAAAGGATTTCCAGTAACCACACAGTTGTATTTTAAGTTCCGTATACGTGGAAGGATTATAGCTGTTAGTCAATAAACTCTATTCCCCTTGCATATGTCCTGTCATGTTGTATCATGTTATGTTTCCTCCAGGGGAGGGGGAAACACGTCTGAATCCTGTGTGAAGACGGAGCGGGTGCAGGAGCAGAAGGAAAGAATGCAGGTTGAGCTGCAAGCTCTGTGGACGGAGGAGTGTGAACAGTTGAAGAAGAGGAGAGAGCAGTGTGCAACAGAGGTGAGTAAAGTACAGGTTTATCTTTAAAACTCCACAAAAAGTTGCATCATTAATAATTCTGTTTCCCCATTTCAAATGAAAGAAAAGACAATTGTGATGGAAAGTAAATCAGTTCATTTACTAAAGTACTTAAAACTGCACTAATCAATATTCTTGTATTAAGAAGGGGTCAATTGACTATGTGTAATGTGAAAGGCGTCGCTTGGGTTATGTTTCCTTGTTGTATTTATATGTTCTTCTGCTAACATTAGATATTTACACAGCTAACAGACATATTTAGCATTACTAAAAATAATTAGCTAGACGAACACCAGGAACGTTGGTTACCAGATTGTGCGAGAGTGTGATGCTGAGACAAAGAAAGAGCTCAAACAAAGTACATTTTCTCCCGATTCGTCTGTCAGGGTCAGAATGTTCGGAAGAAATGTGACTCAAAAAATAGGTCCTATATTTATTTCGGTGACTATGGAGCGAAATAATCTGTTCACTTCTCCCATCAGAGTTAATAGACTCAGGACCTGCCCCTAGGCTCCTAAGGGGGCGGGGCATCTGCGAAACCCACGCAACACAGACACAGGAAGCTGACTCTCAGTGGGGTGCCTCTGTTCTGAAGTGTCTCTGGATCTGTATGAAACTGAAGAGTCAATCAGGTGTTTTTTAAGGGTTGCCACCTCATTAGACTGAGTGTAGATAGACCGTGCTGCAGGAGTGCTGTGGAGTAAGGTTAGCATCCCACAGGTCTTGGACCAAGTGTTCTCATTAAAGTTAAAGATAAAGTTCATGCAAATTAACTACAGAGGGCTGAAACTTTTGTTTGAAGAGAGACTTTAATCACACACAACACGGACATTGTTATTTAGAGCGACTCAAGTCTCATTTCTAGCTCTGTCTTGACTGCGATTGTGCCACTTCTTTCTTACATTGTAACAGAGGCTGGCCAAACTGTTGGAGATGGCCACAGAGAGGCACACCATTGAAATGAAGACCCTGGAGAGGTGTGAGCACACATACAACACATTTTGGGACATGCTGTACACACTGAGAGTGCAGAGGGCTTTGCTGAGTCTGTCCAATCTGTGCTTTGAGATTTTGATGTGACACTGTGTGAGTGTGTCATCTGAGGTGAAACATTTGACATTTTGCAAAGACAATACCATCAAACAATGAATAAATAACCTCAATGTGTGTGTCTTCCAATGTCCTTGGCTGGCTTGAGGTGTCCTGGATGTGTATGTGGGTGTTATCCCAAGTCCCCAGCTGGCAGATGGTTATCTCAGGACAAGCATTATCCAACAGCAGGGAAGTGAAGGCAGCCTTGGTAATCTACCTGTCCACACTGACACTATAGCATCATATTTAAGCCTCCAGTCACTGTAAAGAAAAGGTCACCTCAGAGACACACAGCCCAGCAGCTTAGTTTGAAGGACATTTTTAGAATTTTACTCAAGCAAGAGTCCTCACTTTATTTTGTCTTTTCCTTGGTCTGCAGTGAAACCAAAGAGAATAAGAAGAAGACACTCCTAAAATGTTCATCCTCACAGAAAGCAAAGTGAGTTCACAGCATGACCTTGCCTTCAGTCATTTTGTGTGTTTCCATTCATTGCCGTTCCTCTCACTGTGTTACAGCTTCTTGTCCAAAATGAAAAGAAATATAAGAAGGCACATGTGCTTACCCGTCTGCTACATGCCATTACATTAAGTCTGGCTTGATTTGATTCATTTTTAACAGTATGTACAAGAGCTTTAATTTAAAATGATAACTATCCTCTTTTAGGCTGAAAAGGGCAATGAGCACAGAGCTGTTGGATGAGCCTAGTCAGTCTGACGGTGCAGTAAGTAATCTTTTAAATTCATTGAAAGTAGCAAGCTTTTTGAGCATGTATGTACAATTAAAAAAGTAGTTTGGGATTTTTTGGAAATGTCCTTATTTGCTTTTGGGCCAAGCGTTTGATGAAAAGATTGATACCAATCTCAGTGTCTGCGCAGAAAGTATCAAGCTCGAGCTAGCAGCTGGTTAGCTTAGCTTAGCATAAAGACAGGAAACCTGGGGGAAACACCTGGTCTGGATCATTCCACAGGTGACACAATCCACCAAGCAACAAGACAGAATGAGAGTGGTATCCACCTTTTCGCCTAACTCTTGGCCAGAGAGCGAATAAACATACATCTCAAAATGTCAAACTATTCTTTAAAAGGAAATAGCAAGTCTGAGGCTACACACTCACATGCATCACTGCACATGTACCTTCAACAGTATCCATGTCATAGCTCACACTTAATATCTGGCTTGTTTAACACGTATTAAACCATGTGACTATGGTTACGAAAAGAAAGGCAAGCATCTAAAGAATTGACTCAAATGTGTAAGAAATGGGCATATTACCGCACTTCCCTTTCATCTGAACACATGTTCACATACACCCCCGTGTTTTCTTACAGACACACAATGTTGAACTGTAAGTACACTCACAGACACGTGACCATGCACACCTATTCACCCGCAAACCACCCACATAGACAAACGCACACACCCTTGTACCCACTGAGGAAAGTGCAGTTGGCCCTGACCATAGGCCAGGCTTGTCTATTACTCAGAGGCTGTTTACAGGGAGCAGACTAATCCATGTGTGGTCAATGACTCACTGGGCTCCGCTGTTGGCTCATCAAGAGTCAGACCTGTTGTATCTGGGCTAAATACACGGCCATTTCACTTTGCTCCTCTCGCATCGACTTCATCTGGAAAGTAGCAAACCCCACTCACACCTCTGCACTTTAAGGCCCCATTGCAGCTCATTTTGATTCACTTAATGAGCCTTTGCCCATTTATTACGGAAACAATTTTTAACACAATCCCGAGCTTAATCAGCAAGGCCTCAGTATTGAATAAGGACTGTGTAACCGAGCTGGTCAAGTCCAAGCTGTTGTGACTTGACTGTATTGATTGTCTTGCTCAGGTTGCATCCCATGGGTGCATTCCTCTCTAGAAACATGAGCAGAACTGCTTCTCGACATGCAAACCGTCTTTATCTCTCACTCACTTGATACCGCTTTCACACACACTCCTAAAGACTCAAACCACAGATTGATCGTGTTTTACAGTAGATACATGTTGTGATGTGCTCTGTTGTACTGTGACAGTCTTCAGATTACAGCCCACAGCAAATGGCTCTGATGAAGAAACAGGCTGCTACGCTGGAGGAGATCAAGACACTGACTAATCAGGTAAACACACTGACACCAGGACACACAGAATCACTTAGGAGGTGGTTGCACTGACTTGTAACCCTTTTTGAAAAAAAGAACTATGGCATTCAGGAGCTAAACTAGGACCTAAATGTATTTCGCGGATTCCTGTTTGTGTTTTCAAGGTATCTGAAGATCTGTGACGGCTCGGCAAATTAGACCGATGACAGTTTTACCAGTCAGCAAATGTTCAGCAATAAAAAAATGGAATGGCTTACTTTAGGGCTGTCTGAAATCAAAATACAATTTTCCCTGCATGAATATGGGAAAAATCATATTTAATTAGGATTACAGGTATAAGAAGGATGTATAAATGATTCGACTGCCTGGACCTGAGGTGCCCTGGGTGTATCCCCACACGGTGATTAATATGTGATCAAGCAATACCAGCAACAAATCCCCGCTTTTTTAAATTCATTGTCAACCACGGCCATCTGTCCACTCAGTGATCATACGTAATGTTTAAGGGTGACACATCTAGTTTAGGCGATTGAGAACGTACAAACCAAGCTCCCACCGCTGCAAATGACGTCAGAGCAATTTTATGACAATGCGTTGCTTTGAATTGGTCAAATGTTGGCAGTTATTATTGAGAAAAGAGGTGTTGGATAGTTTAGACATTGACGCGTGAACGCCAGATGGATGGTGTGTTTTTATGTCTCACCAATAGTATTAGCTTACAAATACAGTTTTTGATATTGAGTGAAGCAGTGGGAGGAATTTAGGAGATTAAGGGACAAATGAGGATAATGTCTTTCTTTCAACATGCAAGCTAATCTTCGCTGTATGTATTTAACATCATTGATTGAGTATTGAGACATTTTCCCTTATTGCAGGAACATTGTCTCGTTATTAAATATCCTGAAAATAGCTCATCATCACTCTTGTTAAAAATCAGTCCACTTGGGTTCAAGCCAGTTCCCAAGCTTGAGGTTAGCAGTGATCTTTTTTTTGACTTGTGCCAATACACAAATCCCTTCCCTCAAGATTACGACGAGAACCTGGCAGAGAAAAGAATCTGGCAGAGAAAAGAATCAATCAAAATGTCAATGTGTCCTTTCGCCTGTAACCTCTAACTAAGATTTGGTCTCTTTGTTGGCAGCTCAATCAGGAGGCCCTGAAGGAGCACAATCAGAAACTGAGGTCTCTGCCTGCAGAGGTGAAGGAGGCCGTCAATGTCTGTGTGGGGGCTCACTTTCCCGAACTGGTCGACCAGGCTGGAGACACGAAGGTGGAGGGAGCGGGCTTCTATGGAGACGTCTTCCTGGGTTAGATGAGCCTTTTGATCCCTGACCCTCCAGTGTAACACATATTTTTACACTGTTACATAACCTATAGTCTGAGCATAACTGTGGAATAGTAGAAGATTAAATTAGCTCTGCGTGAAATATTTGACTTTAGAGGTGCTAGTCATAGAGAGAGCTATTTGGGGAGTCATTAAGCCATAATGATGTTTTTGTGGATGTCACGTATACCAAGAGTTTGATCAATTGGAAATTATTTTCTTTCAACTGTTTCTTTCTGTTGCTTTTCACCCATAAAAAAAAGCCTAATACAAATATCTTCGAGATGAAAGGCCATCCCCTGAAAGCTTTCGTTTGGTGCCCACAGTCTTCTTTCTGTTCTCTTAATGAGATCAAAAGTAGAAATAAATGTAGCAAGAAAAATGTAGCGGCAAAAATGGTTTATCACAGTCTGCAGGCTGAATCGAGACAATGACTCCATCTGTCACGCTTCAGCACATGCAGCCACAGCAAAACATTCACTCTGAGATTTAGGTGTTTTGCGGTTGTGAAGAAGGTTTTTAAAAAACAAAAACTGCATTTACTCTTTAACTGGAACAAAGGTCTGATGACGATGAAAATACTGTACACAACAGGCAACACCAGTACATCGATTTTCCCTCTGCATCATTTGTTCTTGTGATGAATAGTTATAAATAAACTTTGCACTGTACTTGTGTGTATTACTTTTATTTTTCTGTTTTACTAACAATGTTTACAATCCAGTCTTTTGTCTGGTTTTGATCATATTAGTCACGTATACATGAAACTTACAGAAATCTGGCCATCGATAGGACCGTGTCCAGGTTTCTGTTCCTCTGCATCAGAGTAAGGTGCCTCATTCTGTACTATCAGCAAACTTTCAGTATACTATTGTTGTTTATTCTCATATTTGTTCATATTGTGCATGGCAGAGAATGATCAGTAACCTGAATAAGGTGGTTACATGCCACAGCATCCCATTTTCCACGAGAGCATTCCAGCTAGCATGTCCAGGTGTCTGACACCAGCATGTAATATGTACATGTACAAAATGTAATTGGTATTCACCCAAAACCTGATCATAGGCAGGATGCTAATCTGCATGTAGTACTTACTGAGAGAAATGTTGTCTTTTTTAGGTTCACGTTCACACAGTTATCCACATTCACACCTGCAAAGCTGCCCTGTGTCACCACAGCCTAATCTGTTGGCCTTGCTCAAAAGCACTGGAAATGATGGAAGTGGAGCTGCTCTTACACTTACATTTTCTGCTGGTCCAGGGATCAAACTGGCAACCTTTCGCTTACAAACATGTTTCTCTCACCTTTAGACCAGTAAGTGTGTTTCTATCCATCTGTTGTTGTGCACATTTTCAATTTGCACTTTAAAACCTGAGTGGGAACGACAGAAATATTGCAAAAAGTATCGATAAAAACAAAATTTGACACCTGGCTCCTGACAGAATTAGCTCAACAAACTGTTTATCTCAATGTTCCTCCCTTCTAATATTCACATAAGTGCAGTGGATGGGAGCACAAGAGAAGCACAATCTAAAGACAACTGTGCTATTTGTAATTAGACTGTCAGAGTCCAGTGGTTCAATCAGCGGTGGGAAGGTGATGGCCGCCATGGAGCATATCTCTCTCTCTCTCTCTCTCTCTCTCTCTCTCTCTCTCTCTCTCTCTCTCTCTCTCTCTCTCTCTCTCTCTCTTTCTGTCTCTGTGCATAGTCTCAAACCTCTACACCAGCCACAGTAATATGGCACATTATGGCCCTAATGATTCATAATTGTTATTCATGATACCGCATAATTGCGATGCCATTTCTCTCTAACTACTATAAGAACTGTGCTGGATAAAGTGCTCTTTTTAAAAAAACAGAGCCAAAATTAAGGCACGTGGACTGGAGAGAATGCGAACGAGAAAAATTTGGAAAAAATGTTCCAACTCTATTACAGCTCCACATCAAATGACAAAGATTGGGGCAATCTGTCATATTAATTAGAGCCACTTGTTTCTTCTAGTGTTTACACTCACGTGCATGCATTTGTTAATGAACACAGCTTCCCCCTGACTCACTGCCCAAAGCAATCTGTCCGTACTTCTTATTTCCTTTTCGGTGTGACACCCGTCTTCTAAATCAAATAACATGAATGACATTTAAAAGTGGAAGATCTGGACAAACGACTTCTGGGAGACACAGCTTGTGCCTGAGAGTCCTGCCACCTCATGCACAACACAGATGAACTGTGAGGTTTGGAGTGTGAAACCAGTCAGCCGTGAATCAGCGGGCTGATAATCTTACATAAGACGAAGACAACTCAGGCAGCTCTGTCTCATACCAGCTGGAGAGGGAAGGCCTGAGCAGGAGCTTTGCCACCAGGCAACACTTAGCTGCTCGCTAACACTGGACGGAGAGCCAATAGAAGGAAGGAAGTGCTCCTGATCACACACACAAAACATTTACCGACCGGAGCAGATGTTAAGATGAAAAATGGGATATTGGTTGCTAGAATTCCCAGTGCATGCATGTTCAGACAGAAATGTTAACTTAAAAAGTTGGGGAAGGTAAAAGTGCAGGATAAAAGAGATAATCTAGCAGAATCCTTGTATAGCGGTTTACATGCAGAAGAAATGCCTCACAGATTAGATTATGGAATGAAACATGAAATGCATGTTTTGGTGTCTGCAGATCTCAAACAACTGTAACTAGTATCTAGTATTTTACCTAAAAGCGGTTTGATCAATTTTGTCTAAATGAATTTATTTATACAAAAGATCACAAATGAAAAGCATGAACGCTGCTAACACCAGCCATCAGTGCAGTCCATACTGAAAATTGGCAGTGGCTGAAAACACAGTACTACAGTAGCTTTTCTCTTTAGCAGCCTGTCTATTTGAACTCTGGAACAACTGAGAAAAACCCCCCTGCAATTTAAAGACTCAGTTCAGCACAATGTTCCAAAATGCAAGATTAAAACAACATTAGCAAAGAATAGAAACGGTGTATTTTTGGAGAAGCACAAAGAATGAGGACACTGTCGAGCACATGAGAAGAGTGAACTACTTTTTCTGTCCTCTTGTTGTTTCCTCTTGTTGTTTCCTGTGTGAAGGAGCCGGCCTGACCCACAGGAGGTGGAGACTCATGATCTATAGTCCATCTTGAAGTGGATGCCATCCTAGATGAATATCAAGAACCCACACCACCCACGTACACACCACCTGCTGAAGCTGCACCGTCACAGGCTGCGTGTGTGTGTGTGTGTGTGTGTGTTGGATCATTGTGTGGGCTGCATTCACTTACGCTGACTTTAAAGAGCTGAAAATTGATTGCCAGGAGAGGAGATTGCTGTGAAATACTGATTCCCTTATACAGGTACATGATTTGCATGCATTCTTTCACCATGCTGCAGGAGGTTGTTTTTTGTTCCAGGATACTTTACAACATCCCATTCAAATCATGGTTATGGCATGGGATTAGCAGACTAATGAATATTCCAGGAGGCTCATCTCCCTGCAGTCAGTCACCTTCTCCCGTGTGTCACATGAGCATCGAGGGCCTGTGAGAGGCACCTCAACCTTCTCAGAGATGCAAATTTGAACTTCCAATGTGTGTTGAGGATACGGTGGTTACATTTCGACAAACGCGCATACTCCTACAATCACACACACATAGACACCCACATGCTGTAAGCCGGTGCCAGACAGCACTCTCATGGCTACTTGAATTCGAATATACTCCTCAGGCTTGAGCTAAAATTCATGCCATCAGGCCAAAGTCGGGTGATTTATTCTGCTGTTGCTCTGGCTCTTTGCACAATTTGAATACCCAGTTGCCTGGTGATATCTCCACTGCTGTCCCAGCCTCTCTGAGGTGAGAGCATCTGTCTCACTGTGAGTTAAGGGCCGAGACTCAAGAGTCATTTCAGAACCCCGGCAGCTGGCAGCACTGTTATGTAAGTGTAAAGATGCCTGATTTGAACTGTAAATGACTGTACATAATGATCTGCACTGTCTGCCTGTTTCTGCAGTAGTAATCGGTTATGGACATGAATTGATTTGAAACATTGTTGACTTCATGGCATCAGAGTAAAAAAGGTGCTGGCATTTGAATTTAGAAAAAATAAACAAAGGCCTGTATAATAAATCAATTGAATCAGTCATAGGTTTAACGGTTTAAGTCAATGTCAAACATTTTTATTTGGCATTAAATGCAATCTATAAAAAAAAAACGTTTCAAGTACTCAAATCACATTAAATCTATAGAAAAAGAGCCAAACTATAAAAATCAGTTCCTGGACCTTCGTTTACTGGCACACTTTCAGAGGAATAGTTCGACCTTCAGGAAAAATCACTTATTGGTTTTCTTGCTAAACGTTATGAAGCTACAGCCAGCCATTTGGCTTAGCTTAGCACACAACTGAAAACAGGGGGAAAAACAATCAATTTACCAGTGCCTCTAAAGCTCAGTTATTAACATCTCATTTGTTTGATTCCTGTAAAAGAATGAAAAAGAAGAAGTGTAAAATGACATGCCAGGCTAGCTAAGGAGACAAACGCTCTGAATGGACAAAGATCCAGAATGAGGACATACAAAATACCCTGCTTTGAAGATATCTTGTGTCTAATATGCAGGGGTTACTGTATCAAAGTCGTTTTTTTCATGTAATGTTACTTGTACTTTTGGAGTATCTTTAAAGACTCTGTAGTTTTGATTTATCACAAGTATCGTACTTCGCTACATTTACATAATTGATAATTAGCTGCACAGGCTGCAGAGTGCCCATCTGTTGGTTTGGACAGAAAGGGACTTGTTGTTGATGTTGTTCTACTTGTTTTACTTGTGTCCACCTCTGCTAATAAGGTTTTTCCACAAAGGAAAGTTTCAGGCAACAACTCTATGGTGAGCACAGAAAATGTTTTCCCCTTCAGAAGCTGTGAAAACACTTCAACATCATAGTGTCAAATACTGCACATAAATCATTTTACCCAATGAAGGTCAGACATGCAAGGGAAGTAACAATAGGCAAAACACATATTTGACTGCAGGGACTAGAATAAAGTTTGGAAAGGCATGCAGTTAACCAAACAGCCTCTCCATTCTTGAGTCCACGCACATGGTGGCTTTCTCTGTCTGTTTGATGACCTCATGTCAGCTCAGGAATGCCATAATCATCAGTTCATTTTGCCACTTCATTTCTCAGGTTTTTTTTGCGTTTCTGCTCGATGGGGCAGCAACTGCAGGAATGCTTGGTGTGGAGCAGATAGAAGGTAAACGTTGAACAGAGTTGCAGAGCATGTGGTGCAGAATGGATAGTCGTGGGCCTCAGGGCCATTAGTTCATTTGAAGCTCCAGTTCACAATGAAACCTGGCGTCTGTTATTGTCTTAAAGCCTCCAGGTGCGTGTTTTCTGTTTTCTCCTCTGACCCAGCCAAACTTTTCATTTGCTGCTACATCCTTTGTGGCTGTAACTGCGTGGCAGACCTTTACTCCGGGTGCCGCTGAGTGTTACCAATCTCCGCACAATGTGGCCATCAAACAAATACATTTGTTATCCATTTGTGCAATTTATTGAGCTGTCAGAGGTGAGCGGGCCCGCAAGGCCACAAATAGGGCCTGTCAGGTGGGAGATGGAGAGGGAACTCTCTGGCCCTCCATCTCTTCCGCATCATTGCAGGAAAGGAATTTCCGTCAGACCTGATAGATTAAGGAGGGGGTACAGGTGGCTCATTGGAAACAGCACCGAGGCTCAGCGAGGAAAAACATATTGTTGACACAGATTCAAGTCCTGTTGTTCAACAGGAAACCAGTGACACGTTTTATTACTGGGACGTCTGAGACATCCTTTGTCTGTTAGTGTGTATATTTGGATAAACATAAAGAACTGTTGCTGACAAGTCTGCTTTATCAGGAAATGTGTTGCTGTATATGCATATATTAAACCTGATTTTAAGCTAAAATGATATGAATATTGATTGTGCAGGAAGATAGTTGGATGCAAATGTATTGTAATTGTATTTAGGCCAAGTGACGTTTTAACCTAGCAGAATCTTCAGCAGTCAGAAAATGTGTTCGTGCAGCTGTGCTTTGAGCTACATGCTAATAAGCTTGCTAAAAGGTTCACAATGATTGCGACTTTTTAAAGAATTCAGAGAGACAGACTAGCTGTTTCCTCCTGCTTATAGTTGTTATGCTAATCTAGGCTAGTCAACTCCCAGGTCTAGCTGGTATGCATATTCTCATCTAACTCTCAGTAAGTGTATTTCCCAAAATGTGATATTTCGCAGGTATGTTTACCATGGTCACCATCTCAGTTTAGTGTATTAGCATGCTAACATTTAGCACTAAACACAATGTACGTATTAGGCTAATGGGAATGGTATTAGGTTTGCAGACTGATCATAATATATATGAAAATATCAAAATGGAAATTTTGACTTGATTATGGTGCCAGAGGAAGTTGTTGCAATTCATCCTGAAGGGAACATGAATGACCGTAGAATATTTAATGACAATCCATCCAGCAAAGATATTCTTGTGAAGGCCAGAGTGGTGGACCGACCCACCGACCGCCATCCTGAGAGACATGCTGCTAGCGTTGCTGCAAAGTTGTGACATCTTAAGCAGTGTGTAGATACCATTTGTGTTTCTTTAGATAAATAATCTATTAGCTCATCTATGTAAAATGACGAAAGATTCTGTCTGTATTTGCATTTTGCACTTCCCTTCTGCTGTGCCGCTTTCCCTCTTGAACTATTATCACCCCCCCCCCCCCCTCCTTGCCATGGCAGAAGAACTCAGGCCAGTCATCCTGTAGGTGCTAATTCTCTGTTGTCCAAAATGTCTCAGTCTGAGAGCTGATATTAGAGCCCCCTTAATCCAAAGGCTGAAGGAACTGCATACTGTTTACCATCTGGTTGTGGCAGCCTGGAAAGCCTGAGTAAGGGCTATAATTGATGAGAGCAGAGAAAGCAAAGGCGCCGAGGGCCCCGCCTCATGGCCAATAACGTATCAGTGGCCCCTGTGAGTGGCAGCTCCTGGTGTGCTGTCAGGGTCTTCAGCTGCAACCCTGTAACTCTCTGTAATTGTCCTCACTCCAGCTCTGCCTCAATATCTGTCCTTGGTCTTGTGACAGAAATAAAACATCTAACAATGTCTGCCTTTGACACATTTTTTTACCAGGAAACAAACAACAAACAACAGCAAAGTGTCTTTCATTAAGGCTGGAAGTTTGTGTAAAATGATACAGCTGTTAGACATGACGTTTGCTCTCCGCTATGGGGCAGCGACAGTGACCTCGCATCCACCTTAGAGATGATACAAGCACACCATGGCTACACAGTGACAGCGGGCCAGCTGCTGCCTCTTTCCTGGAAGGGAAGGCGTGCGAAATCCCCGTTCAACTGAAGACCACTGTGTCCTTGTATCAAATCAAAGGGCATTAGAGAAACTGAATGGACACACAGACTCATGATTGTTCTGGCTGAATACGAATGCATCAACTCAGTGCTATTGCCCCAGCAGGAGCTGTTATCCCCCACTGCTCAAATGACAGCGCTACCTGCGTTGAGATGATACATGACTGTAAGGAAACAAAGTCAGATTGTCTTTTGTTGTGATTTGAAATGTGGACATAAGACAGAAACAAGAAGTCTGTAAAAAAAGGTCTGTAATTATGGTGAAATGTTCTAGCGAAGTATCATCTTATCAGGTTAGAGATTCAAACTTGATTGAGTAACTTTTACCTCAGCTGCCAATATTTTTTACTTGATAAATGTGTGCAGGGCATTGAAAACAAATGTCACAGTTGCATCCTGTTTTTCACAGTGCAAAGCAGGTGAGAGCCTAAACCATGTCGTTCTCAGGTGTGCTCAATTAGCAGGCAGAAGATGAGGTAGTCCACGGAGGATGACGGGCATGTTGAGTCACTGGTAGGAAAAAACAAGTCCTGTTGTTCAACAGGAAACCAGTGACACGTTTTATTACTGGGACGTCTGAGACATCCTTTTTAGTTACAATGAATGGGCCTTGTTAAATCTAGTCTCCCAAATGAACTCCATTTCCTACCCTCTCCTCATACACTAATTTAGTCCCAGGTGTTCGGCGCTAAGTGGAGTTACCAAGGGTGTTCAGCTCAGTGTTTTGTTTCCATTTACAATTGTTTCTGGAAAGAGCCTGTTGATTTTGTGTCACTGAAGGTGCATTCTCCCCAGTGGCTAATTAAGACATTTAGGGCTGCGGATAACACCTTAACTTGACACCAGTTTTAATATCTGATCAGGCATTCAAAGTGGCTCCTGCTTGGGCCAGGCCCGCAATGAATGGGAGATCAGGT
The DNA here is from genome assembly GCF_910591455.1 of Pholis gunnellus. NCBI lineage: Eukaryota > Metazoa > Chordata > Actinopteri > Perciformes > Pholidae > Pholis > Pholis gunnellus. The sequence continues at coordinate 14,187,259 of NC_136542.1, read as the reverse complement.
ATTTACCATGACATCTCTGCTTTATTGCATACATCTGACCAATTAACAAGTCTCATGGCACCAACTCATTCACATCCTGAATATTTCATCCACATTGCATAAATTTCAGTTTGGTCCATTTTTTTCACATTCAGTGAATGGATGCAAAAGTGGTTTTATGACGTGCATAGAGGCATACTTTTCATTTTTTTTTACTGTTGATTCGTTACTGATTTAAACTAAGGTAAAAAAGTCATTCAATATCATGCTATCGCCTACTGTTTCCTGGACCACTCTTTTCTGGTGGTAGTGTTCCTACAGAGTTGCCCATTGAAGGAGGACTGTGACACCACACACACACCTTCTTTGTCGCTAAAGGTTGCAGATTGATCGATGGATGGATGTCATGATATTATTGTTTGGAATTGGTCGGTACTAGTGAGCACACGTTATATTTTGTTTTACAGGAAGATTTAAAAAATATGAAGCAAAAAGATTTGATAAAAAGATATATGTATGTATGTATGTATATATATATATATATATATACAGGTTAGACATAAATCCTCACAATGTTGTAATAATCTACTGTGATAGTAGAAGTTATCGGAACACCGTTCATAAATATAAATAAACTACACCAAGCAAAACCCTAAAAATGTTATAATTTCTTCCATATCTTTCAATTTGAACTCTTACTACTCCAACTAACTTCTGCCAGCTTCCTTAAATTTCACATTAGTCGCGCGCTAGACCACTGACCAATCACAGTGCACCTTAATGCAGACGTACTAAGCAGGTACCTTGGTAGCAGTCGCATAGAGAATCTATGGGGTATTGTCAAGAGGAAGATGAGAGACCCAACAATGCAGACGAGCTGAAGGCCCCTATCAAAGCAACTTGGGCTTCCATAACACCTCAGCAGTGCCACAGTCTCATCGCCTCCATGCCACGCTGCATTGATGCAGTAATTCATGCAAAAGGAGCCCTGACCAAGTATTGAGTGCATACTGTATACTGTACATGGACATACTTTTCAGTAGGCCAACATTTCTGTATTAAAAATCCTTTTTTAATTGGTCTTATGTAGTATTCTAATTTTCTGAGATACTGAATTTGGGGTTTTCATTAGCTGTAAGCCATAATCATCCAAATTAAAAGAAATAAATACTTGAAATATATCACCCTGTGTGTAATGAATCTATATAATATATGAGTTTCACTTTTTGAATTGAATTACTGAAATAAATTAACTTTTCGATGATATTCTAATTCATTGAGATGCACCTGTGTGTGTGTATATATATATATATATATATATATATATATATATATATGCTTTGAAGGCAGATAATTAATCCTGAGCACATAACAGCTGTGGATCCAGGCATTGTGAAGCTAAATCTAGAGTGGCATCTCTGGCATTATGAGAATTTAAGCCTATTGAGATGTAGCCATTATATGACCTTATTATAAAAAGATGTGGCTGAGATATTTCTTTATGATAAAAAAGATATGTCAGTACAGACTAGCCCAGAATAGACTGTAAGACGCCCAGGAGGAAGTGTCGTTCTGTTGATGAATATCAGCCATGTTTAGATGACTGAATGGCTCCCGGTGCTGCATAAAGGACCCGCTGAGGGTTTGATGAAGCCGGATGGTGAACAGTGAGAAAGGTTGAACCCCGGCAATGTTTCTCTCACCTCTGCTGTTTGGCACAGATTTAGCCCTGCTGAGATTTATATTAGCAATTAAAATGAAATGCTGGTCTTGTGGAGGAGAAACAGCTGTCTAAAGGGGTCCTTTTCGCTTTTGTGCACACAAGCCTTGGCAAAAGATGCAAGAAACAACTGTTTACATTTGATGCTTTTGACGTTAATAGTGGTAAATTCAGTAAGTATGAGGACTAATTTCGAAAATAAATGAATTATTTAATTAATATGCTTAACAAGGCTATACATGATAGGTATACTCTTAATACTATCACAAACAGATCACAAGAGCATTTGACATTTATTTCCAGTGCTACCTCAGAAAGCAACAGATAATCATGCTGATATCCTCATAACAACAGCCGACTTGTTCATTACATTACACAAGCTAGTAAAAGAAGACTTTCACGGCATTTTCCTAGTGGAGATTTACCATTTCCCATGACAAAGAAAGGACCTTCCGTCAAAGTCATTATTATGAAACCATGAGGCACAATAGATTAGCATAATTCGAATTTGCACTGGATTATGATTTGTGGTTGAAGCAAAATGCAAGCAGAACCACAGGGTGGAGGACGGATGCTGCAGTCAAGAGGCATATTGACAAGAAACAAAATCAAAACGTTAATTTTCCTTCTTTTCCTATGAAGCACGTTCTCAAAGCCTTTAATCTTCCCTCTAACCTTTGGTGAGAGTCCTGATAACAGTATCGTCTTGAATGAGACTCAACATAATGACCTGTTCATAGGTTTCCTAAAATGCTGGACTGTCATTTTCTATATTGGATTTCTATCATTATTATAATCTTAGCAGCAGGAATTTGTTAATTAAGCTAATTTGCATCAAAGAAAAGCAAAAGTGGGGCATTTGAGTTAACCTTTCAGACCTCACAGAAAAATCATGGCCATGTTTTTCTCTTTGAGTAATTATTCTGTTCAAATAGCATATATGTCTCTCCAGGCAGAGAGTGCTTGGGCTGAATGGATGCTGCCACTGCATAATGGTCCTCAGACGTTTGTTTCCTAGGCAACGTGGGGAGGGCATGTGGAGAGGGAGGTATAAAAACACTGGCAGCTCCTCTCTGAGTCTTACTCTGAGGTAAATGCACTCACTGTCAACACGGAGGATCTCTGAGAACTTGCTACACACTTTCTCTCCAGATTTGTCACCTTCTGTCTTGGCTCAGCTCCGCACGTAGCTGTTCAAGAATGATGCGGCCGAAAGATTTACGCCAGGGCTCTGGCACCAAGACCTTCCTGGAGGCCATGCACGGTGGTAAAGTTCACCTTGCACGCTTCATCCTGGACGCCTTGGACGGACGGATCATCAACTCTAAGACAGAAAACAGCCGCACCCCGCTCATGTACGCGGTTTGCCTGCAAGACCCCGGTACAAGGGCCAAGTTCACCCGGCTTCTGCTGGAGAAAGGTGCTGATGTTAACTGCCAGGATGAGGACGGTCGGACTGCCCTGAGCCATGCCTGTGAGATGGGTCACCTGGACATGGTCAAGCTTCTAGTGCAGTTCAATGCTGACCCAGAGGTCTTTGATGCCTGGGGTAACAGCGCTCTGATGTATGCTGCCTTTTCTGGGCACAACCAGGTTCTGGAGTTCCTGGTCCGGGCTTTCAAAAGACTGGGACTGAGGCTGGACAGAACCAATAATGCTGGTCATTCCGCCATCGAGGTGGCCACATTTTTTGGACACAACCAGTGTGTGCAGATTCTGAACTTTCCTTGCAGGAGGGGTGTTGGCACAGATGATCCACTTGCTGATTCAGGTACCATCGGTGAAGGAGGGTGCCGGCTGCCTAACAGGCTCCCAAGGCATGTTCTGGAGAGGTTCTCCAAGCAGCTGAGTAACAATGAAGACCAACTGCCTGGGGTATTTCAGAGACAGCTGAAGATTGGAGACAGCCGTGGGCTTTGGAACCGCTTCAGATGCCCCAGGAGCCAGTCTCAAGACGACAACCATCGCTGGGCTCTGCCTCCTCAGATAGAGAAAAGCAAGATTGAGGAGGATCACAGCAATCTCTTCACTGCCAAACAACTACAGAACTGCCAGCTTAGAGAGCTAAGACCTAAAACACTGAACTCTCAGCTTGAGCCAAGCCAGAAAGATGTCAGCCGAGACATTGGACTCCAGGAGCAAACACCAGTAAGTTTTCCTCTCTGGGGAAAAGCAAAGTCATTTAACCTGGACCTTCTGAGCAGCAGAAAGCAGTCCTATCAGGGTGATGTATGCGACATCAACCTGTCAGCCAGAAAATTAAAGAGAGCCTCGCTACAGGATGAGAGATGCCTGATAGACAAGGTGGAATGTCAAGGGAACACCCGGGGCCTGACAAATGATGCTGACAAAAAGGTCTCAGCGCCAAAACCTCTTTTAAACGGAAAGAGTCATCCCGTGAGAGCACTCGATGAGAATGTCAAATCACAGAGAGAAGAGACTAATGACATAGCTACATCAAGCAGAAGAGAGCAGCAGAAGAGGGGAAGCTTTGGCTCGACCGGCAGACACAACAAACTGCTGTTTGCCAGAGGGGAGATGGAGACCGGGAAGATCCCAAACCGTACGCCGGGGTTCATGGGCCTTGGGACCAGACTGCTGCGTCGCTTTACCGCACCAGAGTTCATGAGGTTGGTGATAGACTGTTCGGCTGGCTCCTCAAACGGCCGAGGGCGGATTTCCCGCTCCGAAACTTTCCCTCTCTCTCACACACACCAGCAGGTCAACAGCCAGCCGAGCGTTGACAGCATCAGTGGTGTGAAGTGTGAGTTTGAAAGCTGCTCATCTCAGTCCGCCCTCGATTAGAATAACACAATGTCTGGCTAATCGGGACGTTTTTACAGCGCTAAAAAAATTCTGACAATGCAGTTTGATCGCTTGGTGATATGTTTTATTCATTCAAAGAAATACTAATCTTTTGCTTATGTTGCAGTTCATTAATTTGTTCAGTGTTTATCAATAAAATCAAGAGGTTTTAAAGCTACGTGTTCAACACATACATACAATTTTGCTAATCTATATTTTAAATAATTTATGAATTAAGAGATCATCAGTCTGTGAGCTACTGAAAATTATTATTTTTGTTTCACATATGTATATATATACGATTTATATTGTATGGAATTAAATGTATTTGATATTGCTTATGTGTTTATAAGAAATATTGTATGTATTTTGCTTAAACATATTCACTGATTGTGCTGATTCAAGCTGAATACCTAATAAATACTTGAAAACACCAGTGTTCATGCATGCGTATGTGTGTGTGTGTGTGTGTGTGAGTGATGGAAAATACAAGATAATATGAATTCCGAATCAATATGCATCATTTATTGATTTATACAAAATTAAAATGTGTAATTCTCTTTTTCATGAATGATCCACACAGAGATAGAAATACATGAAACACGTCAACATGTATCCGTGTCAGAATACAAAGACTATGTGCAAAGTGTTTCTCAGCAGGTGAACGTCCTGCAGCATCACATGCCAGGCCTGTGTGCTTTATCTAGGCAAACAAATGCAAATACAGTCATACACATCTTCTGGAGGAGCAACACACACGTCTTGTGATTTTTAAAAAGTCCGTCACAATACAAAGAGGGTTGTATCAGAAGAGAACACTGAGATGTCACCTCACACACATCCATGTGCTCATGTGCTCACACACACATGCACACATACATACAACTATACACTCACATTTCAGTAAAGAAAAGTAGAATTTTAAATTCATCTCATATAATTTACTGCAGTAGATCAGCAGGTACAATGACCTAATATTCAGTATTTTTATTTACATTATTAATTTATCTGCGTATGTTTCAAGTCCATACTTAATAATTAAACCTTATTTGCAATTCACATCATACAAACAACCCACAACACCTTTTGGAAATAAAGAATAAATATGAAAAAGAGAAATATGGTACTGGTGATGTTCCAATAGCCCAATAGTAGCAGCTGGGCTTTCATCTACCCATTTATTATGTTAATAACGGAGAATTGTCTTTCACGTCCCAGTTTGGTACATATTCAAGCATTCACATCAGGCCAGGTGTGCCTCCATTTGGCCATGCAAATAGTCCACCATCAGTGTTTGTAGAGTGTACTGACCAGGTTGTTGTCATGTTTCCACAACAGTGTGTGTGCAGAGGTAACTTTATTCTTCCTTAATAATGTCACAATGAGCTACTGTGGTTTGGAGCCTAACCGCTTCATAAGCTTTACACTGCTAGCAATAATGCCCACTATGAACACTAGAAAGGATCTTTAGAGTAGTGCATGTTCATTACATATAGTTACATGGAATATTGATTTTTGCTCTCAGCTGATATGCACCATGTTGTGTTGCGTTGAATCCCACTGAATGTAACAGTAAGCCAATCAATATTCGGTTGAGAGGTGAGGAACTGCATGCTGCCTTTATCTCACTCCTAAAGTGCTTCTCTCATGCCTGAGACCATGCGGTGTCTGTCAACCAAACTTGCCGTCCTGCCACCATCACTCTGGCAGCAACATGCTGTCTGGGTCTGCTTTCCCTGGAGCTGATCTCCCGTTGGCTAGGGTGCTAGAGTTGGACCCCGGTGCTGGTCCTCGCCTGTTCAGGTCAGACTGAAGGTGGGTGTTGGGTAGCGGGAGCCCCACGGGGTCAGCAACGGGACATGCGCTTGCGGTACTGCTCCACCAGTGGAACCAGGCACTGAGGTGAGCCGCTCTGCAGCAGGAAGGGGTGCTCCAGCAGGTCAGTGGCGCTGGCCCGCTCAAAGGGGTCCCGAGTCAGCATACGGTCCAGGAAGTCCTTTAGAACGGGGGAGATCTGGACCAGAGAGCAATAGGTACATATAATTCAACACCAATGAATTGCTGCGGTAGTTATTTGTTACAATAATTAAACTACTGGCTCTGTGAGACTGTGCTTAGGTACAGCGATATGCTAACATGCCTCACAATGAAAATGTGAGCGTCGTATCAGATATTGTTGTTGATAATGTTGTATCACGATAATGTTTGGCAGGTCCACAGTCCTAATTTGGTATATCAGCATGCTAACGTTTGCTTATTAGCACTAAACCCAGTGTACAGTGTACAAGCACAGCTGAGGATGAATATTACTAGTTTTGCAGGTATGTCTGTCTGTTCTTGTACCTGGCTGACATTTCGCACAGTAGGAGCCAGCTCATCCCTCAGTCTCTTCATAGCTGCTACAGGGGTTTCACTGAAGTACGGGGGCTCTCCATCCACCATCTCCACCACCATGATACCCATCGACCAAACATCCACCTGGTGCAGGATCACACACGTCAATTATGTTACAGATCTCACAGCAGAGATTGCCTCTGTTGGCATTTACGCCACATGAGCGAGATCACCGTTGTTATTCAGCATGAGTGCATTTGAATGTGGGCCTCCTCACCTCAGTGCCATATGGTGATTTGGAGATGACCTCTGGAGCCATCCAATAGGGTGTTCCCACTAAAGATTTCCTTTTAGGGATGTCCTTGCTGATCTGAGCACAGAAGCCAAAGTCTGACAGCTTGACCTGGGGAGAACAAGAGAAAGACCTTACTATCAAGATAGCGAAAAACAGAAAAGAAAGAAAGAGTAACAAAATATCTTACCCTTCCGTCTAATGTGAGTAGTATAGAATCACTCTTGATGTCTCTGTGGATGACTCCCTGTGAATGCAGATAGGCCAGGGCTTGCAGAACAGCTTCACACACTGTGGCAATCTGCTCTTCACTCAGCCTGCAGGATAACGCACACGCAGACAGATTTTACATTAACATTTCACACTTTTCCATTAAGAGTTACGACAAATCAACAGCTGAGAAAGTTGAAACCCATGAATCACCGTGCATTAAAGGCAACGATAAAGCGGGGAAGGTTCAAAACAACAACTCCCACACAGCAGAATGACCAACAAAACATGTTCATTCCTCTACAGTGTTAATGCGACTTTGATATTTTACAAGCGCAGCATAAAGACATACAGAAAATACATTTTCAAACGGCAAGCAAGGTCATGTGCCCACTGAAAACACAAGGTAAGGTTTACCTAACAGAGTGCTGTATACTTCCAGCAGTAATTTAAGCAGTAAGTCTTCTTCTTTTATTTAGGGAGACTTTAATGAGTCTAAATAGATCATTTGACACCAGACTGTGTCCAGGGAAAACAGAGGTAAAGTACCCCTTATTCCTGATTGTCCTGTCAATATACTGGTTATCTTTGACAAACGGTGGCTGTGACAGTTGGCTCATTTTATATGTCATCTTGCTTGAGAGACATTTTTTCATCCCTTTTAAGTCAAGCGATCTAACCCTGCTGTCATCCCATGGAGATCGTGCCAGCCATCTGTTAATAACATAAAATACATTGACGGCACAAAGAAATACGGCCTGACAAAATCCTACTCCCTGCTCCTGCTCGATATGTTTTCCTTTTTTTTTGATGCATGCACTACTGGAAAATGTGACGGCATCAAGGGATCAAATTCTCAACCACAATTGACTTTCCACATGGCATCTTCACATGCATATATTCAATTATGTCATTGAATTATTACTTTTCCTAAAAGGAAAGCAGCAGACATCGGGTGAGAGAGAGGGATGAGTGACAATCTTTTTGAGTCTTGGTGCCGCTAGTATCAACACTGATCACTCAGCAGTCGATACCACACTACCCCCTTGTGGTTCACAAAAGATGATATCACAACCAAGCAGAAATGCACCAGTGCAGCTTTCATTTTGATCTTTTGGTGCCTTTACCTGGTTTCCGACACAATGTTGGTCAGTGCTCCACCTTGCAGGTACTCCATGATAACCCACAGCTCCTCCTCCACCAGGGCTGACTTAAACATCTCCACCACATTCCTGTGCTGATAGTCCCTCATGATGACCACCTGCAACAAGAAAAACATTCACTATAGAACCAACATCTTTAGAGACATTTTAGTGTGGAGCTTTTATAAAGTTAGGAGACAAAGTTGGTACTGCAGAGTGAAAAATATCCTGACTTTTACTCTTTAGTATTGATCAGGCTCTAATTCTGTTTGGCAAACACCCAAATCTTTCAATTTCTCCGAGCCTAAGCCGAGATATCCCAGATAGCATAATCAGGGGTTATTTTCACAAACTTTAGCTCCCTCCAGAGCCACAGAAGACATTTTACAACTGTACAAGCTAAGCAGTAGACTGGCAAACTAAAGTGTGTAAATGTGTCAAATCAAGTACCCCTCTGAGTAAGCATTTAAGGAAAGGTCCGGTTTATTTCAACCTCACTCCCTCTCAATAATGTGGCTATTATGACTCAATGGGTCATGCTAATTTGGCACTTCTGTGTTGTAGAGATTTAGGGAAAAAAGCCAACATCAATGCTCCAGGTGGAGACGAGCATTTAAAAAGTTGAATACTAAAATCATGTTTAATGGAAAAGCTGTAGGAGGCTCACACAGCTTGTTTCAAGATATGTTGTTCAGTGCAAGTCCTTGTTTTCCTGAATCTCTACAACGAAGGTGGCGAGTGCGAAGTAAGCACAAGCCATAGAGCCACACTGAGTTGAAATAAACTTAAATTATCCCTTACGTGCTAGACCACAAAGAATAGCAAACATGAATCCTCAAATGTGTTGCTGTAACCTTGAATGCATTGTTTGTTGGAGATTTGTGCAGTTTGTTTTTGGGAATCACTTTGTACGTATTTGGATATTGTACCTCATTAAAGAGCAACTCTCTCCTCTGCTGCCGCCGCAAGTCCATCATCTTCACCGCCACCTGCCTGCCGCTGTGCTTCTCTGTAGCGATACACACTACCCCCGTCGAGCCCTCCCCAATCTTCACAAAGTTCTCCAGGTAGGACCGTGGATCCCCCTTGTCTACCACCATCTGCAGGGCCGCCTTAAACTGTTCATGGGTCACCTTTGGTGGGTCTGGTGGTGGTCTGGGCGAAGGATGTTGTGGGGGCCTGAAAGCAGGGGAGCATGTGCCTGGAGGACTGGTGGCTAGTGAGCCCGTAGGGGAGGGTCGAGGCTGGGAAGGGCTGTCTTGCCGGTAGGGAGGATTGAGGCATCCAGAGTGTCTGAGGAAGGGGTCAGGCCCATTGGGCCTCAGCCCCATGTTAGGAGACAGTCCCAGCGTGTAGCTAGCCGAGGAGCGCACAGTACGCTGAGGTCTGATGCCGCCGACAAGAGGACTGCTATTGCCAGTGGGCAGGAAGCCGGAGAGGTACCTCCCTACCGACTCTGCCTGAACGATAAAAGAGAAAAGGGTGAACATTAAGGCAGGGAGCTGAAAGAGAGTTGGCCGCCTGCCTGGGGTTCAAGACCTGCTTTAGAAGTGAATGTAAATCAAGTCCTTCCCTCTGACTCTGCATCCTCTTCACCTGATGTGACCCATGTAAAGATGGTGCTATAGAACCCAAGTGTCCCGCTGAGATCTTGCCAAACACACCATCTCTCAACTTTTATAACCCCACTGGCACTTTAAACCCACATTTCACATTTGAACTAGAATCAAAATAAAATAGTCAAACCCAGAGCTTTAATCACCTTTAGAGTAAATCCAATCAATATGATGCCTCGCTAAAGTTTCTACAACCTCAGCTTGAAAATGATTGCTTGACAAAAAAACTAGTATTCAATGGATTCAGAGCTTATGCACAAACTAGTCCTAGTAATATGATGTGCATAACGTTAGCAAAAATGTGCATAAATTGTGTATTCTATGAATAATGTATTATCTGTGCACTTAATGGCCACAAAGATGTGCTGCTGTAATGTCAGACTTACTTTCAGGTCATAAGAGGAGAACGGCCTCCCGGGGCTGTTCTGTGGGTGCATGTACATCGGTACGTTGGGCCGAAACTCCGTGGTGACTGTCGCTTGATCGCTATGAGGCTGCTGTGCAGTCATAGCCGGGCTGTAAAAACAAGCTATAGGTCTCTGATTTGGTGGCACTCCCCTGGGAAGCTGGAACTCTCTCTTCCATATCACTCTCTCCTGAGGGCTGCCCACCTCACCGCTCATATAAGCTCCGTGACTCAGCACCGGGATGTTCTGGGACGGAACCGGTTGCGAGGGTCCTTCCAGAGAGCTGACGCTGACTTCATATGTAGATCTGGCCTTTGGCAAGATCCCATTTGGATGCAGAGTGACGCTCCTTTTCATGCCCAAGTAGGGGGTGTTGGTTTCACTGTGGATGTTCCTGGCCCTGTCCCTCCACTGGTCTTGACCCGCACCCTCGTCGTCTTCATCATCATCCTGGGTCAGGCCCTCGTACTGGTAAGTGTCTCCCTCGTTCACTTCCCCCAGCCTTCCCAGTGACTGGGCCCTCTTCCTGGCTGAGGGGCTGCTCTTCCTCAAAGAGTTAGAACTGGTCACAGACAGGCGGTTCATATCATTGATCATGGCTGCGATGTAGTCTCCGTGACCGATCATGCTCCCCCGCACAATGGTCTGAAAGAGGAGAGGCGTTTATCTTTTATCACACTGCACTTGCCATGATCACATTATAGAAAGAATTTGGACTGAAAGGAATAATGAGAGTGACATAATCATTGCTCAGAGGCGAGTTAAATTTAGACTTGAGAATCTGTAATCTGACATCTTTGTCATTCTTCAGACACAACGACTTAAATCATTTCTCCAGTGGCTCATTCTGACAATACACTGTTAAATATACCAAGCAAATGTATCGGGAGATGCACTATAAAGTCACAACTGTTCCTATGTTGCAAAATTCAGAAAAGACAGATAACTGTTCCTATGACCTTTCAGATGGTATGCATAGATAGCAGGCATGCGAAGGCAAACCTGCCCTGACAGAAAAGGATCAGACAAACTTAAGATCTTTTGCCAGAATAGTGAGATTGTAGCAACTGCATGCGAGAGTGTGTGGTAGCTCATCAGTCACTCTCAGGGTAGAGTCATGTTCAGTTCACAGCCAGTCAACAGCCTCTCCTGTTTCCCTGGTTCGGTGCCAATACTTCTGCACAGGGGGCAGAGGTCAGATGACATCTCACCTACTGCAGCACCTCTCTGAGAGGAGAGAATGGCAGGTGATAATGGCCCTGGTGAGATATCCTATTCTAGAAGATGTTGTAATAATAGTTGAAACAACATCATTTTTCAAATCTCACATCGCATTTCCTCTTTTCCTCAGAGTAATAATCTATATTTTCAACCAAATGTTTTGTTTTTTGCATTATAAAGTTATTGTGGGTAACACCACACTCCTCTTGATAACGCTCCTAAAACCACAAATCTGACCTAAATGCTGACATGATGGTTCTCATTTTGAGCAGCACTAATCACGTCAGGGCATCAATTAAATTAAAATGTTTATTTATTATCTGGAGGGTGACAAACAGAATCGAATGTTTGCTACGTGAAGCACAGAAATCCTTAGATTTGCAGGCTTTATCACTGGCTGGTATTTCCTTTGCTGTACCTGCACTTTTTCATCCCTTCTGTTTGACATCTGTGGGAAGGCACTCTTATACTGTCATAATTGCCTGCGTGGAGTAATAAATCTTGTGGCCCCTCTGAGTATTCAACATTGTACGGTCGGTATACACAGCAGGGTCATCAGCCCAGCCCCATGATAGATATGAAAGCAAAAAGATGCGGAGGGGAGCATGCCTTTCTTTCACGTTGTCATCAGAGGATTGTGGCATTTTCTGAGACATCAGGATTCCTTCGCAGCACTGAAGGTCACTTCTGCCTCAATACAACATGGCAGCATATCTTTATGCATCAGTCTCTCTGAGATTTTAGCTTAATGAGTGCCTGGTTGAATGGTGTGCTAGTTATTAGTGATCAGTTAAAGGTCAGGTCAGAAGAGCAATGAAGAGCTGAGTGGAAGGTGTGGTGGTGTACCTTCTTTGGCCTCAGCTCCACCTCTGTGATCCTGGAAGGGTCCACCATGGGTTTGGGTCTGCGCAGGTTCTCTATCAGGCTCTGCCATTGCGTCGGCAGGCCCACAAAGCAGCCGCGCTTGGAGTCAAATGAGGTGTGGACACGGTGCTCAAAGTTCTTGGGCGCTGATATCTCAGGCCTCTTCTTTTTCTTCTTGCGGAACATCCTCAGGTCCTCGAGGGCGACAGCTTGCCTGCTTCAAAATGACCCTGTAGGGGGAAAAAATTAAAGTAACTGTAATCTTGACATTTGAAATTTTGGCAAATCTCTTCTGCCCCAGTGATCAAATCGATGTTGCCACTGACTGACCACTCTCCATTATGATCTACTCTCGGACCAAGTGTATTCAAATACAATCGGACAACAGAGGATCTTTCCACGTGGGAGAAAATATTCAAATGGTTCATCTAAAAGCTGTTCCATGTCTGGGTTGTGTATGTCCCTGGACTGTCTTTTTGGCTGTCACAAACTTGTGCCTGTGAGAATGGCTCCAAGGAGAGTGGATGGATTTGTAAGCACATGTGTAATGAAGGATATCTGGTCAATCAAGGCTTATTCATTCTTTGTGCCATTTCACTGATGAGCACGTGGCCGAGCTGGCCGGCGCCCACAGGCTTTCAGTGCATTAGCAGGACGCGTACAACACGCAGACAAAAACACACGCACATGCACGTATGCGAATACTATGGCAGGCTATCCTTCATAAACCTCTTTCATATCCCGTCCTAATTAGTAGGCTGTGTGCCCTTGATTGCAGGGAGGGTAACCATTTAATCCTTGGACGGATGGCCATGAGTTTGGTGAGCCACTAACTCTGGTTTTGTGTATGTTAAGCTTTATTTGTCATTCATGTGTTGGGATATAATTAAATACATTACATCTCATTTCCTCAGCTGCACAGCTGTAGGCCTACTGGGAGATAATCACTCACATTTAAGTCTCATGATTAGTATTAATACTGTTTCATGTGGCTCTCAGTGTTGAGGACGTTCCGGCTAGCCATGCTAGCTGTGTGGCTCTAGGGATGTCAATGCTGGTCTGTCAGTTGCAAATATATCTCAACTAAACACTATACCTGCTTAACATGAACATGCTAGCATTGTGAGAATGTTAGCACTGCATGACTGTGGACTCCTAGTCTTGTTTATTTCAGCAACATCTACAAGGTGCCCCTTGAACATCAGATACAATCTCTCATCATACACTGGGAAATGGTGGGAGTAGAGGAAATGAGTTTTGCACTCGTCCGCAGCTCAGCAGGAGATCACGCTGGCCCCCGCCCCCCTTCTCCACCTCCGCCCTCGGACCAGTGCGGCTCTAATCTGCATCGACGACGCCTGTTACGAGCTGTATCGGTGACTATACTCCACTCGCCCCGTCTCATCACCGGAGGGTAAAAGGAGGTCAGGCCCACTGGTCACGTCAGCCAAACCTGCTTGATTAAAGGAAGGTGGGGTAAGGATAGGGGGGTGTCCCCATCCAAGGGTAATTCCATCACAAGGCTAATATGCTAAGTGTTGCATAAGTACATCACTGTGCCTCCCTATGTGCATAATGTGGCGCTGGGAAGGACTTTAATTCCATGTGACAGGGACATTATGTTGCCAGGGCTCTCAGGAGGGGGGGAGATAGGAGTCGGGGCCAAGATTAGAGTCAGACCTAGATGTATTAGAGAGACAGGGACTTAGTTTCCCTCCTGCAGACACAGAAAGGCTTTTAAGCACCAATTGTGGCTGCTTTTTGAATAACGAACGCTTGAGAAAACAAGCTGAAAAACAGAAGATTGCAATTTCTGCTATTTTGTTTTTCCGCTGCACAAGAGACTATCTGCTTAGATAGCTGTTCAGCGCGCAGATGTTGGCATTTCCTGAACCAATATTTACACATAGCGCTCATGTATCCTTTTACAAGCAGATCGATCAATATTTACTCATGAGTCAAATGCAAACTGCTACAGTACTCCACTGCCGGCTATAATGTGGTGATAATAGCACAAATAGGACGGCTGCTATAGAGCTTCATCAAGCTTCATAACATATCACAGCATTCATTATTTATTCTCATTTTTCTATCCACTGACTGAGATATTAGAGGCAAGCAGAAACACACACATTCACAACACACATGTTGATTCATGCTTGGGCAAAATGAATTACAAGTTGATGCATTTATTGATTTACACGCTTTAATCACATGCAACTGGCTTTCTATTGAACCCTGTTACCCCGCCAAGCTTATTGTAACAATATTCTATTGATTTGTAAGCTCGCCGGACAGTATGTATGCACAGAGCTGAACTTGCACAGTGCATAATCACGCTTTCTGGTCACATCTCTCTAAACTGTAGGGACTTGACCCTATGCCTCAGTGGCTTGTCTAGAATCTCTCAAAGTGCTGAGGCAAAACTCAGCCGGCTGCTGTCAGAGATACGAAGAGACAAAGAGGATGAGGTCACTCCAAAATTGTGCTACATTAGGTATTTCCATCTCAACAACTGTGTGCAGGAGCAAAAAAACTTAAATAGATCCAAATACGCGACCTGAAAATCCACAAATCGGTAAGAACTAAAATCTCACTCACAGAAAATCACATGAGGATGAAGATGTTTGAAGCAAGTCTGCTTGTAAAGTCTGACTAAACACAAACCCTTAAAAAAACAACTGAAAAAGATGACGGAGCATGCAGATTGGGTAAAACACTCGAATAGATCCCATTTTCTCTGCAGAACCACCACTTAATCACAGCCATACATCCCTTTTCCAAGCTCAAATTAATCTCAGACTTACCCCCCAACTGATAGCGCGTCTTCACCTGACAGAGCGGCCCGGGCCTTTCATGCCATACAGAAATGCAAGCAGGCAATCCATACGTTTCCCACAGACAACATGACAGAAGAGGAGAGGGCATGCTCGCATTCCTCTCATGTTCAAATCACCCCGAGCAGGTTGTGTTGTGGATGAGTGGGAGGGGATCGAGAGATAAGAGAGGTATTGGATTTGCTCGATGTTAGTGCTCCGAGCTCTGTTGAATGATTTTTTTTTTTCTATTTGCCCTGATTTCTGCTTGTATCTTCTTTTTTGTTTTTGTTGGCATGCATGCAGAAATGTAGTGAGTGTGCAGGTGACCGCGCTAGCAGGATTAGTATGGTGTTCAGTCCTTCACTGATCTAATTTTAGGACACATCATGCCTCCCACCACCCCTCCTCCCTATCACCAGACGCCTGTTTATTTTCTACAGGATTCATGTCAAATAACGAGGTGAGGGTGGGAAACGATGGAGAACAGGTAATCCTCTTTTTGTGTTTGTCGTTGCACGTACAAGCATAATCCAGCTATGCTAAATTACAGGGGGCTACATCTATTTCATAGTGGTAAAGATAGCATCAAGGTCTTATATGCTGTTTTTGACTCTGCAGTGCAGGGTTGGGGGGCTTAGAGATTGCTTCTCTATCAGCTTCATTATGATGACCGTTCTGCCCTTTGAGTGTAATGAGACTGCCTCTCAAGAGGGAGGAAGGGGGTCTTGGTTGGTCATCTCTTCCTTTTCCTTTTGCTTTGTTACACACACACATACACACACATTTACACACACGCCATCTGAGGGCATGAAAAAGGTACACAAGCGCTGGACGTGACCGGACAGTACAATAGCAGTGTTTATGATTTAAGTTGATGTCTGCTTTCTCTTTGAAGTCACCTCTGCAGACATGGAAGGATTGTCAATAGGAGACGACAAGTGATGTAATAAACTGCACTCAATGACATGGAATAACAAATCGCTTTCTTGCATATTTCATGCTAGAGGTCTAACATATCATGCACGACAAAGCACTTGGAATACAAGGACTGTTGGAGGATGTCACACACCTACTGCCTCTGTAAAGTTGCCCATTGTGCAAATCTGGCTATGGCTGTGAGCATAGTTTAGCTTTTTTCTTTTTTTTTTAGCCCTGCTAGCGGTTAGAGATGTCAATGTCGGTTGGTTGCTCGGTTGACCATTTTGGTCCAGTCTGAAATAGCTCAGCAATTATGGGATGGATTGCCATGAGGTCTACAGAGGATGAATCCCAACAACTTTGGTGATTCACTGACATTTCCTCTAGCACCACTGTGAGGTCCATGTTTGTTATTTTTAGTAAAATGTCTCAACAATTAGTGGGTGGATTGCCTTGAATTCGCTACACAAATAGCAAAGGATGAAATGCACAACTTTTGATGGTCCCCCCGACTTTCCATCTGTCCTAAATTTAGGTTTAAGACCAAATACATGCAGCTGCACTTTTTGTTTTCTGCTAATTAACAAATGTTCTGAGATGGTGATAATAAACATGATACCTGAATAGCATCAGCATGTCAGCATTGTCATTGGGAGCATGTTAGCATGCTTCCACTGCTGTGCCAAAGTACAGCCCCACAGAGCCACGAGCATGACTTTAGACTCTTGGACAAGGATCTTGACATCGAAGGAGCCATTCTAAAGGGTCAGCAGCAAAGAGAAAACACAGGTGAAGATGTGGGCCAGGTTTTTCTAAAGCGGTCAAACAACAACTTTTACCTGTCCTCCTCGAAGTATTTCTGATAAAAGCTCCACTCGGGAGTAAGGACACGATGTAGAGCATGCGAAGTGAACGTTATGGACTATTTTCAGCATATAGTTTATGAAAAGTGAAGCACGGATAAAGTGCAGAGTGTGCAAATTATGGTTGAAAAAAATGTCAGAGGAAAATAGTAATCAACGAAACCATATCCATATTTTGCCTTTACATTTCAGTTTGTGAAATTGGTCGTTAAGCAGAGATGACCCATATTCACACAGAGAGTTCATTGATAGTGACATATCTCGGGGTATTTCAAATGTCACATAACTCGCAGCGATGCGTCATGGGTAGGCCTTCACTCAAACCTCTGTATGAAGTAGTTCAAGTCGGAAATGGTTTGAAGTCTCAGAGCACTGCCATTCTGAGAAAGTAAACAATCAAAGAGTGTGTCTGTCATTGTCTTGTGCACTGAATGAGTAAGAAAAGGGCCTCAGGATTGGAAGTGTATAGCAAAATATGTGCCCAACAACGTGGGATGTCAGTTTTTCAAGGGCAGACATCTGCGCAGGAGTGCACATTAGTCTTGTGTTAATATTGACAGGACGAGACAAGAAATGAGAGGTCAAGACAGGAGGAGAAAGAGTGAGGGAGGAAAGGAGCGTCTGGACACTCAAGACGCTGTGACTGAAAAAGAGATGGAATAGAGAAGAAAGCGAGAGAGACGACAGAAATGAAGAGAACAAAGACGCGGATTAGGATGACATCGATTTACATCTTCACACGTATTTTTGTTGTCCAATTTAGTGGCACCGTTTTGTGGAGAGCAGCAATCTCCGGTTTGAAGATGTAATGTCTTTTCTCCGTCGTCTTGAGCAGCTTTGGCCGCAGTAAACAAGCCACAGTAAAGGGGAACGGAGGACAGAACACTTACATCAACAGAGCACGTACGTCACTCTGTCACCTGACATGTTGGCACTGATTCTCCCGGACCAGATAATGGACAAGAAAACGAGTTTGTTGTGCCCCCGCAGCGAGGAGTGTGGACGTAAATGCACGATCTCCATCTACTCCAAACACCTCAACATAATGACATTGTAAAAGCAACACTTCTAGTGTCCTGGGGCTTTTATGGGATGCTGACACATCACTAGAAAAACAAACTCTTAACTCGTGAAGTATGCTTCTCCATTCTGTATAACAATGCGTGTGCTAAGGGCTCGGCAGGATAGTACGGAAATGCAGCACTGACCAACACTCTGTTTAATTAAAGATCCTCTTGGCTCTCACAAGTGCTTTGAACAATTTGACGCTGTGGTGATAGAGACGTATGATCGGCCTGGACCAATGGTACGAGCCCAACTCTTCTCTCTTGGGTCTAATTTATTGATGCGCCAGTACTCTGTGCAAGCTTTACTGTACGCGCATGAGCTTATGAAAGCTTTGATTTATATTTTTTTAGCCCACGCCTCAGCATGTCTCTCCCAGGAACAAACCACCAGCCATTTTTAACCTCCGATTCCTTCGTGGTATCAATCTGCACCGACTCGGCTGCACTCCTCTGTCACCCAGCATGGGTGCTGTTTCAGCCCAGAGAGGGGGAATCAAGGCACGCTGTCCTGATTTGGACTCTGTTTTAATCCTTAGTGCTTGACGTCTTGCGGCCGGTGGCGACGCTTAGCTGCTAATGCTCGCTGTCCCCTCCTTCGGCTGACATGACCATGACACAAGCGTTCCTTAAAACAACCATGAACACAGCGGGGCACATGACGAGGATGTACCTACACCTGTGTGTTGTGTTCAGTCAGTGTCCCGGTACATGCAGTAGAGTCTGTGCTGCTGGTTTTGAGTTGGACTGAGAGCGAAAAAGCAAGATGGGCGACATGAGACGGCCTCCAAAAAACTTCTAAACGACTTCAGACTTCGGAGTGTACACATCGTCCTCAGTGAAGCAGATGTCCAGCTGTGTGTGTGTGTGTGTGTGTGTGTGTGTGCCTACTCCAAAGAGACCTTCTCTGTCACCTCCTCTACCCTTTCCCTCCTCCTTCTTGAATATCAATGAGTAACCTGAGACACAAACACATGGTAGTTTAAGAAGTGCAGAGCCTCAGTTACATCATCGTCACACTTATGAACTGCACTACTAAAAACACAAATACAGAGAATACAGTTTTGTCCTTTGTGGTGATCCCGTACAGCATATGTCTGCAGTCGCAACTCCTTAGCAAGTGCATGAATGTTGCAGTTCTGTCGATAAGAATGAGTGCAAAGGGGATGCTAAAGCGCCCCACGGAAACTAAAATCTATACACTTCTTTAAAGCACCTTAGCCTTAGATTGATTTTCACTGAGGATTTCACATCTAATAGAGCGACTAAAAGAAAGGCTTAACAACCTGTTTTCAACAAGAGCAGATTCCTTGTTTCTTAATGTCTCAAATTCAGAGTCAAACACAAGCACAGTTCTCCCACGTTCATGCAAGCTGTCACACAACAGGTTTTCTACATTTCAGTATGAAAGTAAATGCTATTAAAAAATGATCAGTCTCCTCTGTGCCTGCTTTGCCACAGCATCCAGCTACGGATGTGAGTATGCATACAGCTTGAAGCTTGAATCCTTATGCACTGGTAGGACCGGAAAGATCAGCTGAGAACTCAGCCTTCACGCACGCATGCTAGAATACACAATGGTAAAGAAAAACAGGAAGCTTCTGTCCACAGTGCCCATAGCAATGGCACAGTCTGTATTTGTCAAGTGCGATCCATCTCGATGAGATTGTTGTATCCTTTTACTTGAAATAGAGGTTGAGGACAGAAGAGGCAGGACTCGGGAGGGAGAAAGGGGATGTGGGGATTTAGAGGAGGGGTGAGCATAAGGTGAAGGCTCTTTTGAGATGCAGTCCATCACTGAATACATCCAGCAACCCTCTCTGTCTTCCCTTTTTTTACTCCATTTCTCCTCCACATCAGCACCTGGCTGCACTGCATTCCGTTCACAGCCTTTCCACCTCCTTCTTCTCTTCCTCCACCAAGGCTGATGCCAACCGACGGCACACTATAGCCTGCTCTTCATCAATGACGTTAAGCCTCTTCCCCCCCCCCCCCCCCCCACCTCCCCCTCTTTACCCCACTCTCCTCACTGTGGAAAGAGGAAACGGGCTCTGAAGGGGATAAATCATTGCTAGAAGAGGAGAAAAAAAATAAGGCTTCTCCCTTACCTTGCCGTCTAGTGAAGAGGAGAGCCTCTCTCCTTCAGGAAGGATTGGAAGCGGGAGTGCGCACACACACACACTCACATACACTATTATACACTCACATTCACACACATACACTCACACATGGACATAGATGCTCTCCCTCTCTCTCTCTCATACAACGACGAGGAGTGCTGGCTCTTAAGCAAGCGCACACTGCAGGCTGCCGCTTGCCTGGGAAAGCCTGACGCGTTCCTCCCTCCAGGCAGAAGCACACGCTGCCATCTCAAAGGCTCTTTGTTGGGGCTGATTCATCCCCGGCTCCGTGGCTGAGTGCTGGTCCGTGTGCCGGTGCCTGCTCCTGGGGACACAGGGTGACCGTACAAAGGAGGGACAACGCCATGAAGGGAAAAGGCAGCATCCAGGAGGAGAGACTATCACGGCCCCATACAGCTCCTTCCATCCCCCCCTCTCCCTCTCCGTCTCTGGCTCGCTATCGCTCTCTTTCTTTCTCTCTCACACACACACACACACACTCCCTCCTCCCTTTCCCTCCCTCTCTCTTTATCACTTCCCTCCTTCTCTACCTCCTCCCACTCCCTCATTGGGCTGCAAAAGAATTGATAGCAGCGTGCGCATGTGTGTGTTTTTAAGCTGGTTTCCAGTGACTGTAAGGAGAGGAGCGCTCCACTACACCTCATCACCTGGGATACCTTTCACCCACCTCCCCGCCTTGCGTCTCTCCCTCTGCCTCCTCTGCACGCAACGTGGGTGACACGAGAACACGTGGGTGCCGCTGCGTTCGCCCAGTGTGCTGCTGTTCAGTCAAATGCATTATCCATTGAATGACAGGGTCAGGGATGGCAGATGGCGGGAGGGGTTGTATCTGTGTGCGTTAAGTAGGAGGGGGGGGGGGGGGGTTGAGGGTGCAATCATCATGCTCACAATCTCTTTGGAGTCCATTGTGACCCAAAAATCATTGTGTATGAAGAAACTGTAGTTACAACACTGCCCCAGTCTAGCATCTCCATTATTTGACTGAAGCATTCCCCTCTCTCTCTTCACCACAATCATTTCCTGAATTATTTATGCAACCAGACACAAAGCAGGAAAATGTATTAGGGTCAAGTCATGCAGAAATTGCTTGCAGAGTGAGCCAGATTTGGGGCATATATGTTATACATGGGGTTTTTCGATATGATGAATTGCTTGCAAAGGCACTATAACAAGCTTAAATGACGATGTTCCTCCTCACACATCAAATGAACTCAAATGGAAAAAAAAGGCTCCACTGAACCAATCTGCATGACAAAGACAGATTTGCCTGTTGGGGGCATAGCAGACACGACCCCTCCCTCTCTTCCACTCTTACTTGTCAGCATTATTGTCACAGATATTTTTTTGCTTGGCTATTTTTTACTGCTTTGCACGACTTCTTTTGAGCTCAGAGCTGAGAACAGCCATCTTGTAATAGTTGTCTTTATGCAAGAAATGGTAGTTATCACAAAAACAGTCCTGGTTGCTATATCTGCTTGGTCAGTGTGAAGGGAAACTGAATGGGTCAAAGGGTAAATTAATGACACACTTCTGCTTCCATGATCTGGTTTACTGAACCTGACAGGACAGTAAAATACATTAGTCAAAGAGTTCATTTTGTTAAAAAGAAGAACATGTTTTTTGTCCCTCTTGACCTAAATACTGTTGAACCATTGGCTAAGAAATGTATTTTTGATTTGAAGACAAAAGAAAGTTTGACTTTTGTGCTTTTTCATTTGTTAATCAGGGTGCATAATCTCAAATATGCAAAGGAAGCTTAATGATTACAAGAAAATTGTAAATTAATACATTTATAATTGTTTTGCATGTGCAAGATATGTGACTTATATAGTATTTTGTCTTTTTAATTACACATTATTTGATCATTCTTTTGTTTGCATGTCTCGACGGAGAGACATTCTAATGGTAACTACGATTTCTGTTGGATTCAAATGTATTTGTCACCTTCACTGCCGGACTTCATGACCTTGCTAAAGGATCTCCTGAAAACAACAGCTTGTGATGTAAAAAAGGGGCTTACAGTGACAAGAGCAGTCTTAAACCACATTGTCATTAAAATGAAAGCCTGGGGGGTGTATAAGTGATACTGCCTTAATTGTTTGCATTTCAATTTGTTCTATTGTTTAGGATGAATCTGTAAGGATTACACCAGGGGTTATCAGGGTTCATACACTTAAAGCAAACGTAATTTCTTGTCAAAATCCATTGACATTTCCAGATGACCTATAAATCCATTTAAATTTTATAAGATAGTAGTTATTAAGACAACGCTTGCGTCATTCTCCTGCTTGCTCAAGTAAGTCATAATAGAAGCAAAAATGCTCATGGTACTGTAAGTCATACACAAAACGTCACAATTATGACTTACTAAGTCAAAATGCTGAGATGGTAAATCATAAATTTGAAAAATGTTGATATAGTAGGTCAACATTATGGGTTTCTAAGTAAAAATGATGAGCTACTATGAGTTATTTTCATCATGAATAACTTTTTTTCCATTTTCCTGGCCTCCATGCTTTTTCTTCAATAAATTGGTCTGGTGATTTGCTGCAGCACTTTCGGAGGCTCTCCCCTCCCCATGCCTGGCGAGCCAAGTGCAGTTCATCTTGATGCACAGTGTCTACTCGCTTCTAAGTGAGGTACTGTAGAGGCTCGGGCAGACAGCTTCCTGTGAACTGGTGCATGCAAAGGCAAACCGTGCAAATAGGTTAAGAGCTCCGACTGTAAAACATGGCCCATACAGAGCGTGTATGGGCCATGAGTGTTCTTGTCTGTCAAAGTAACAGTGCTGGACAAAAGCTCTTCTCTGAGGGCCTGTCCAAAGCGCATTAAGGAAAGGTAGCTTGCTTGTACCATCTGTCCACTGCAGTAAGGGAGAGCTATGGATTTTCTGTCTGAGACGCTATCGGAGTCACTGGCTGCATGCTTTCATGAGATGAGCTTTTAATAAGTCCTGCCAAAGAGCGAACCATAGAGGATGCATTATGATGTGGTTATGCTGTGTTGTTATGATGGGAGTGCATCGTGTTGCGTATCATTTATCGCAGAATTTCAGCTGCTCTCAGTGCTAAGCCAAAATTTAAAGTAGACAGTTTGGGAACTCACCAGTTGAGGGGATCTTGGCTGGAAGTGTCATATTTCCAAAATGAGATTAAAGTCTGTTCCTCCAGTGCTCCATGAGCATGTAAGAGCAGCAACACTCTGTTCCACAGTACATCAGGGTAGTGACCTCCGGGGGATAAGCGAGGCCTGCTCTGTCCACAACTGCAAAGGGTGGATTTCACTTGCTAATGAGCCAACCACCTATCTTCTAGCCATTCATCAAAGTCTGCCCAGCGAGCTGCCCGTGTGTGAAGTACACCCCATCATCGCAGTAGATTAGGTTTACACCCATCATTTTAGTCAGCGGGCTTCTGGGTAACCTCTCCTGGACAATGATTAACATTTGGTTCGCTGAATTCATGATCTTATGCCTGGTGTCGGGATTTCTGAAAAGAACACAAGGATACCCTGCAGTGAGGATGTTAAATGAAGTCACTTCATTAGAATAAGTAGCAATAATGACATTTATGACTATCTACACGCGGATTGCGTCTGTTTTTATTCATGCCCACCAGTGTTGACTCTTTACACTGCTGCAAGATTACAGGCAGCGCTAAATTGTTCTTGCTCCCCATTAGTAATCCGAATACCATTACCAAGAAAACAATTCCTGCTTTCCCTTGCATGTCTCCTGCTGACAGTGCATTACTAACCCCCTCTGTCTAAAAGAAAAACAAATTAGTCATCAGCCAGACGTTTTAACAAGTTTATTGAACACCGATGATACATGAGGGGACATTTCACTGAGACATTAAACCCAGAGGAATCACCTCACTGAAGCCATCTTTCGACTTTTTTTAAATTGTAGTGAAACATCTGCCCAAGAAATACTGAACAAGACGGATCAACTTAAAAAGGCAGCACATACAAAAACTGCTTTTAAGAAGAAAGCAATTCAGAAAAATAGACGAATGGAGTAAGCAGGAATATGGGATAAGTGTGACTAGTATGTCTGCAGCAGAGCTGTGGGGAACACATCTGTTTAGTATTTACAAGGAGTAGACATATAACAATACAACAAATCCAGTAAGGCTTTAAATACTACCGTGACGCACATGTTATTTCTTTTTTTTGTTAAAATTGTGTAAAAGATTATCCGAGCTGTTAACAGTTTTGGGTATTTTGGTTTCAATCACATTGAACGAGTGTTCCCATTATTTGGTCCCGCCACACAACTAAACGACTGTGCCATCAGTTCAAAGTGTTTCTAAAAAATTTTTTTTAAAAAGTGTCTTTTTACTTCTCTGAGTAACTAGATCTCTAGGAACAACATATATACAGCAGGATAAACAATACATAGCATCAACTACATGATACAAATCCATTAAAAAAAGAGCACTACAAATGTCAGTCTTCTTAGATGCATCAGTTTGAAGCACTAGCTGGATCCTTTTTACCTCCGTCTTCCTGGGTCATCTTTTTAAAGTAGCGATCAGCACGCAGCTCCTCAAAGGAGAATTCAGTGGCGCCGCTGAGCAGCAGCTCTTTACAGTACATGCTCTGCTCCTGCCGTTTCCCTGATTCGGCTTCCTTCTGTTGCTGATGGTGCTCCTGTAGTCTCTTTAGAGGAGTTTCCTCTCTGCAGGGTTTCCGTGCTGATAAAACTGTGTTCACTGCCGGGTTTATCTTACAAGGAGTCCTGAGGCGGGAGAAGGAAGATGCCAAACTCAAATCACTTTACTTGGAAATAAGTCATGATTAGGGCTTCGACTTACAACTTTTTAACTATTGAATAATCTGTTCATTATTTTTTAACCAATTATATTGTTCTGAACACTTTCTTATAAAGAATTGATGATTTTAAATAACTGAGAGGTTGTAACAGGATGTGCTTTACTTTATGATCAACATTGTTGATTTATTCATTTCAGTGATAGTCATTCATTTTAAGAATATATTGCTTCTTATTATCATGAACCCCAAATGTGTGATGTAAATGAAATGTTCAGCAAAGTAAAGCAACAAATACAAACTGCAGATAAAAGGTTAGATTCTTGTCACTCACATTGTTGGCGGCTGGTCTGACTCCTCAACAAAAGGTTGGAACGCGGGTTTTGGAGGCGGTGGGGCCATAACAGCATGTCCGAATTTGGATTTCTGGGGGATCTGTGGTGCAGACACCTTAAATTAACATCAGTGGGTTGCACTTCACACATTTAAACCAACTAACAGAACACATGCTTGTCTCATACCTTGACATCAGACCATTTTTCCGGATTCTGCTCGTTCTCCTTTGCCCTGGAAGTGGGAGGGGCCGCCCAAGACTCCAACTTAGGCTCTGAAGGGCCAGCACTTTGAGTCCTGTTCTCATCAAAGACCACCAACCGACTGTTTGAAGCATTGCCGAGGACAGGGGCACCAATTGACTGCAGACCTCCAGAAATACCTGTTTACAAAACACACCAGATGTTAAAATTAATCCATTTTTTTTTATTATAAAGATAACACTGATATTTGCAGGTTATTCACATGCTTACTTCTGATTGAAGACCCAACTCTGTTGATGGGGGCGATGGCCTTTTTCTTCCCTCTGCGTTTGAGGTCGGCGAGAGAATTTCTCTCAGGTTGTTTCGGCTCATCATCGCTGTCGTCCTCCTCCACATTCATCATTACCTGTCGGGACACGCGTGCCTGCAAAGCCCTGAGGATAACAATACAGAAGACTGTGATTGTGCCGATATAAAGCATTTTCTAACTATATCTCAAACTTGACCGGATACATTCGTACTTATGAAACTGCATGAGCTTATCATGTGGCTCCGCACACTTCTTGAATCCCTCCTGGTAGACCAGATCTGCTTTGCGACAGTTGCCCTGATTCTCATGTTCTTCAGACCAAGCGATGTAGAGGGATGCCTGTGTCACTCCTATTCCCTGAGCCTGCATGTACCTGTATGTGTCCAAGGGCTCCGGGCAGTGCTCCGCCTAATGACACACAGTACACATGTAAAGCAAAAGTTATTACTGCTGCATCAGTTTGTCAAAGTAGCAGACCTAGTCTTTAAATATTAAACGTACAAATTTGATCCAGAGTTCAACATAGCGAGGGTCTTCGTGATATTTATTTTCCTCTGTGAATCTGGTCACGGCCCGTTCCAATAGCATGGTGAGGTTGCTCTCCTTTCCTCCCTGAGGGAAGGTTTGCTCTGTCCACTTAATATACCTGTAAAAGACAGAACCATGTGAGGATTAAAAAAATCTCAGATTTAAGAGCAACGCATATGAATACACTTTACTGTTTACATATTTAACTTACCGATCCCAAACGTCAAGTGGATCATCGCCGTCATACATTCGCAGTTCAGACTCAAAGGCCCTGGAGAAACAAAAAGCCAGAAACCTCCATCATCGGGAGACAACTGCTGGGAAAAAGAGTTTAACAGAATTTGCTTTCACCCAACCGGGGCAAATGTTTTAAATAGATTAACCATACTGTCTCTGCTGGTTGATGGCAGAGCTCAGTCCATCCTGTTGTTGACTGAGCGCCTGATGTAAGGCTGATATGGCTCTGCCCCGCCGCAGTGGCTGGATGTTTTCTTTGCTTAGCTCCCATTCCACATCTCCTCCTTCAGCCATGGTGGCAATTAAAACAACTGGATGCCTACAGACACAAACGTATCAGTTACTCAAAATGTTTAAACGTACACCATTGTAGGGCTCAAGTTGGCAGAAAACATGCTTTGACCAAGTTTCTGCAAATCAAGCTGGAGCTTTCAAACTCCCAACCTCCTGATCTGAAGTCAGATGCCTTGTCCATTAGGCAACGTAGTCACACAAAAAAAAAATGTTGACGTCTGTCAAATACGCATACTCTATAACTAGGCAGTTAGCCTAAATGGTAGACAGCTGTGAGAGTTAGTGGAATTAATGCCCAAATTCTCCATAATAGTTGTTTCTGCAGAGAATAACACTAATATGTAAACCTCTTTTGCACCTGCTCTGGTCTAGACTGATGATCTTTTAGGTTTATTTGCTCCTACTTACAATTTTGATGAAAGATTTATCAATTAAGCCATTTATGAAGGAAAGATGCTAAACAATCTATGGTTCCAACCTTTCTGATTTAAAAATGTACAGCTTTTCTCAGTTTTATAGAATTGTAAACTGTATATTTGGGGATTTTGGACTGTTGGTTGGACAAAAGAAGACATTTGAACAGGTCACCTTGAGCTTTCTATTACTGTGTTCTGCCATTTCCTAATATGAACTAATCAATTTAATCTAGAAAATAATTTACAGATTAACTGATAAATAACACGATCGTTAGTCACAAAAATTGTTTTACACATTATCCCATTAGACCTTGTTGTAGCCTCCCAATAGATTCAAAGGCTTCTGAAGTAGTTTTAGTAACTATTCAAATAGAGTTTTACTAACGTTATGCTTAGAAAATGTATCCTGCATTGTAGTCCTGTCCTTTGACGTTTAGCTTCTTACAGCTTTAAGTTAATTGTGGATGTAAACCCCTGTAATACATGTTAATGTCTGAACTGTCCCATATAAATAGTTTATTATGCTCAATATAATTATACTTCTTATCACCATTGAGGGCGTAAGTTGGTTCATGAGTGTTCAAACTGATAAAATAATTCAAAACACGTGAATCATATCACAGGAGCGATGGACTACTGCCGTAAAGGAGATGTAAGTAACGTAAAAAATATAACAATACGCGACTATGATCCTACATCATCATACAACGTTATGAATATGAATAGACATCTTAACATTAACGAGTAGCTAGAGTCCCGTTAGCAAACTGTTATAACTGACGTTTCCAGTGCCCTGACGTTAGCTAATTTAATAGTTTGTTTTCTAACGTTGAGTGCATGACGAGGGGGGGGGCTAACACGCTAGCTGTCTAGCTAACATTAGCTTTAGCTCGATCGTTTTTGTCGTCGTTCGCCCTATCAGCAACATGTACCAGTCAAATATAAATGCAAAACATTTGATCTACAAAGTAGTGGCTTTTCATACCGATTACAGTCCTCCTCTGTCTCTTTCCAGGTTATATACGTTACAGCTAACGTTATATCGTTGTAACAGGAACACTGGTCAGTCGTCGGTTCTGTGTTTCAAACAAGGACCGCGAGACACTTTGGAGCAAGCTGATTGGAGGAACCAGAAACCGGAAAACGCAAATCGACGTCACATCGTGTTTTCCGGAATTGTTCCTGTTTTGATTACAGCAACGTTGAAAGGTTGAAAATGGGTAGCTAGCTCGGAACTTATTGTTAATAGAGTCCGTTTTCTTCCCATATTTACCAGCTAGAGAAATATCTGCCAACTTTAAACAGCCTGTCTCATGATTATCCACACGTGTCGGCATGGACAACCGTTGTTATTGTTGTGCATCAAAGTTCAGTCTATTCAAGAAGGAGGTAAGACATTCCTGGCTTATATTATTAGCATAGCATATGAATACGTATTCATAGTTATACATCTTAAACATAGTAAGGAAAGTAAACGGTCTAATTTACGTTTCAATATCCTCACAGCTGGGCTGTAAGAGCTGCGGCCGCTCCTTCTGCTCCAGCTGTTTGACTTTCAGTGCTGTGGTGCCTCGCTGTGGCAACACACAGCAGAAGGTCTGTAAACAGTGCCACGGTAATCTGACAAGGTAAAGGCCAAACCGTGCATTATGACATGAATGTGAATATAAATTAGTTAAAGTAAACGCTGTTGCTCATTGTCTTTTCTTCAATTTTTAGCGGAGAATCTCCAAACAGTGCTGGAAAATGGTCTCCTCCCGAAAATTACAAAAAGTTAGTAGATGATCAAATTTAGGAAAGATGATACTTTGTCAATAGCAGATTCATGATATTCAAACTTTCCTGTTTCTTCCACAGACGGGTTGCTGCATTTGAGGCCAAACAGCAGGGACAGTCGACACAGCCTCCAGCACAAGGAGGCAGCAGAAACGGTAAAGCAGGCCGTCTACCAACCAAAGGCCTGAATAAAGAAGATCAAGCTATTGCTGAAAAACTTCAAAAGCTGAAGGAGGATACTGCACCAAGTAATGAACATTATTTATAGCAGCTGCCATTTGGCTTGAATCTGACACATAATAATATCTTTTGTCTTGGTATCTTCTACAGAGTCCGTCCCCTCTGAGAAAGAGCTAGAGTCGCGCCTTGCTGCTCTGAAAACTCCCAGCCGGCCAGTGCCTTCTGCAGAAGCGATGGAGGACCGCCTGGCAGTTCTACGGGGTCAGACTCCATCATCCCAAGCTCCTCCACCTGTGAGATAAACTTCTTCCCACTTGTTATTAAAATCTCGGGCCTTACAGCCTTGCTATGATTGCTTACCAGTATGTGCTTGTGTGCTCATCTGTGCAGGTGCACCAGCCCCCAGATAACAGGACTCAGACTGAACAAGCCAATGACCTGATTACTCAGATGTCAGAAGAAGTTGCCATAGACGACCAGCAATCAAATCCTGAATGCAGTAATTATTTATCTCATCGATTTCTTTCAATAAATAATTACAGTCATATAATAGTTTCCCACGGTCATAATAATTATATCACAACTACATTCTGACACCAAAAGCTGACTTCAGCTACAAATATGCTCAGACCTATTGATCCCTCTGCAGGTGTAGATGGCCGTATGAATGATCTAAACAAGGGGGAGGGGGGAACATTGGATGAGAATTTGGAGGAGAACCAGGAGGGGGACAAGCAGCTGGAGGATGACAAGGCTCGAGTCATGGAGGAGGCCATGGAGGAGCTGAGGAAGGAGCACCATTCCCAGGATCAGATCCTCCACATGGCCAAGAGGATGGCGCAGCTGAAGGGGCAGGACCCAGACAAAGGTACGTCACACGCAAAGATCTCTGTGTACCGCTTTCTTATTGGTTATCCTTACTTTCACGTCGGAAAGTCAAGAGCTGCAACTGTAAACATCGTGGCGATGACAGAAGCGTGTATGTCATCATTGTATTGTTCATGTCACTTCTAGTTACTATGGAGGACTTTCAGCATCCTGACAGTGAGGAGGAAACTGAGGAAGAAGCTGTGAAGAGAGTGTTAAAACAGGTCTGGTATACTGTAATGTAGATTATATTACATTTTACCTGATAAACTTGTTACTACTGAGTGCATATCATTGATCTGGATCAGTTTGTTTGGCCACAAGAGGCTGCTATTTTGCCATTTTGATCATTTGTAATGAGAATTGGAGGACATGTTTTGAAATTCCTGTATTTTGGTTCCAGCTCTCTGAAGAGGCTGCATTGGATGCGGCAAGTGGCTACAACATACCTTTGGAACACAGTGGACCAAAGAACACGGAAATGAAAAAACAGTCAAAGAAACCGGTACTAAGCAACGACCAAAATACAAATTCAGAACATTTTCGAGTTATTATAGGGAATAACATTTAATCCCTTGTTGAACTGTCTCTTTTAAAGACCCAGGCTCCAGCACCCAAGAGTAGGATTTTAACCGCTGCTGTTGCACATCAGCCATCAGACAGTGATGAGGAGGAGCTTCCATGGTGCTGCATCTGTGACCACGATGCCACTATTCGCTGTCACACCTGTGATGGAGACCTATACTGCAACCGCTGCTTCAGGTAGCTTAACAGACATTCATTATAAGAAGCGCAATAGGAATTCTGGTTTTGGCTTCATAGTAGAGCTTTGCATGAAAATCTTTGCTCTGATGCTCAAGAAAGATGGCTATGATTTGGAATTCATACCATGACCCAGATATATTCTAGCCAGGCTGTTTGCCATACGGTTGAGCAGCATGGATATAAAGTATTTATTGTGTTGAATTATCAATCCACTCTCCATTATCTCCCCAGGGAAGGCCATGATAAATATGACAGGAAGGAGCACCGCACCACTAACTACACTGCGCCAAAGAAGAAGAGGAAGACTTGATAGTGAGATTGTGCTGTAGGTGTTTGCCTTATCAGGCTCTGGTCAGTCATCACTGTTAGACTTGTGCTTTAGACTTAAGTGACCTATTATTGTTAATAAAACAGTATCATAGAAGATTTAAACACTACCTGTTATCTAAACAATCCAGGACCCCTTAACCCCCCAAATAATTGCTCCCGTAGCTGTGCCTACGGTGTGATAGAATCTGAATTGTAAGTCGCTTTGGATAAAAGCGTCTGCTAAATGACTGTAATGTACTCCAATCTGCCCGAAGTGGCTCTAAACATGTGTCTGCGTACACCCCAGGAAAAGCAGCATCTTCTTTCTGTAATTGTTAACAGGGATAGACAAAAACAATGGGTAATATTTATAGCTAAGCAAAGCCTACAAATAGACATACATTTTAAAGTAATGCAATATGTATAATATAAAAAAAAGCTCTCTTTTTTTTGGTATTTTAGTAAAATTGCACAGCTTCTGCATACAAACTGTTTAAACGAATAAGAAGCTTTTAAGTGTTTTCTATTATCACTCGTTCTACTTTCCAAAGGCAACAAAGGCTCATCTTAGACACGCTCTTTGCACACACAGAAAGCAGCCACACCACAAGCTCATCTGGTACGATGTACAACCCCAGACTACTGTCAGCTCTGGACTGATCAAGTACAGAGGAGTCAGTATAAAAGGATTACTGAGGGCGTTGTTTTCTTTGGCAGACACTGCAGTCACTCATGTAATCTACGTTTGGCGGCAAGTGTGACATGATTGTTGCCTTTCTTGTCCTTGTGTACAATTCCAATATAAAGGATACAACCGTTTTATTGGTTATGTCACATTTCTGTAGTTACATTTTTAACACTCAATCACTGATATCATCAACTGACAAAAATGTCCCAGGCTGGCAGGCCTTGTTAGAAGTGCAGTCTTACACTATAGATGGCTTCTGTGTCAGAGAAGCAAGAGTGGAAGTGGAAGTGGGGGGGGGCGAACCAAGCAAATTACTGTAATGGAGCCCTCGGCCGAAAGACCCTCTGCGTATGACCGAGAGAAGGCCGGAGTGCGGTTTCATCAGTGTGCATTACTGTCAAGCGAACTGAGGAGAAACCGTAATTACACTTTCCTCTGGGGGGCTTGCTCCATTAAGGTTTGCATGGAGGCCGTTACTGTGTTTGGCCATGTCATACACGCACCACAGACAGGAAATGGACGAGGATAATGGATGCATACTTAATGGACCTTCCTGCTGCTGATTTCACTGTGTTTACTCCGAGATTTGACATGTCAACACTCCTTTGTTTCCATCCCTCTGTTGAAAGATTTATGCCAGAAAATGGAAGCTTGTATTCTGGGAATGACATGCTGACAGCCGCGCTACAGTTAAGTCTTACAATTGTCTCTGGACAGTAGGACATAATAATCTCTTTAAAGGGAAATAAGGGTTTTAGAGCAGTAATAAAGAGCAACGACGCTAACAGTTTAATTGGTACTTTAAATTGATGGGTGTAATGGACATGTCAATATGTATTTGTATGTGTGGAATGAATAATACCTGATGATGCCAGACTGTTGATCGCTCCCCTTGTTAGAATCAGAAGTCATCAACAGCCTTCTCTTGAAAATGTTCCATTTTATTTTGACATACAACACTGTTATCAGAACAAAAATATTTATGTACATAAATAGGCAACCGAAAATGTACAGTCTTACACAAAAAAGCAGTCCTTCTGAGTACAACTTTTATCACATGTGCGCTATTGGTATGTTTATGGGAGACAAAATGTTACAGCAGTCGGTCAATTTAAAGTGAAATAATTTTTAAAAAATCCATTCAAAAGCCGACTGCTCTGGTGTTAAGACTGTTGCTGCCCCAAGAAGGGGGGCAGACGGCAGGAAGAGTCCCACTCACATGTTACACTTAATGCATGGGAGATGGGAAGATAAGAGGCTCCACATTGTCTCATTTCTTTATTTGACCTATAATCATTTCTTCAAGGGACCTGACATTTTGCGTAGACCCTTTATCCTGTAGAGCAGCCCGTTGATAAAATCCTAAAGGGAAGATGGAGTACCTATTACACACTGCAACAGTAACAGTAAACAAGCAATACACTTTTTGTTAAATAGTTTAAATCTTTATATGCTTGTGTTTGGTTATTTTTTGTCTCACCTCTTTTGGCTTTCCGCATTCCTGCAACAGCTCCTAACAAAGAAAAGAAAAGAAACATATAGGCTCAGTAACAACATTGGGCATTACTTTTTCAGTGCAAACATTGCAACATTGGGTTCCTGCAAGAGTCAAGTGCTTGTTAAGCTATTACCCCACATTGCAAATAGTTAGGTATCATGGTGTTGAAATGTTCAAACTCTTTGGCCTGATTGTTGGATTCCTTGGACTCAGATTGTAGAACTGCAGTTCTAGGTACCATTTCCATGAAGCAATAAATTATTGAATATAGAAATAACTAGAGATGCAATGTGAATAGTGGCTAAACATGTCATTGTTTTTACATTAATTTGCACAATCTTACCTGCAGACGGGTTCTCTGTCCCTCGCCTGTCAACTCCAGGAGCTCATCTATGTCAATCTCTAACTCTGGAATCTCTTCCTCCTGTGAAAGCAGAGAGAAACAAATGTCTAAGGCAGTATTCCTCTCTCTCTGTATCGCCCACACTTGTATTTCTGCATGCTGCAAAAGCTCTTGCGAACACTGTATAACGTGGGCCTCTTGCCATCCTTTCACTCGCAGTGGTAGGACTAACCACACCACAGCAGAGTCATGCAGAAGGAAAATAAAGTGTAAGATGTGATGCAACGTGGCAAGGATTTTATAGAAGTTGTTGTGTGGTCGGTTTTCAAGAGTTGGCGCCATGCTTTTATAGGAAGAGGATCGCCCAAGTTAATGTTGTCTGTGTTGTAATAAGAATAAGGAACACTTTTCTCCCGTAATCATTTTTCATAACAATGATAGGACTGATGATGTGGTGCACAGAAAAAGCAATGCTGCAGAGCACTGAGGCATGAAGGCAAAAAGGCTCCGGGGGGCTATACTATACAACATGACACTTTTATGGATGGTTTAGCCAGCTAGCATTTATCTCAGCCGTTACTGAGAGATTATTTCCAGTTTAAATGTTCTCCAAAAGAATATATTCATTTCAGCTATAGGTTGTCCCACAGTGTCAGTTAAAATACCAACCGAAGGGCAGAATACACTGTAATATATTAACTTGAGGTCGAACTAAATCCATACAAACCCCTTTTTCTAAAATGTTAGCCTTAACTAAACAATGGTTGGCAGCACAGAGAAAGATCGATGCCAACCTCATGTAAAGATTGTAAAAAAAAAAGGGCACAGAGTCACCAGTTATAAAAAGCAAATATAGCAAAGTAATCACATTTGATCACAAGCTCTTATCCTCACCGTTTAACTACATTTTCAGAGGGAAAGAACAGTGCTCACTGGAGGAATCATGGACGCTAAGATATCTAGAGTCAGCAGGTGTACAATCAATTTTGACAAGTGGGGCCTCCTTTTAAGAGGGATATTTTCCGGTTGGGGAGTTTTCATGGCTTGTGAGGATGGGGCTCGTACAGCTTTCTGGATGAGGAGAGAGCTAATCAATGTGGAAGTGCTGAGTGGCAGAATAGATGGGCCCACCTTCAGAGTCCCCGGTGCCCCGCTCTAATTGATAAATGCTGCCAGTTTGGACCCTGTGTGATTCTGCTGATGTCTGCACGACACACGCAGGTCTGGATGCTTTTTTGTTTTAGTCCATGCTGTACATTTCTGTATTGTTTGGGCTTTGCTTTACCAGGTTTACTGTGTTAGGCTGGGGATGTTTGTGATGGTAAGGCCAAATACTTAAACAGTTTGGTATTGCCTTGTTTAAGTCTCTGCTCATGTTGTATGGGTCCGATTTTTTCAGCAATCCAATGTTTTTATTTTTTCCTTAACGTGCAGCTTTAGCTTGACATCTACACTCTGGTAGTCCGGAGCTAACATGACGCTAGAGCAGCCCACATAATGAATGTGAGTAGTTTTTTCAAATGTTAAATGTTGTTTTTATTCAGTATAATTAGGTATATTCTCTATCCATCTTGGGGATAACCAAATTTGCTGTAATAGATGCTAGCTTTGATTGATGTTTAGAAGTATTTATTTGCACTGAACAAGGATTAATAATATATTCCCATTCATTGCTTTAAATTACTATCTTGAGTCAAGGATTAATGTGAAAATGAAACCTACCAAATGTAAAGCGCAAGCGATGAGTGTACATACCGTATATAATTCTGAACTGGTCCTTTACGACTGCTGGACCATGAGCACCACTGAATACCAGTGTGCATTCATCATGATGAAATACGATGACCCTTCTACTAACTTTTCACAATTTCATATTGTGTACGCAGTCGCATTTTTTAGCTTGTTGAGAGTTTCCTTCATTGTCGGAGGAAAATTGATTTTTAATGAGGCCTCTGGGCAGAAATCTCTCAGCAGCACTTTTTTAAGGTTAAAAGCAATGGACTGAAGCTAAAGTAAATGTTGGCACTAATATCGGAATTCATGAACATCAAAGCGGTTCCCGGGGGATTGCAGTTTCAGAAGGGCAATACAGATGCACTCTGGATAAGCAGTTGGATTTTGTGGAGATAAGATGACCTCCACTGGAATTTAGGATTCAGAATCAGGAATGTTTCATCATCATCATGAGGTCACCTGTTTTTTCCTGTCATGACTTCTTTGGTTTGGAACTCAAATTTCAGTGGCATAGGCAAGCATGATCATTTAAATGTTTTGATCCTTTTTTAAAGGAAACATTTTTGTCATCCAGAGAGCTAATGAATGAATTTCTCAAAATGTTGAACTATTCGTTTAAATGTTGTTTACAGCTAGAGTCCTGTAGTTTTCTACGTGTTCATTACATGGCAGTGTTATGAAAGGATATGCACTGACCTATGGCGTTGGAAAACACTAAACAAACAAACATCTGTGGTTCCATTACACAAGCATGTGTTTGGGATGATAATGTTAAGGAAACCGTGCCCAGGAAATCTAGCTGTTTGGAGAAGATGCCTGTGCATGTTTAACTTATCAGACCCTTCCTTTTTCCTGGCAGAGGCACGAGCTGCACACAGATCAAAATATCCATTAACTTCACAGACTGAGTCGTGACACAGTTTAAAGAGGGAAAACTGAGTGTAAATCCTGTTGTCCATTTATATATAAGAGTGGGCCAATTTCTAAATAAGAATCAAAACTTAAAGCATCAATCTTATATAATACATGAATTAATTTGTGTCAATAAAAAAATTCTTTCACTGTCTATTGATTTATATGAAACAGACATTCACTGAAAAGTCCTGACAGTGGTCAGTGCAGGAAAAGACTGATCTGGGTTACTAAACACACACACAAGCGTAAACATTGCTCAACATTTTCAAGTGTTTGTCACACCTCTTTTTTACTTTATCATTTCTCAAAAGGTGTGAAGTTAGAAAACGAAGGGGGCCACTCCAGACCGAGGCAGCACTTGTATGAATTAGAGATGCGGCTAAATTATTTAGGTTGTCACACAGGGGACTGATGGTAAATGCTTCCACGTGGAAGACTCTGAGAAGCAACAGAGTTACCTTCCCCTGAGCCCATGCAAAATTCATGACACTAGCCAGTGCACATGGACAAGCCACGACTGATTCCATACAAGTGGCTTATGCAAATATCCAGTCTATCTAACTACAAAGTAAAGCACTCATTTACGTATAGCGAGGATGTCGACTATAATTGGGAAAGTTAGAAGAGGAACTTCTCTTTACTCAAATTCAAGAAGTCAACCACTATCATGATGGGATCAAAGGCATTTGTAGCTTTCATTGTCTCATCAATCATACTGAGATCCAATCATTCACCTGAATAGTGCACGTGCACTATCTGTGCGGAGCATTTATCCTTATATTAGATTATGTTAGAACCAGAACATGAAAGGCCAATTACTGCAAATCATGTGAAATAATGTTTTCACATGTCCTGGTTTCAACTAATGTAATTTATTCCACCCTCTGCGTTACAAGCATATTATCATATATTACCTCAGGGAAGAAGGCTTGGGATGTAAATGGAATAAAGCGCATGAAGTAAGTGTTGGGATGAGAAATATTGTTGCACAATATTAAATATGCCTAGCAGTCACATGCAACTAAAGTGTATTAAACTGTGCCCAGCCAGGCTTAACCTTTATAATCTACTGGTCTAGAAAAAAGAGATAACTGGAGAGGATAATTGTCTATCACATAGATTTGCTATAAACTTCCATGTCAGCCAGCCAGTCAGATGGACGTGGAAGCAGGCTCACATTCTGCAGCATTCGTATATATGCCATATGCAAAGGTCCCCAGTGTAAGGGGATGCCAGCAGAGAGGTGGCTGCAGCCAAGGGGGTCTCTGTGTGGTTCAAGAATTAAACAAGAAACAGTTTGTCTCTGTCGTCTCTGGCATGAAACGGAGGCGGTTTTGTCATCAGATCTGCGTGGTCATGAGGAAGCTCATGCTCCTTGAGAGACACCCCTAATTCCACGGTGCTATGCTGCCTCGTGTGGGCGATGAGACATCTGTTGCCATGGTTTCCCCTCAGAGGATGCCAAGCAAATCAATATGGAGCCTCTGACATAATTGGATTGCATCCCACCGTACAGGAGCAGTTATGAACGTTGTGTTGCTGTGTGTGTGTGTGTGTGTGTGTGTGAGAGAGAGAGAGCTGGCTGATGTCGCCACAAAAAACACCATCTATGCAATGAGGCCATTGATTAAGCCCACTACTGTGAAATAATGAGCACACATTTCCACATTAAATATGTTGTTTTTACATAACACAACTGTCTTAATATAACTTGCATATTTTGAATGTTTTTGGTGGAATAAAGCCTGCAAAGTGTCCCCAATGTCTAATCATTGTCATCATTAATCATCATCCATATAGGGGCGATCCAAGTATGTAGTTTCTATCGTGCATATAGCTATTGAAAATGTGTCTACAAACAGAGACAGGACACACAGCGACACTAAAATGATGACATAATGTCCTGGATCTCACCATAATAGCAGAACATAAAAACGGCAACACTTGGAGTGCATTTCAAAATGTAAAAATACCCTTGACTTTCATTTTTGTATGCTTCCTCCGGCACTTTATTATTACTTTATCACAGAGTCACAGGGATATTTGTTGTGGTGCTTTTACTCTGTTGCTCCTCAATACTGTTTGCTTCTGATGTCACTGATCCTTGAATCTATTCTACTTCACACTGTGGAAAAACCTCTGAACATCTAAATCACAAATGTAGCCATATGGCAACCATGTTTAAAGTGATCTAGGTGTTGCATTGTCAGGGTTGACATATCTTGGAAAAAAACTATGGTAGAAGACCGCGGAGCACACCGCACAGCTGATATAGCAGTCAGGTTGATGACACATGAGGGCTTGAGTGCCAGAAATTGCCGCTATTAAGCAGAGCTAATGCCTCCCACTCCTCTTTTAGGTCGTTGTAATCTCTCATACATGACGGATAGCCCACCACAGGCCCTCATGAGCAGCTCAGTTTCCCCCTTGCTCCTTTCCCTCACCTCATCCTCAGGCACCCAACACGATGTGCGCCCTGAGTGTGTGTCTGTGTGAGCCAGCCCTACCCTACCTCACAGTCAAACAGCAGGTGCAGCTGCCCGTCGATCCACTCCTCGATATCCAGCCTCCTCTGCAGGTCCTTGCGGTTGTATTTGACTGTCAGCTTGCCCAGCTTGCGGTGCGCCGGCTCCTCTGTTTTGTCCGCTGCCTGGAACATCACCCTGGACTGGGTGCTGGGGTCTGACGCCATGGCTGCCACGGCCTCAGGGAAACCGTGGAAACACAAGCTCACACACACACACCCACACACACACACACACACGGATACAGACCCACAGGCTCGGACACGTTCCTTTTACACACCCTGCTCTGTCTCTATCCAGTGTGTTGCCGTTCCCACACGTATCTCCTATTATCTCGTTGAGTGTTTGTGCTCTCCCTCTCTATCACGCTCTGGCTCTGGCTCTCTGCCTGTCCTCGTCCTCTCTCTCCCTCTCTGAGGCTCACTGTCTTGCTCTCCTTCCCTCCTCCTCTTGCAACACCCACTGGCTGCACTATCAG
Source organism: Pholis gunnellus (assembly GCF_910591455.1). NCBI lineage: Eukaryota > Metazoa > Chordata > Actinopteri > Perciformes > Pholidae > Pholis > Pholis gunnellus. Next base: position 14,147,692 of record NC_136542.1, on the reverse strand, counting down.
GAGGATGGTAATGAGATATGCCTCGGTGTGCGTGCGTGTGTGAGTCTGTGCATGCGTTTGTGTGTGTGTGCACGTGCACTTTATAAGGCGTGTGTTTGCTTTTTGCTCTCTTTCCCGGTGTTATGGCAGGTGAGAGAGCACAGTTCAATTGCAGCAATATAAACTGGAGAAAGGGTGAGAGGGCATCCACAACTTTCAAGTTAGGAGTGTCACTCTGGCTGACATGCCGCAGGTGTTACTGACATCACAAAAATATAGAAATAGGTCTTTTTATTTGATCTCCGATCATATGATTTGTAGGTATACCTATATGATCAGAAACATCTACGTGCCAACACACACATTTCCTAATATTCACTCAGTAAGAGTATCCAAAGTATTTGGTTATTTGCTCTTGTGTTTGCAAACACTTCCAACAAAAGCTGGGTCCCCCTGACAGGTGAGCCAGGGTTCCTCCAGTGTGATAGCTGCCTTGCCCTTTATAACAGGCATCATCAGGTGTACGTTTAATAAGCCTTGAAGCCAAATTGGCATCCTTGGTTACACACCCATAAATAATGGATGAGTAGGAAAGCACTATTTATGGCTGTCTAGAAGTCAAATGTCCAGAAAACAAGTTGTGAAACCATCATCGTTAGCGAAGTCAAATATCAGCATAGCAGCACATGAACCCACGGTCAGAAATTCATAGTTTGTACCTTCGGGTGCCAAATTATTGGCTGGGACCACGGAGACAATGGGCTGCAGAGTTTCCACAGATCCTATTACGATATGAATAATGGGGTTCAGTTTTTTGTTTTGGCAGCGACTATCAATCAGCCGTAGGTGCGCATGTTCACCCACTGATGCACCGTCTGTTACAAACACTGAATTATTGAGTGCTTCTAGCAGCTCACCTTTCCAGACAAACAAATTCATTCATCTCTTCTTATGGTGCTTGGCTCTGCACTGTTGGGTTGTCTAAAAAAAAAGGGGGGGGGGGGGGGGGGGGGGGGGGGGGGCAGGTACAGGCCTTCTCACTCTGTACCTGGCCAGGTGACGCTTTCTATGTGGGAGAGACGGAAAGCAGGGCCAGTGAATGAGCTTGACCTTTAGTGTTTAATCGTCACTGTTTGATGAAGATGTAAGATCTCATTGGCAGGAAGCTGTGTAGACTTTATGGATACTACAGTTGTTGTTGTCTTTGTTTTTTGTTTTTTTTTCAAAAATCCATTATCCTGCTGCTAAATATGCCTGAAGTTATGTTTGAGTCACAATCATTCAGCTGCATTTCATAATTTGAACAATCATTTCCTGCTTCCTGTAATCTAAATTGTTGACTTCATGACTCATCACATACTGTACTTGGGTGACTCACTGCATGAATCATCAGTAGCCTACCACTACAATTACGAAAAGGCGACTGGGGGTCTATGTTAGTTTGAACCATGAGTCGTGTTCATGATTGTACCGTAAGTGGAGGAAAAGAATCTGCCAGAAAGCAGTTTTTACAATGTTTTGAGAGTGTTCACCTTCAGCTGCTTCTTCAGCTGTAGATGGGATCATACTGCCACCTTCTGGAGTAAAGCGTGAGAATTTGACAGATGAAGTCAAGGACAGAAAGAGGGGACTTTTTACAAGACTCACTTTCTTTTTTAGCTTGTCTTTTCTCTTGTTGCTATTCTTTAATTTCTGTGCATTTGATTTTGATTTTTTTTTTATCTTATTGATGGTTTTATGTTTTTTTATGATGTAACATGCGAGTGTATTTCATTTCTGTCACACATAGAATCATTTATTTTATTTGTAAACATTAAAAAGGGAGAGAATTTATTCTAATACTAAAGTAAATCATTCATTTACATAATTCAACATGATCATATTGTATTTAGTAAGCTTATTGTACACTATGTGTTACACTATAGTGAGTAAAAGATTCCCATTGTCCTCTAGCAGCTGTATGACTGCTGCTAGTGTCATTTGTACTATTTCCTCAGGATTTTGAAGGATTACTTGTTCATGGGGGAATTCCATTATGACAACATCTAAATTAGAGAGTTCGTTGCTCAATGTAGAATTTCGTAAATTACCTTCAGTGCACTCCCTAAAAAGATGAAAGTTGTCCCAGTTTTTGGGGTACACAAATACAAAAAGTTTATCAACCATTAAAAAAACACAAAACCTGGGCTCTCAGAGTGCGTCACAGTTACAAGTTAAAGAAATGTATGTCCGTACCAGAGAAAAACGTCAGCAAAAAGCACACTGCGGCCAGCATGTTCTGAATTCATGTCAAAGATAAGGAAGTATAAGATTAAAGAAGAGTGTGTGCGAGCAGTTCACTCTCTATAAAAGGCCATACAACCCCCCCCCCCCCCCCCCCTGTGACAATATGAAACAATCCTAACGTGGTAAATGACTCCATGTGTGACAGTGCAGTGCTTTACATTCACACTCACAAAGCGCTGTCCTTGTTTTGTTTGGAGATCATTTCACTGCCAGAAGGGAGTGGCATTTCACTTCCTGCATCTCTCAGGTGAGTCACCTGGGCAATGTCGTCGATCGCTCGTTTTTTTTTTGTCGACATCAAACGTGTGAGTTTCAGAACAGGAAAGGATCACATTTGCCTGGAGAGCGTCTGTGAAAAGCTCTGAACCGTTTTCTGGATGCGCAGCAGGAGCTGAAGGTTTTTTCTAGAGAAGAAACAAAGTGTTTTGCCACTTTGCGGCCTAACAACTCATTGGGGGAAAAACACTGCCTTTGTTGTTGGTGGTTGTATTCGCTACTGTCGTATCAGGCGATCTCTGGATTTTTTATTATATTGTGTGGAAATCTTCACAGGACGTATACAATGACTTTACCCCTTAAAGGACAGCTGGGAGCGTGTGCGCTCCTGCTCCTGGTGCTACTCGACTCCACTTGCGGCCAGTTTGGGGAGACGTGCATAGCCCGATTCAAGAAGGGTCAGGAGGATTTTGTGCTCGATGTCGACGAGTCCGTGAAAGGCGGAGCGACGTTCATTTCGTCGCCTGAACTGGATCGATACAAGGACTGCGTGGCCTCCTGCTGCAAAGACCCGAAGTGCAATGTCGCCTTCATGGAGAGAGAACCCGAGGAAGGCAGGGTCAAATCCTGCTTTCTATTCGATTGTCTGTACAAGAAGAAATACGCCTGCCGCTTCGTCAGGAAGACGGGATACATCAGTTACATCCTGGACTCCGTTTATGAGAGCCATCTTGCATTGGATGTTTCCCGAAGTAAGACGAAAAACTCTTTTTAAAAATAACAAATATCCATGTAGAGATGCATGTTACAGTTTGGGCCCCTTACATTATGACATGGATCATACAGTGTGATGAATGTAGTCATTATGTCCTGCATTCTTCCTTTGGGCTTACATCTACAAAGAGAAATAACTCACTTTTTTAAAACATAGTTTGTAATGTGGATTTGTGAGTCCATAGGCTCATGGCCTCAGTATGCATGTTTACACACGCCAGGTCATTATGGCCCCCTGAGTACAGATTTAGGTTTAGTCAGTCCAGGTGTGACTCCAACTGTATTTGGATGTGTAATATTTGCTCACCTATCCCATGTTCTCTCTCCAGATGAAGGCGACCGTCCCCCGGTGGCCGATGGAGGCCCGGATATTGTAGTCCAGCCTCAGGACCCCGTGACATTGAACGGCTTTCAGAGCAAAGATGACCACGGGATTGTATCTTTCAAGTGGCAAATGCTGACCAGTTATCCGTATGCTATCACTGAGGTGAGTAAACACACAGTAATGCAAACATGATCTCGCCTAAGTTCTTTGTAAGAGTTTGACATACTCTTGAACTGTTAGTAATCCTGCTTTGGTGTATCTGATATTCCTTTTAAATGTCCACTGTAATGCTATTTATCTGTGCCCGTCACTAAATTGAAAGTCAACTGATCATATTTGTGGATAATAAGAAAACTCTGTCTATTCATGGCGTGTAGAAAACCAACTTTGACGACCAGATTAGCGTGTCCAATCTGACATCTGGGGTGTACAAGTTCCAGCTAACGGTCACAGACGCCAGCGGCCAGTCAGACTCAATCAAGGTCACCGTGCTGGTCCTGACTCCTGACCAGTCTGAGCGTGAGTATCTAGACTGAGCCTCAGCACGATCTGAACATATTCCTTCATAAGGGACATCTGTTTTAGTCCTAGTTTTCTACGGTTAAGAGAGGATGGTTCTTGGATTGTTAAATTCCATAAACCTTTACATTTTAATCCAATTATTGATGTGGCGTTATTTACACAATCAAATCTAAAATAAACGGTTGTGACCTTGTGTTATGTCATTGCTGAGTTTTAGCAGTTTCTTTTTCAAAGTAACTCAAGGCATTGTTTGCGGTTTGGTTGCTGATCAAACATGTCACAGCACGCTCACCTAATTCCTATGGAACCGAATGACGACACAGCGTGAAGATAGAGAGATAAAGGCGCATGTTATTAGAAGATTAGACCAGATTAGTTTCCTGTAAGGGTGAAACCGTTGGTAGCAAACCACAGAAATATGGAATAAAGTCATCCATGTTGTGGCAAGGCATTTTAGTAAAAATCAGTTTCTGTCACTTCGAGTATCGGTGTCGCTTCCCTTTAAACTCAACAGAGAAATCCGCAGTGAAGCTCTCTTGGAACATTTTGTTTCTCCGGAAAACGGAAGTGAGTAGTGCAGGTGGCTCTTACTGCTTCCCTGGAACCGTCCCACTCTCTCCACCCCCGACTCATCAAAACCCGTCTGTCTGGTTTCAGCTTGTGTTACACAAACAACATTTCAACCACCTCTGTAATCCTTCTCTGTATTGATGGCGAGATTTCTCAATCAAATGTTCTTTAAACTAATGGCTGTCTATGTGCAGCTTGTTGGTTGATCGACTGAAGGACAAGAAAACACTTTTAACCTTTCAGTGGCTCAGTTACTGATTAACAGCTCGTGTCCTGAATAGTTTGAGTAAATGTGCTTTGGTGGATTATGCATGGGGCCTTGGCAGAGACTACATGTCAATGCTGCCACAATAATGAATGAATGGATTGAATAGCAACTAAACCCATTCATGAGTGACGATCAGACATGAGAACCTGGTAATGAAGGTGTAGCTTACAGTTCCTGGTTTAATTCTGCAGTCAGCATGTAATGTCTTGACATGACTGTAATGCACATGAGCACTCTGGTTAGACTTCGAATATGTTTCATAGACCACATGCAGACAACTTCTCTAACCTCAGTGTCTATGGAAACACAGCAACTCTTCCTCCGCCCTCCTCTATCAAAGACGGCTGCGTGTGTAATTATGTGTCTGTCTGCTCACGAGACGGACACCAAAAGTAGGAAGTGGTGGCGGCTATGAGACGATCACAAGTGTTACATTGTTATGGGTCTCATGAAGTCATCTTATACATTAAATCTGTTTTCTCCAGCCTTTGGGGTGATTACTGTGCTGGAGTAGTTAACCGCGGCGAGAGAGCTCACTTCACTGAAGCGTAGTTGTTGCTCCGCTAACTAAACTGTGTATGGGACATCACAGTGTGTGTGTGTGTGTGTGTGTGTGTGTGTGTGTGTGTGTGTGTGTGTGGGGGGGGGGGTTAAATCATTAACTCTCAAACTTACATTTCTCACAGTGGTGGAGGAACTTCTTACTTACTCAAGTGACTATTGTGAACTGTGAATCCAACCTAATCCTTTCTTTTGTTTCCCACCAGACCACTGTATGGCTCCGAAGAAGGTCGGGTGGTGTCGTGGTTCCTACCCTCGCTGGCATTACAATGCTGCCTCTACACAGTGCGAGGAGTTCATATTTGGGGGCTGCAATGAGAATTTAAACAACTATCTCACCAAGGAGGAGTGCATCAACGCCTGCTCCGGCTTAGGTATCTGTGCTATGAGCTTTTATACTTGAAGTGTCTTGATTCAATCTGAACAAAACAACACCTTTTACTTTTTTAGGGGGTTATGTATGAGACCACCTCTTCGCTAGGCCAGTAACTTCCTTGAGTCTTCAATTCATCTTCAAAAAGTGATTGAATTTTAATCTAATTTGGTTGTTTTTCTTTCAGACAAACCTGGTGGTAAAGGCAGAGGTTTGCCCATTCCTCAAGGTAGGTGAACTCTGCCAAGTATTTTACCGTCTGACGCAATTTCCTCTACTCCATTAAACAGTTGATATTTCAAAGGGGACATTTCCGTCTGTGTTTGTGGGCCACAGGAGAAAAATGCGGTGCTACATGTGCAGAGAGGGAATTCACCTGTGCGAACGGCTGCTGTTTGCCTCCGGGTCTGGAATGTGACTCGACTCCACAGTGTAGCGACGGCTCGGATGAGCAGAAATGCGAGCGATGTGAGCAGTGACTATTCAAACTAAGCGTCGCTTTCATACAGGCTCATGCAAATATAAATGCAGCAATGATTAAAAAAAATGAAAGATATTCTAACTTAAATTATGTCCTGTGTGCTTATTAGTGAGCAACGCTTTTAGGATTCTGCAGACGATTCCAGTGAATGAACAAAAAGGTTATTTTTTTTTTATTCTTTTTTAGTTTTTTATGCTTTCCAAAACTTTGGGCATGGTGATTTTTGTCACTTAGAATTTTTTTATTGTATGCTCTTGCCATCTGTTAATACCTACAATCTCACCTCACCTGCCCATTTATTGTCGTCCACAGTGCACTGCACAGAGCTTCCTGACACCGGAAACTGCAGGGACAGTCTCACCAGGTGGTACTACGACCCCCTCCAACAGAGCTGCTTCCGCTTCAACTACGGTGGCTGCCACGGAAATGACAACAAATTTGACACTAAGGACTCCTGTGTTAAATATTGCCGTGGGGTAACGGGTGGGTTGTTACTAACATTAAGATGTTTACAGATATTTGCATATTGGTAGAATAACATCCTTTTTGTACAACTAAGATATACATCGTACAAAATCACGGAACACTGCACATCCCAGATATCTTTCACACAGTCACGAGCCAATCTCTGTTACTGCTGTCTAACTGGTTTCCAGCACCTTCCTCAGCCTCAGATTGTTGGGAACAAATATAAATGAGAACTTTGAGTTTTTCATTTATTAGAAAGTTCTGCTACTTTTGTTAATGTCCAAAACTGAAATGAAACTACTACAACCTTTTAAAATGTGATGGTTACTCGCACGTTTTCTCGCACTTCCTATTAATATTTGTGAATAAATGTTTTCATTTGAATAATGAATACTGCTGGACATAGTATATTAAGCTTTTAAAAGACATTTTAGTGACAAATAATTTAAAAACGAATTTAGCTGTTCAGGCTTTTAGGGGGTCTCAAGTCTCAATCAAGAGTTCTCGGGGGGTCCAAGCCCCCTTGTATTTTGCACACTGCTTAAATTTCAATAAATGGGGAGAAAATGACTACATCTAATAGGAAACCGGATTTTACTGTTTGATTTAATCTCACCTCTCAGTCCCCGCAGGCAGCTGTTTTCAGGAAAAGCTCAGATCTGTACACTCCTTGGCCAGCATATGCCAATGGCAGAAGGCCATTTTTTAAACTGGCTGGTGAAGGTGAAAGCATTGTAGCGTTCAGCTGCTGAAGAGCCAGAAAACACACCTGAACACACCTCAACGAACTCTCTGCGGTCACTTTGCATTGTGGTTAAAGTAGGCGCCGGGTTTTGCCAAGAAAGAAGAATAAAATACTTCCTCAATTTTCATATTTAATCTTTTATTGTTATTTTTACAGTCCATTGTGAGTTCTACAATGTTTTAGAGTATAATGTGAAAACGCTGGAGTTAAAGTGAGGCAGTGTTGTGTTCATGGCTTGTTTCTGCTGCCCTCAAGTGGCCAAAAACGTTATTGCCTGTATTATTTCCCCTCACAGCAAGAGTCCAGATTTCTGTTTAAGAAACATTTCAGGTTTTGTTTATGTCACATACAACATAAGAAGTCTAAAACCATATCCCATCTTTATCTTTATTTCAGATAAGGACATGTTTGGAAGAGTTGATAAAAGAGTGTCTGAAGGCCATACAGGTATGTTCTCCTTCTATTGTTTCATTCTAGACTAAAAAAGAAGTTTAAATAATACCTACCTATAAAAAAAAAAACATGCAGCTCCGTCAGCTTTGACCTCCCTTTTCTTGCTATTCAGCAGTATTGTCAAAGCTTCAGTCTCCTCCAGAGCACTTTTCCAGTTCACCGAGTTGCTGAGAGCACCATTTTCTTTTGTGAGGCAGCCTTTCACGTAGTGTTCTCAATTGCCTTTTAACATTTTTTTTATTCAACAGGTATTATAGCTATAGCTGCCCTCTTGGGTGTCGCTATCTTCGTCTTACTATGCCTCCTGGTGTACTGCCTCATGAAGGGAAAGAAGAAGTCTTCACAGCACCAGCGTGTGCCCGTCAACACTGTGCCGGTCAGCTTGGAGGACAGAGAGCGCCTGGTCTACAACAGCACCACCAAGCCCATATGATCCTTCAGTCCTCACCTTTGACCACCGTTTTGGTTGTGAGTTACACTAGTTGCTGGAGACAGTTGTTGTACACCGAACAAACAATGTCCATTGACTGAGTTTGAATGCTGGAGGGGATGTGTTTTTAATTTGTAAGGGTGATGTACATAGAAGGCAGAACGTCTTCAGTGATGATGAAATGTGAGGGGTTATATTTTGACTTTTAGCTTGTTTTTAATGCAGTGGCCTGTTAAAATGAATGGTTGTATATCAGTTTGTACTCAGGTTAGAAGTAGAACTACTTTTGTTTTATTTGCTTTTGCATCTGATTGTTCTTAGTGAACGGCTCTTTTTGAAAGAAAGTCATTTCAAAAGTTAGATCCTGAATTGTCACTAGGTCCACATTGGTCCGTTACTTAAAAGTAAGAGTCTAGCTTCCTGTCCCTTTTTAAGAGCTGTGGGGATGTTTGTGGATATGTAATGTTAGAAGGAGATCCCTTCAACGTCCTAAAATCCTGCCCTGCCAGCTTCTTCACTCTGTCAAATGATGTATTTTTATCCTGTTTATAAACCATTGTTACGTTGGATTACACATGCATGCGTAATGTTGTACATAATCTTAGAATTTTGAGAAAGTAATATTTTACTTGAGAAAGTTATTTTGTCAATGACATGTTTTCAGAATAAGCACAATGCCTTCTTTAAATAATACTCATTAATACCTTTTAAAAATACTCCTTGCTGTGTGTTTGTACATGACATTATATAGGTTTATGTAACTTTAGCAATATCATATTGTTTATACTAAATAAATATATGAAATCAAAATATACTTGGTAGTGGTTGTTTTTTTTTTCTGACTTTTTAACCAACCTCCATATTGTTTCTGTAACACAGCTACTGTCCAAGCTCCTCATAGGCCATATGATACGTCAGTTATATTTTTAATTTCAGGTTAAGCTTTTACAGAATATTTTATTATATACATTAATATTATCATTTTGCACCTAGAATAATAATTCTCTCCATAATTAACTTAATATAAAGATCACACCATTTGTGATCAATTACATGAATCCAATTCAAAGCTCCCCGTGTACCGAACCATCCACAGCAAGTTTAAGTTAAGCTTCAGATACAGTGGTCCCTGGTGGCAGTTAGGTGATCTCTAAAGAGAGGGTTTGACTAAACCCAACGTGCTGTTTAAACTGCAGCCTCTGAGGACACAACAATGGGGTCTAAGAGCCATATAGTGATTGTAATCTCTGTGATCTTGTATTATGACGTTCTACAATATACAAAATATTATGCCTATACCTGTTATAGTTGTATCATCTCTGAATAAGAAATGATCATGCACTGTAACATCCTTAAAGTTTTGAAAATACAGTTAGAGACATTTTCCAAATGCCATTCTTTCTAGATGTATAATCCAGTGTTGCCTACACACTGGGCAGAGACATTGCTCTTTATTACCAGCAGGTGGCGACATTGGTTTATTATATATTCAACTCGGCAGCACTTTGCAGATAAATCAGTTTAATATGGGCTCCATAATCTCTTATTTATTTGATTTTGAAATCATTTTCTGAATTAAAATCATTTGGGATAGCGCAGCTTTGAGGAAATAAAGCTGCACATTGTAGGCCTACTGGAGTGAGTTCATTTTATCAGACTGTAGCCTATATATGACAATAGGAGCTGCATTTTCACATTGTGTTGACTCTTTCTGTGAAGTCGTCCAGCATATTGCTTTCTTCTTCACAGCCTTTATGGGGGCAGAGAGGGGGTTGTGCAAAGCAAACGCGCCCCTCTCTATTTAATCATCCACACATAAATTAGCAACCACCCAATTGATTCACTGAAGCCATCCTTTGTCAGACCCCCAGTCGACTGACCTGACCGTCATAAATGTAATTGGCGGAGTTACAATTGGTTATGTCCTTTCACACGCCTGTCATTGGATTGGAAACATATTCGTCCACGAGTGGAAGTAAAGAAACCGTAAAGAGAAAACAATCTGGTTGTTTTAGCCATTTTAAAACTGTCTAATACCGAAAGAAATGACGAAACTGTGCAGGCCAGATGTTAAGATGTGTGGGAATACCTCTCTGACACTCACCAAACAGACACTGGCCTGTCAAAAACAGGCGGGCCTTTGTTACATTCAAGTACTCCTCGTAAATTACAAACTCTTAAGACCTTTCGTCTTTCATTGATAGTTTTCTTGCTCATCTTAAAACAAGCCTTCTAAAAATAAACAACTACATATATACGACTATATGGTATATACAAAGTGTTTTAGAAGTACTCATTTTGTGCACTTTTGTTAATTTTGTTGGGAAGTGACAACTGTGAACCAAACAACAAAATGCACCCTATAGCAACTGCAGTTTTAATGTGACCAATATTTTTAATTCACTTGGAGGCTCACATTGGGCAATAACAAACATTTTGTTATCACCTGCAGCTGACATGAGAGCCAGAACCAGAGGATATTCTCATTGGTGTTGCGGTGTAGCGGGGCAATTACAATATTTCCGACGGGTCTTGAACGCAGCATCCGTTCTTCGCAGTTTTGCAGAGATGCAGCAGTGTTTGGGAGTTGGACGCAGTACAAGCTGATGACCTGCGCTGGGACGTGTGTGTCTGAGCGGATTTTAACATGTGAGAAAACAACTACTATCAGAGCGACTTCAAGATTTACACTAAGGAATTGCAGAGAGAAGTTTTTACCGGGGACAAAAGTCGTCGGGAGGAAAGAAGTTGGCGAATTCGGTACGTGAACTGCTTTGGACAACTTTACCAAATCTTATCAAACTCTACTTTAGCTGTGACGCCAGTTAAGCTACACGTGACAAGAATGCATCTTTCTGTGTTTATCATGTTGATGTTGATAGTTTGTTTTTAAGGGCATTTTGTTCGCCTTGTCAGGCGCGTGTTGATCCGTCGCAAGAAAACGGAACACGGGCTTGAGTTGACCAACTTATACCAGCAATAACATTGCTCCATTTCAGCGGAACGAACCAATGAAACAGCCCCACAGAGAGTGTCAACTACAAAACATCTGTATGCGTGTAATCGGGCTTATGAATTTCAGCCAAGAGACCGTTTTGAGTTCAACACAAGTAAAACACTTCAACACATTCCTGGTGATGAACTCCTCTGCCTTTTCACGTTGCATTACCTGGAGGTGTTGCATACAGATATTCGGTGCATTTCACAACCTGCGAGATATACTGCGAGCCCTGAAGTGGGCAGGAGTTTCAGTCAGATAAGTAGTGTTTGTCTTTGAAACGGAACACTCAGCTGAGTGAACTTTGATCAGCTGCTGGTGACTCTGTTTTTTTTTTGTTTTTTTTTAAAGAGTTAGATTTTTTTCCACTGAAGCATCGATGTCAGATTTAACTTGCGAGACTATGCTCCCGTTGAATCATTTGTCACTTCCTCTTTCTCTGCATCCCATTGCCCCCCCCCCCTCCTATGGTGCCCCATATAATCCTAATTGTTTTTTTTCTAATGAGCACCCCAGTGAGACACAGTGAGGTTTCAAATGCAGGCTGTTCATAGGTCAATGACTTTCCCCACCAGCTGTTGGAGAAGAATGGGACAGAATCAATCAGTTACCAGTGAAAAGTTCCATCTTCCACTCCTTTGACCTCACTTGACCTTTGAGACAATAACGTCTCAACATAATTTGAGATAAATGTTGCCTCAATGCGATGAACGGCGCTCTCTTAGGTGGTCCAGACAGGAAACTGCCCATGTGTGTATTGGATCTCAGAGCTGGCACTTTCTTCCTTTCTTCCCTAGTCTTGGTATGCTGAAGCTGTGTAAAAATCACCAGAGCTGCTGAATGCAGACCTGGTTTCATCGATGGAGATCTTATGACTTTTTCAAAACCTGCTTTTGAGCTTTTCATTAGTCACCTCCTTTGTCATTTAGTGGTTGAGAGCTTATTGAGAGGGTAGATTTACATCTCATGGGACCATAAAGTTCCAGCTTTTACAAGTTCCAGCTAGGATTACGTTGTGAGAGTTAAGCAAGACCTGACAACTTTGTGTTTGTTTGAAATTGACGAGTTTGTGCTATAAGTGATTTAACATTCCAGACTCTCAAGCAAGGCCAGACCCTATGTTTTTGTTATTACCATCTTGACAAGCCCCCACAAAGGCACAGGGGAGCCGTTTGCCTGCAGATGTGGTGTAATGCACCTTTAAATGGGTACACTCCAATTCTATTTGAAGACTTGCCGTCGTATTTTACCCAGCAGCCCTCTACTCTCCCCTCAAAACACTGCAGGACATTATGGAGGACTACTTACCCTCTGGTCGTCTACCATTTATAATTGCGAAGAGCTGGAAGTCTTCGCTTGTCATTTGCCACTTAAGATGGCACTTTCCAACCTTATTTGCCAGGTATGCATTCTGTGTGGTTATAGGTCATTGACTGGAAGGTGAAAATGACTTTTTCTCCTTTTTCAGCACAGCGGGGAATGATTATTTCCCCCCATTAAGGGCTATTTTGGCCGGGTTGTACGTGCACCATATGGACAATACTCCTCACAAGTGCCCTGTGGCTGTTCATTTGGATGGATCTCTTATCGCCACATATAAGCAGCATGCTCAGAAACGCAGCGCACTAAAATGAGAGGCTCATATGTTGTGTGTCTGGGGGAAGTCACGCGTTAGGACGGCTCTTTTGTGGAAGCTGTGGATTTGATTGAGGTGAAGAGAGACCGTAAGGGTTTATTGTTGTCCCCAGTGAATGAAAAGCTGTTGGTCTCTTGAGGCCTGTGTGTCAGGGGACAAGCTGCAGGAGTAATGTGGGAAAGAGGGCAACAACAGAAAGGCTGTTTGTCAGGGGATATTTTCTGCCGGGGTGAGAGGGTGAGAGAGAGAGAGAGAGAGAGAGAGCGGTCTTGCAAGATAAACATAGCACCAGTGCTGAAATAATAAAAAAGTCTCTATTTCAATCAGCCTGTAGGACCCTGAAACATCTGCCTGCCGTGCCAGGTTGAGTCTTATTTGTTCTGAGCGTAAACATCCGTCCTGAGTGATGGCGTCTTGAAGAAACCCGCACCACTGTGTCTGACTGATGACATCCCAGGGGGCTTATGTCATACTTCCAGATTCCCGTGGGCCTAGTCGGGCCAGACGGTGAATGCAACGTGATCCGGTAGGTCTCCGAATGTGAGAGCGAAGCGCAGCCGGAATTCTCTGGACTATTTTTAGCTTCTCCTCCCATCAACTTGCTCCGCATGAGGAGACATCAATCTGAGCTGTTGACTGTTGCACAGGCGGCTGATTCATTTCCCTTTTGGGGATTCAGACGCTGGATCAAAACGGCATGCTATCAGTTGTGAGCATCAACAGTTGGCGGTAGGGCAGCAAGATTTAAATGTAAATGCAGTCCATATATCTGCCTTCAATAAAGCTTTTATTTGGTGAAATATGATGTCACAATCCTCACTGACTTGTCTGTGCCCCCGATAATCCTTCCTGAAGAGACAGAGAAAGTGGCATAAGTCTGGTTTCCTCTTTGCTTCAGTGGTTTCACTTCTCTCGTAACCGCGACAGGCTGCCGATGGTGAAAAATGCTCCAGATAGTCATCATCCCCCCCAAGGACTCTTCTCCTTTAACATGTTAGGCCTACAGTCTTGATTCAAGGTATGTTTGTCTGTGCGTATTATCCCAGCGTGAGGCTTTTAACACGTTTGTGGAGATGACTCAGTATAAACGTTCTCCTTTTCTTTTTCTTTTTGTATGAGTGCTGTATCTTGGCCAGCATCTGCCTCACTTAATTATCACTTTGCTGTGTTTTAAAGAAAGGAATTCAGGCTTTGACTGCCTGGATCAGTGTCAAGCCTGGCGATTAGAGGAACAAGGATGTTTATCAGCCCATCTGAAGAAGTGATCCATTGCAGGTCTTTCTTTTAATAACCATCAGATTGGCTCTTAGCATCTGTCTTCAATTAAGGGGCAAGTTGCAGATTCCCATGCGGCCAGTTCATGCTGCGGGTAACGCAGTCGTCAGCTGTGGGAACCAAATGCTCTCCATTTGAGTGAAATGGCTGCTATTTCAAGGACAGGTGGTCAGCTTGGCATGAATGTTAGCCTGTAGGTAGTGTTTTCTTTAGGATTTGAAATCTGGCTGTACCCCCTCCCTAGAAAAACAAGGATTTGGAATTGCCATATGTCAGCAAACAGGAGGTGAAAGGTAATGAGTTACGATTGTTGAATTCTGTCCAGATGTGTTAATATTGTGGGTTACACTGCTAGACATTTTCACCTTCTCCACCCGTCTAGGTTTTGAGCCCATTATTCCTAGGCTCATTGACCAGAGACAGATTAGTTTTGGTCTGGTCATAAAGTGGGGTTAGCTCATAAGGTCATAGTAAGTGGGATTAACAGAGGATTTTTTTTTTTTTAGTTCGCTGTTCACTGAAACAAGTTCAGAGCCTGACCCTCGACATGAATACTACTCCTGCAGGCTTCACAAACTAGCTCACCGCTTGAAAATCAATTGGTCAACGGCTGTTTGAGGAGGCTTCATTCTAGAGGAATGTTGTTGTAGCCGTGCTGCATTGACTGAGCACAAATCTGTGTATCTTACACCATTTGTTTGCTCTCAAATGGTTATAGATGTCAGTAAATAACTGTAAATATCATGAAACTATAGAAATTAATGAGGACTTATGAGTCCAAAGAAGAAACTGCATTCATTTTGTGGATACGATTTTCTTTGCGACAAACTAAATTTCTATGGCTGCTGACTTTCTTGTCCAGTAAACAAGCGCTACTTGAGTCGGCGGACCCTACAGTGAAGCAGTGATCTTAATGTGTGGATCCAGCTCTGTGACTTTCCTCCTTGCATTCCTGCACATCTTAATTGGCGAACCTCCCGGCAGTGGTCTTAGCTTGGCCTCGGCTTGCCCGGCTGTCAGCTCGGCACAGTGGCCAGCAAACGCACTGTGAACAATGCCCATCCTAATCCCCGAAGAATTCCTGCTCCTCTGATCTAGCTGGCTGGAGAATGTAATGTTTAAAAGGCTGGAGGCTCACCAGGAATCACAGGGAGAGACGTTCTCATGCGCAGTCTTTCATGTTAATTTGTTGTAAGGAGCCAGAGAGGCAGTGATGTGAGAAACTGGCAGCACGGTGACTCTGAAGGGACGCACCGCATCATTAACGGCACCGCAGCCTGGCATGAGGGATTAGAAAAAGACTTGCCACCCGGGGTGAACCTGTACTCTCACCGGACCGTTACATCGATGACGAGAGACTTGTTTTGATGCGACATGGATTTATTTGTAACATTTATGAAAACATAAACATTCATATTTATTGTAGTGGCTTTGCGTAAATCAATTTGTCTTGCTGTTTTTGAGAAACACATCAATTGAAGATGCATAATTGATGTGTATATAGCTCAATAGGCAGGTTCTTCAGTGTCAAATCTTTACCATGTTAAGTTAGACTGTTGCCTAACCCTCCGGCCCTTTCTCTACGGATTAGTATGAGCTCATGTCGCTGTTGCCTCCACTTTGCATACGTACTTCAGCCCCGGCTTTGTGGAAAGCGATTATGGCGATCGCGGTTACAGTGATCAACCGCTTACATGGATCAAACAGCTTGGGACACAATCATTGCTGTTTAAATAATTTGCTTATAGTAATCAATTAGTCCGCTTACAATGTTCAGTTGGGGTCTTTTCATACGTAACAACATATGTTTTGATTTGACTCCCATTTAACTGTATTATGATACTGATGCTACCAATTAGCCATTGATAGCCTACAGTTGATTTTCCGGCCAGTTAATTAAATATTTAGAAATGCATTGAAACCATTGTCAAGCTGTGGCGTAGGAGCCAATTTGCACGATTGATGGCAAAAAAACTGGCAAAATACTGTTTCAGGCTATAGCCTGATTATAATTTTAACTTCTGTAAACTATATTTTGGTGTTAATGTGTGCAGTAATTTGCGAAAGCGTTTGAAACGGCTCTACTGTATTTTAAAACAATCAATACAATTTAAACTATAAAATTAATGTAATAAATATAAGAAAGTCAATTAGATTATAATCTGCACGAGAAATGAAGAAAAACACACAAATGTTTTTAATAATCATCTTCTTATAGTGTTCAATTTGACCCAGACAGACGTGATCACTATAACAGGTTTCCACTGTATTTGCAAGTAGCTAGCATGAGCCAACGCCGAGCAGGGCTCACTTGACAAAAAAAAATACAAACTCAGGAAGACTAACATAAAGTAAAGAAACATTAGGTGTTCTTCAATAACAACCCACCAAAGAAAGAAAAACATTGCCACGTGATCTGTACTGTAAGCCCGGACATGAAGTGCCTGAATCCTGTTTGACCCTTCATGTTTTGTTTTGTCAGCTCCAGAGGCCTGAGTGCCATGCCAGAGGGGTCCCATTCTGCTCTCCACCAGGACCCAATGGGGGAAGGTGAGATCAATGCAATTATATTGAGTATGACCCATGCTGCTGTAATTGCTGCCCGTGAATCGACCAGTATTATAACATGGAGTTTTAATAAGTCGGGTTATTCCTAATGGTGTATCGGTGTACTAACATAACACAGAAGTACAGCAGAGGTAAACGGAAAAAAAATGCTGGAACTGGAGGAATAGAGGAAATGTAGAGGCTTGAGCTGAGAGAGCAGTGAACTCCCCTCCTACAGTCCAGACTGGCAGAGAGGCTCTTTGTGTGGCGGTGGAGCTCGGCCAACCCCTTCCATACAGCTGAAACCCCCGAGCGCTCGCACATCAACCCAGAATGTGTCAGAATCCCCGACAGCCAAGATGGTCGGTCGAGCCAGCGGTGCTGACCTTGTATGCTGGGGACCACTCGAGTTACATATTATTTTAGTGTTGATTATCTTCAGTCACAGAGCCACTGCATTTACACAGGGCCTCTTTGTATCTGGTTGCCTGCTCTGTCCCTGAAACCCCCCCCCCCGCGCCCCCAACGCCTCCGCTCTTCTCTACTGAACACATTTTGCGCTGGGCCTCCACTTTGGCTGAAGAATACCAGTGTGTCAATGGTTCCCTTTTTCCTCCTCGCTTGTCCCTTTTGGTTGAGCTTTGGCGAGAGGAGGCTTTTTGGCTGGGGGAGACGTGTGCCGCCCTCGTGAAAATGTGTGTCTCTATTTCCTCAAAAGGCCACTCTGCACCGACTGCACGTTCTCACAGCTCATTTTGCGGCTCAGATATCCTGTAAGAAATGATTTTGCCACGACAGAACTCCCAACCTGCAGTTCAAACATTTTCAGACTGATTTTGTTCGAGTTAAAGTGTGACTGACCCCCCCCCCCTGCTGTGAATGGATGGATGGTAATTAAGGGGCAGGGCTGCTGGTAGTGCGCGATCTGTGTGAGGTGCTGAGTGGATGTGGTTAACAGGCAGGAGGAATGCACATGGTGAGAGCAAGCCTCCCTGTCTGGTCAAGGAAAACAATAAAAAGGTTGTGGTGCCTATCAAGCTCCAATTCCATAAAGCTTCAAAGAGTTTTGAAGTGAAAAGAAGCTATGTCGATACTTTTCACCACCAGCGGCCTTTGGATGGCACTATACATTATCATGCATTCTTCTTCTTTTTTTTTTTTATTCTGCACTTTGAATTCTCTTTCCAGAAGAATTGGATGAACATACCTAAGACCCCTCATATCTTCCACCTAAGCTAAGCTAAGTTGTCATCACCACATGTGAAATATATCAGGTTAAAAAAAGTCTCTCCTGTCAATCCAATTACATCCAGGGGCATCAACAGACCTGAGGCAGCATGAGGCATCTCTTTCAAAGATAAGGGCTCCCTGTGACCTACTTAACCCCAGACAGGAATGTAGCTGTGTGTGCAGAATGTACAGCTTTAAAGGGATTCTGGGGGACGGACGGATCATCTCCATTCACTGCAGCTTTTCCAGACCAGTGGGCATAGGGTTGTGGATATAGATGTATGATGGCAGGGATGGCTGCGTCTTTGAGTGGGCTGGTCACTGGAGCTCGTGGACGGGAACTCTTTCTCTGCTTAATTGCCTGTAGCGTTAATCACAGACAGCCTCAGGTTAGCCAGCAGCAACTCCTGTTCAGGTTTTCAAGTCATGCACTGGCACACTCACTGAAACTCCCGGTAGCCCCTTATCACGTATGTCCACAGCAACTTACTAGTGTAACTTTATGTAAATCATTACGTGACATTGCTGCTATTGTTATAAGATTCTACATTGTTTGGCTCAGGTTCCTCGTAACCCTAACAAAAGAATGTATTTCAATGTAAATTGTTATACAGCCTCCTACAATGGCATTCCTCCTACAGAGTTCTTCCGGTGGATTACCCACACATTAGTTACAGGCTCTCTGCTTTGGGTGTTGCTGTTAGATGGCCTCTTAGAAACTCATTTGAATCAATACAATAATTCTCCACAACACTTTCATTCAGTTGACGTTGCATTAAGCAGGCGCAAAGGAATCTTTAAGTGACACTGCAGATATGACGCTAAACACAATGATGGTTTAGTAATGTCAATTGCGTGTTATTGTAAAAGTTCGTTCATGTAATTAAAGCTGCTTCTTGTAATTTATTATAGCATAACAAAACCATATCCGTTTAATAATGCACGCAACAGACAAGGAAGTAAGTGCCAAAGCAAAGTTGATTTTGACTGCTGTGTACAGTAAGTGTTATTAAAGGTCTAACCACAGGAGAAATGGCGTCACAGCCTTAATTATGATGCATGTAATAAACAGCTTGATGTGAATGAAATGAAGTGTCCCTGCCTGACCTTCTCCCCTCCACACTTCACACAGCCGTCCTGCCACCAGCCTGTGTGGACTCTGCAGAAAGGTGCTAATAAGACAGCAGTTTGGTTGTAGGCTGTCAAATTGGTGGTAAAGTTTACAATGGACTCACACCTCAGGGCCCAGATGGTCTGTGTTGTCCAGAGGAAATGTAAGTTTTGAATGGAGCCAAAGCTGAAGTGTGTTCCTGCCTGAAGGGGCTCTTAAAGGGGGGGCTTGTTGATGGAGGAGTTTCCTAAGTGGATCATCACATGCCTATGCACTGAGGTCAGCTGGCACAGCTGGATCCTTTAATATCCAGCATCCAGCGCCGGCGAGGTTTACAGGATTAAATTTGAGCTTTTTGGTCTTTTTGGTACTTGAAGAATCAAACATCTCGCGGAAACATGTCCCTCTTTAATGCTGGTGAAGATATTTTGTCCTTTCTCCCATCTTGTTTTATATTGGTGTAAAAAGGTCAAATCCACAAGCATGTAAACATTTCTTTTAATCTGAGCTTTTCTTAGTAACCTTTTGGTTGTCAGATGCAAGAGTAAGTTTTTTTTTTTTTACATACGAATTTCAGGATTCTAAAAAAATCCAACAAAAGCATCTTGATTTTTCACTTTGCTCTGTCAATGAGTGAATTTTGTAGACCACGCAAAGCACAGTTAGTTTCACTTTTAAACAGCAGAATTCCCCTAAAGCTTCCCAGCATAACGCTTTGACCTTGACAGTCCGTCTGGAATGCAGGTTCAGTTTTTCGTGTGTGTACTCAGCCTCTGTTGTCCACCGCGGTTTATTTGCCAACCTTCAGGCTAATTATTAACACAGCATTAAAAGCTCCTTGTGAGGCCCAAGGCAGGTGTACATGAAACCATCCTGTACATATAAAGGACTGTTTTAGATGAAGTGACCTAAAGTCTTTCCTCCATCAAGGGATAGGAAACCTATCCAGGCCATCGGTCTCACTGTCTAATCGCCAGTCGTCTGACTCATGCTGTTTGATAATGGTCTGTGAAGACTCAGGGACTAATCCTCGGAGGCACCCCGCGTGCTCGGTCCTCCTGCCCTCCCGGGGGGGGGGCAGCCATTCACCGTTGCCAGGTGGGGAGGAGTTTTTCCCAAGGGGATCAGTGTGGGACGACCTCCCTGCATCCCAACAGCCACCGGGGGAGGAGTTGTGGAGGGGTGTTGAAGATGGGAGTTCAGAGTGGCTTTTGAGGGCTTTATACTGTAGATGTATTGCAAAACACGATGCCCTCTTTATCCTCCGAGGGGAAACGGGGTCACACACTGTGCACTTGGCTCTGAAAGAGTGAGCAGATTAGCAGTCGCCTCAAGAGCCAGTTTGAAAGTTGTTTTTTTTCTTTGCTTGTGAGCGAACATACAAATCAGCCAATTAGCAACAAAGAATGTCCACCTTGTTACACGGGCGGTGAAAGTTTTTCTTTATGGCCATAGTAATCTCCCCAAAATAGTTATTACTCTGTGATAGCACTGTGCTAGAAAAACAACCGTAACTATGTTCTGTTTTTTTTTGTCTAGCAAGATAAGTGTGTGTTGCAACTAACTCATGAGACCTGCATTGGTACCAGCACCAAACACCTTTTATCCTAAGGGGAGTGAAGTAATGTGTGAAGCTGCCAAGACAGGAAACAAGGAATGCTCTTCCCAGATGAAACTGAGCCCTGAAGTTTCCAATATTTGACAGTGTTAACGTCGTTGATCATGGAGTTGCAGGTACAATCAAGTTTGGGTTCAGAGACATATCTCAAGAGGGTTCAAGATGTCATTCGTTGTCCGCTGGGTTGAAATTCATCACCTTTTGATAATGATGAGTCAGAATGAATCAAGCAGGAAGGGCTGTGTGAAGTATTACCAACAGAACAGGCAGGGGCTTGCTTTTTGTGGGATGTTCTTTTCCACAGGGCTTTCTTACAGTTTTCTATGCTCAGAAAAAGACTGAACACTGATGCAACTATGACTGGCTATGATCTGCTAAAAGCTTTCCAGTGACGAGAGAGAGTCTGTTCCTGCTGCTTTAGGATAGGCATTTGCATGCGGAACATAGATGTAGTCTGAGTTGTTCCTGTTTCTTTGCCCCTGATTTGGTTAGAAAACAAGAGGCCACAAGGCAGACACAACAGCACAGGAGGAACTTTAGCACAAACTCTGGGATTAAATATTTGACTCATCTGAAATAGTCATTAAGGTGTGTATTTCTCTTGAGACACCTTTTCTCTGACTGTGCAGTGCACACCCATCATTCATTCACGTTCAAAGTGTGGTCACAGGAGTTGCAGGGATTGGAGAAGGTGACTTAGAAATCATCCGGGACACCTTGGTCTTTCAGGTTTGTTGCTTTGGTGGATGGATCTCAGCACTTTTAGGTATGCATTCAAACATGTAGGAATTACGATAATCTTGAGTATTTATATATAATATATAGTTTTGCTCTGTGGAAAACATGTAGTTCAACTTGACATAATTATTACTGTTGTTGATGCTGAACATTTTCCAGCGTGCGCCATCATTTTTAGACTGACATTGTTATTATTAACCTTGTTTGTCTCTAGTTTGTTTCCTAATAACGTAAGTCAAGTAGACATTGTGTTATGCAATGTGCTGTACACAAAGATGTATTTGCTGTCATCCTGTCGTGAGTGGAAAACAGAAGCTAGCCAGGTACGTGGACGGGGCAGTTTTAGTCTTTGGAGGAAAGAAAACTCTAGCTTCTCCTGGGTAGAATTTGCATAGAGGCTGGTTTGCATGAACTGATGCAATTTGAGTCACATCGTCATCATCACAGGGTTCTGCAACAAAACACCAACGTCATAGCTGTATGCCGTGGGTTATCATGTTCTCAGAGAAGGTGGTAATACTTTACCTGGAAAATGTGTTGCTGTGATATGATCATGTCAGTGGAGGCTGCTTTTTAAACAAGTCTGCCCTTACTCAAGCATGCTGAGATGGGGTTTTTTACGCAAGCCAGAGAATCTTCTTCATAAAGGAATGCTTTGTGCCCCAAGAACGTCAGACAGATACAGATCATCTCTGTCGCACATGTGTATGTAGTCTTTTAGAAAAGTTAATAACCAGGTGCTGGGCTATTCTTTTCAATGTTTCTATTCACCTTCTGCACCACCTTATTAGGTACTGCATGTCATTCATGTAACCATGATGTCAGAGGCGGACAAGTTTATGAACTGTCTGCTTTGTTAGCTGCATGATTAGCTCAGCCTGAAATGGAAACAAGTGTAGACTTTGCATTATTAGTGCGAGACTGATTAGTCATCGAGCCCCTCGGTGAATGAATGTCCTGTCTGCTTTCAGCGATGAAACAGAAGCATTCGCCCTAAACCAACCTGTCATCCCTGACGCCCATCTCTTTATCATGTCATGCCCCTCAAACTCACTCGTTTTATTCATCAAGTAAAGGGTCCCGGACCGGTAAGCTGTTTTGTTTGACTTTTTCTGAACATAAACGACTACGTTAACTTAACACGGTTATTTGGCTACATGTGGCATTAGCATACGCCAGCGCTGCGTTAGAATAAGCTGCTGTTTTGGATTCAGGGAAGCAACAAAAGAGAAGGAAAGGTCATGCTTGTAGCATCAACACACCTTTTGTCTGGTAACCTTGGCTTAGCGGAGGAAAACTAGAATTCAAAGAGTTACTATGAGGGGTGTGGGAGTTTTTTTTAATCTGGAATTCCAGACATTTTTCTCAGCAACAACATTAGTAATCTGTTCACAGACACACACACAAGCAGCTGACATCATGTAATCCATTAGTTAGCAGTCTTGCTCGTGACTTTGTTGAAACTAAATGGACCTGGAAAAACTGTGAGTTATTGAGGTTTATATGCTGCCTGAAATGTAGTCCAAATACTATACTCTCTCTCTCTAGCCTTGACTTGGTTAATGGTTATGTCTGAGTTAACAACTGTATTGATGCAGCGCTGAAACAAAGGAGAGTGTTGTGTTTTGTTGCGGGGGTGTACTTTGTGAAATTGTGACGTGTATATGTAAAAATCTATGGCTTGACTGTAATGGAAATGTTGTGCTGGACTATATACTTAACTATGCAACCACGATGTGTAAGTTACGTTTCAACAGGTCTGCCCACAGAGCCGTTGAGAAAATATTTGTAAAAAGATAGAAATACGCTGCTTACAAATTACACTTCAAAGTGTTTGAAACTATGTAGATATGAAGCAATCATTCCCTGGCTTGAAGTTTTTATTCAGTAAATTAATTGAAAACCTGAAGCACTGACCGTCTTCACGGCTGTTCTTTCGTTTTAGCTGCT
Organism: Pholis gunnellus; assembly: GCF_910591455.1. Taxonomy (NCBI): domain Eukaryota; kingdom Metazoa; phylum Chordata; class Actinopteri; order Perciformes; family Pholidae; genus Pholis; species Pholis gunnellus. Next base: position 14,124,138 of record NC_136542.1, on the reverse strand, counting down.
GTTGTTGCTTGGATCAGTTTGCTATATTGTGCATTTTCCAAATTTTCTCAAGTGTTTAGACAATAGTTTAAACTTACATGTTCAGTAACAGTTAAGACTAATTCTACACCGATCTCTTAACCAATCAGTCCGACGACAGATAAGCAAGGGGCTACATTTCTGGGCTTCCAGTTTTGCGCATTCCTTGAGATGCGAGACTGGAGTTGGAGTTGAGAGACGTGACAAGTAGCCAGTTTATAGGCTATTTTTAAAAGAAAAAGCTAAATCATCGTCAGACGATAGCCGATGTGTTCCGCCTCTTTTGCTGTCTACACGGACCATTTAGCTGCATTTAACCAAAGCCTGCTTAAACGTGATTAGTTAATACTACACTGACTTCAAACGGAAACAAGAACTCTTCCAATACCAACACCTTGTCCCGTTGCCTACAGAGTCTGAATGCACAATCTATTTATAGAAATTAATTTAACGCTGACAGGCGAATTGTAAAAACATGTTCAAAAAGGGTACATTTGTGTGCGGATGTTATATTTGACGAGCCAGTTTAGTAGAGAACAGATGGTTTGGACTAGTCTGTGCTGCTCACTGCCCCTTGTACGGTGGTTACTTTTTATAGACCTTTCGCTGCAGTTATTGCCAAAACGTCTTTGGCATTTGGGCTTTAAAGGATGAATTCCAAGAACCATTTTCCCTACCAATAAAGTTAATGCTAACAAATGTGGTCTTAAAGCAACCAGAGAGCTGTGCTTATCTTTGATCAGTCTCAGTCGCTGCAGGGAAAATGTGGCAATTTAATTTATTATGTATTGTTTATTCATTTTCCAGATGTTAAGCATCAAGGCAATGGCTTAAACACTGCAAATGCATCAACACTTGTACAGCCAAAAAATACAGACAAACCATGTCACAGCTGACACATAGAAATGCATACTATATATACACAGATCACATTCAAATATAAGATGCTAGTAACAAATAACATGTAAAAACAGCCTAATCATGCTTTCTTTAGGTGAAAATGTGTATACATGTTTTTAAAATGCTACATTTTATACTGGATATTTAACAGTCTGACAACAGGGCGGCACATTGTGGCTACAGATCTTTCAGAGATTAGTAATAAATTACATTATATTACAGTCATTCAGCAGATGCTTTTATCCAAAGTGACTTACAATTCAGATTCTATCACATTCATACACCGTAGGCACAACTACGGGAGCAATCTTTTGGGGTTAAGTGTCTTGCTCAAGGACACATCGGCATGCGACTAGCAGAGCCCGGGGATCGAACCGCTAATCCTCTGATTGAAGGACGGCCCTGCTCTCCACTTAGCCACAGTTGCCCCCGAAACAAACATTTGCAGATGCTGAAAAGAAAAGTGTGTCCAATAATGGTTGCTAAATATTTAGTATATTTAGAATAACTGCATCATAACTGGTGGAAAAACAACCACATGGATGCATATTCTTCTCTGAGGGGTCACAGGCCACACTGCGGAGTCTTATTTGTCCGGAGCGACAGGCAGAATGGAAACACTTTGCACTACATCGCGCAGGAACAGACACTCGGCCTTCCTTAGATCAGTATGTTCATCGGATCATTTGCATTCTTTCGCACGGCCTGTTTCAACAAAATCAGCGAGTGGTCCACCGCTGCTGTTTTCCCTGAAACCTGTGGTGTATGGTATCGGACACAGATAATGCCTAACTGTAGAGTCAGTATCTAAAGCTGAGCTGGTGCTGGAGTCAAGTGTGTGTGCTCGAGTCTTAAGATAAGTCAGCTAGTTTACACTACCACTGCAGGAGATGTAGTTTTGAATCTGCGCAGTTATGTAATAACTAGAAGAGTGGAGACGGCAGACACATGTTGTTGATTTGTGCTGTTCATTCCCCTCCCTTTAACTTGGCATTGACTGCAGTTTGCAGTACAGCAGCTTTATGATAGGGGGATATTTGCTGTGAGGAAGAGAAGGGAGGAGGAAGTGAGTTTTGCATGCCAGACGCAGCAAAGCTCGAAACCAAATGTACAGACAGAAGCGATTAAGGAAGTAGATGCCTCGATGTAATTTGTAGTGGCGTAGTGAGTGTAATAGCTCACCCCTTCACTCCCTTTACACCATCAACCCTGTGCTTTGTCACAGTGGGTAAACAGAGTTTTTCTTTCGTGGCCAGCTCCCAGTGAGGTTGTGCATGGGAACTGTGTTGTTGGGACGACTCGGCGTGGAGTGTGGAGCAAGTTGTGCAGGGGGACGAGACTCTCATGAGCTCAGTACTGACTCATGGAAAGTTTGAGGATGCCAGAAGGTGCGTGCGTCCGTGCGTCTGAATGAACTGAAAGGCTTTTTGATTCCTCTCGTGAAGCCCATCATCCAGCTGCATATTGCGTTTTTTTTCAAGGCTTCATAAATCACAAACCTCGGGCACTTCCGATGTTCTCATGTGAAATACTTCTCTAGTTTGATGTACTTAATTCCAGGGAGACATGTAAAATACTGTATGTTCTCTATAAAACTGTACATTACATGTAAGATAAATCAATTGAGTATACGCTTGTTAATCGTGAATCATTTTGGTTGCAGATTGACGAAATACGTTCAACATCATGTTTTTATTATATCAGCTATGGGCGGCTGACCAATGCTGCTCTAATGATGAACATATTTATGTTACAACTTGTCAACACTGGTGAAAGAGAGTGTATTTCAGGCTACATCTGCGGGCTATCAAAACCAAATTATGCCCTCCATCCCCACCAGGCAATATCTTTTAATGTTTTGCTTAATGATGGTTTGTTCCTCATAGATTTCCCTTTATTAGGCTAAAGTCAAACTACGCGACAAAGCTTCATTTCTTTAGCTTGGCAAAATGGTTTTGACCCCATTGCCCTGCAAATATTTAAGGAAATGGAGCTCTCTGCACAGTGGCTTCTCAGTGCTCCATTCTCACACCACCATGACTTCATATATTTAGGAAACAGTTGTGAGGGAAAATTCCCCATATGTCCAGGAAGGATGTGAAACTGAATATGGATTCCATGTCTCCTATATTCAAACGTAGTTCAATAAAGACATACAAACAAAGCTGCTGGTCCCATTTCTTCTATTTTTTTCTCTCTCTTCCCATCAGTTTCCCCCCTCTCTCTGTTTTTCCAAGCTTCAGCCTTCAGCAGTCAGGAGAACAAGAGGAAATGGCTGGGTTTTCCATAGAACAGGCAGTGTTTGAATTAGGCCATGTCAGTAATGATTTGAGCGAGGCGTTTTACTGTAAACCACTCTGTGTCTCAGAGTCTGGGAGTAAAAACGCAGAGCTCTGAGCTGTCTTTTATTGATTTGTGAATGGTAGTCTGTTCAATGTCGCTGTTCTATGTATCTGAAGTTGTCCCAGACAGTGTTTTAATGCAGCCGTTAATTATCTACTTGGTGCGAGAAGTGATCGCTACAAACGGTTTGAGAGTGCATCTGGTTTATAACAGCGTTACCCTACTTAATGTTAATGTTGGCATTTTTAGACGCCCGGGTACGGGGTGGGTGCCAGGTACGCAAAAAAAGTAAATATGATTAATTCGATTGTTGGGAAAGAGCAGGCTTAGTGAGTTTTCCTCAAAATAGTATAAAACTGAAATCAAACCCATTAAGTGGCAGGTGTGTTAAAGTGATCCAAAAGCCGAAATATGTTTTTGAAATATGAACCTTCTCAAATCCTGACACCTACCCTCTGTCTCTCTCACCTGTCCCAGAATCTCCTCAGTTGTCCTCGCCCCTCTCCACCAGTGAACATGACCGGGCAAACAATGACTTGGGCCCAGACTACAGCCGGCTGTGTGTGGAGCTACTGGACGGAGAAGGCGAACGTCCAGTGAGCCTGGTGTCCACCCTTTCCTCTGGCTCATCCCGTGACAGTCGCAGCCTCTTTGGAAGCACCGTAGCCCTTCCTTCCTCCACCACCCCACCCATACAGAGCGAGGAGGACATAGACCTTGAGCTGAGCCCAGCTGAAAGCACTGGAGATCGGCCAGCGGACCAGAGTCCCACCCTCAAATGCTCCAGGGGCCGCTGGCTGGAACGGCGGGTGATCAGCAACCAGTGGAACAACAACGCCACGTCCTACAGGAAGGCAAGCGGCGGAATACCTCACATCCCCGCCTCGCCTGTCGTCACGCACGCCATGGCGCCCAACCCAAAGCTGACCTATCTGGACCGTGTTGTCATGGAGATCATTGAGACGGAGCGCATGTACGTCAAGGACCTGCGCAGCATCGTGGAGGTGAGTGGATGTCAAGGCTATGCTGACTTTACCGAAATTGAATATTCTGCTACAGTTGGTGTTTTTTTCCCAACTTTCAGCCAAGTATTCACTGTGAGCCAACCATTTGAGAGAGTAAATCATCAATACTATGTGTGTTTAAGGCGCGTGTTTGACTTGGATTAATGTGCAGCTATGACTTCATGTCTGCCGCACTCTTTGGAAGGTGATTTACTGAATTTGTCCAGGGGGAGCCAAAATAGGGGAATCGGACTAAACTGCCGTTGAGAACAAATAATATCTGCTGTGTTTCAACTTTAAGCAGCTGTTTGTGGCCACAAATGAGTTAAACATCCATGAGATGTTACTTTCCTTTTCATTACACGGATTCATTGTGAATTCCTGCTTTCTAAACAAATCGGTTAGTTGACAAAAATGCATGCCTCACATCTGGCAATTGTGTGCTCTGTTTATAGATTTCTAGTTCATAGAGATGAAGCCTGCGGAGCAGTTCATGATCTGGTCCCAGCGTTGTATACAAACCATTCTGTATATTTACAGTGCAGTGAAAGTTTACAGCCTGTAGCCTGGGATTGTGGACTCATATCTGGAGTTCAAACACACAGTAAAAACTGGGACACAGTGCAGGTCTTTCATGGCAGAAATGATGGGCTTTGTGCTCTTAGCCAAAGATAGCAGAAAGGATGAAAAAAATGAGCCCGGGATGATTTTACCACCCAACAGACCATTTACATCTTATCACATGTTCTACTTTTTGTAGTCTGGAAACAACTTCCAGACCAAGAGATCTCTCTGGTCCTCAATCTTTCCCGAGTCCTGCATAGAAACAGGAGCCCTCTCCTGTCAAACAACCTCCACAGAATTGATGGTAATGTCTTTAACATGTGAGGCATTTCTCAGACTGACTGTAAACCAGCAAGCACATCTCCTCAACTTGTCTCAGACTGTGCTGGTGTCTGGCAGTTGCTGTGGGAGGGAGTGCTGCTCGAGTAAGGACTTGCTCCTGACAAACACTTCCAGGACTTCTAACTATTTCAGTTAACGGGAGCACAGCAGTCCGTCAAGCAGCCTGCTCTGGCTCCGGTCACACAGCTCCAGCCTATAGCCTGAGCGCTCAGACCCTCCCAGCCAACGCAAACACCTCCATCTTTGCACCAACTGGAGAAATAACACAGATGAAATGATAATTGGCTTTTATGTATTCCACAGTGTGGGAACACAGTCGAGTACAGATGTGTCCGTTATCCTTTTAAGATAATAGTATGGCTTCCATCAAACTGATTGCATGTAGCTCATTTTAATTTCACACCAGGACCTTGAATCGGACAGACGTGTGAAACTCCTCATGTTGGCATTGTTTCCTCAGCAAACGAATTCAAAGCGTACACTAGATATTGACACTGAACTCCCGAGCAGCTGTTGAAGCTGTGTCCACTCTGCCTTTTAGATCTTGCTCTCAAATCTCACTCTCAACTGTCCATGAGAACAGCCGTGTGACCCAGCAGTTGGTCACATGTCTAAATACAACCCCAACACCTGAACACACAGAATAATTATGCTCAACATTGTTGAAACACGAATGTGGTCAGTGATTATGGGATTCAGAAAGACCTAGACTAACATATGAGTAGTGTTATTCTTTACTTCATAGGATTTCTGATTTGACCCATGACAGTATTTAAAAGGACAAAACAGCCCTTCTTATTCTTTTTTTTTTAAACAACTTTCTATATTGGGTTTTGATTGAACATTAAATTGCACAATCAGAGCATTTATTAAAAGAAACTCTTCTTATTCTTTAATAAAGCACCGCTAGTAGCACTGTAAACTAGCGTCTACACACGTAGCACTAAATCACTCACACTCCACTAAAGGTCACATGTCTGCATTAACACCGGGGGCGAGTTTTCTATAGGAGACTATGAGACGCCCTGCTGACTGCAAGTCAGCATTGCTCTCACTGCACTGGAATTCTCCATCCATGACCGGCTGCAGTTCATTCAGTACTGCGATGTGATGACTCTACTCTTAATCTGGGCTGCTCGGCAGGCCTGCTAAGAGTGTGTGTGTGTGTGTGTGTGTGTGTGTGTGTATATTTGCACCACACTGTCTGGGAGGCTGGGTGTGTGTACAAGCTGTTTACTGCTTTGCTCTATAAGTAGTCGCTGCCATGTGTGCCCGTTTGTCTCTCGTCATCTTACTCCTCCACTCGTTTGGAGTTGTTTGTCTGCCACTTGAGTGTGTAATTGACTAAGAGGCAGGATAATCCTCCAGATGTTGGCATATTTGGCTACTGTGTTTTTAGATCGTTCTTATCTACTTCTGAGTATTCCTTGGGTCCAGGAGAATTCGGATCCGGGGAGGGGAACAGGCTGTGCTGATGTTTGTGGTTCGGGTATCGCAGAACCTCATCCAGACACACTGACTTCTGGTCAATGGAACAAATCCTTAAAAGGATTCTTTCAAGATCACATCAGTTGTGTTGTGAATTACTGTGATCCTGCTTTTTAAACACAGAAAAGCCTTGAAATCGTGATGCAACACATTTGGATGGTATGTCAAACACTGTAGCACAACAACATCTGCAGCAATCAGTTGGACAAACCAAATAAAAGGTTCACAGAGGAACACAAGGAGAAAATAGCTTTTTCTACATAAATGCTCCCTCTATTGGGAAGAATTTGGAAGTGCCTGTGTGACGCTTGACTTGATATGTCACCAAATACTGACCTTTTCCATCACATTCCATCTTTTATGTATAACTCCGTCTCTACTGTTTTTCCAGGACTACTTGGCTCACATTATCGATATGAGTAACCTTCCCATACAGCCAGAGCAAGTGTGTGGTCTGTTTGGAAACATAGAGGACATCTATGAGTTCAACAGGTAAGTCACGAACAAAAAGTATAATAATGCCGAAATATATCTCACTAAAAATGGTCACAACAATCAAAAGTATAGGATAATCTTTGAGTGTTTTCATATACTTTCATATCTATGTGATATGATGAATGTATGCTTTTGTTTCACTTGCCGTTCACATTTCTTTCCCTGACACAAAAGGAATGCAATGAGAAACAAAGGAGCGACACACTGGCTCTACCCTAAACACACTTTTGCAAACATCAGAACACCAGGGAATTGGTGGTGCTGCTAGCTTCACATTTATGTCAGCGAGTACTTATTGCTGACCACACTGCTTGCCAAAACACACATTAACATTCCTCTCTCTTCTCACATCGAGGAGCCTCCCCCGGTAAGGCCAAGGCTATTGTAACGCTCTGGGCCGCGAATGGGGATGATTTGATTCTTATTACTCTCTACTGGAATTCCAACCAGCTGTACAAAACAGATTCTGACAGGTTTTTTAGATCCAAAGGTTCCATGTGTTGCCATTCTCTGGAGATACGGCTTTTCTTCTTGTCATATTGCACTGGAGGGCCTTGTTTTCTTTAACCCTCTTCTTCGCCACCCCTCTTTACCATAGACCCCTCTTTACCATAGAACCCTCTTTACCATAGACCCCTCTTTACCATAGAACCCTCTTTACCATAGAACCCTCTTTACCATAGAAACCTCTTTACCATAGACCCCTCTTTACCATAGACCTCTCTTTACCATAGATCCCTCTTTACCATAGAACCATTTTAATCTATTTTAGGGGGGACATGGTGTCTATAGGGGGAGATACCGGGTCAACAGTATGTGCCACATAGAAGAGGTATACGTAATTTGAAAGACGGGATTATTTAGAGATGCATCTCAACAGTGCATTGTGTGTCAAGTTGTTCTTGTCATGAATCTGTAATAAACATTGGGTTTTGGTTAGGCACCTGTTCAAATGTTGAAAGTATTGAATGTATAAGGGCTCAGAACGGTATGTTGTAAATATATGATAAATATCCCATTCTCAATTATGTTTCATAAATCGGACCAGCAATCTTGATTGGGTTAATAACATTTGTTACACTGCTTTGGTGTTAAATTAAACCATTTTTTACCATTTCAAGAATTGCTAAAAAATAGTCTAAAATCCCTCCAAAATACCACATTAAGACAACAAGAGCTTGAGGAACACAATAGAAAAATCTATGCTGGGATTTGTTATCAACTGTTGACATCTGGAGATTTCTATCTTGGTGTGTCATTAACTTACAATTGACGTGAACATTAATTGATAAACTGATAAACGACTTTTCTTTTATTCAGTTACACTGAACCCATCCTTCCATCCTTAAATATTGACAAAGTAATCATGTGGTATGAACAAGAACATGTTGACACATTTGCTTGTAGTCAGTTTTGTAAAGCCACATCGTCTTTGATCCAAGTTATGGTATGCATAACATCTTTCGTGCAGCTTTCGTGCAGAGCACTTGTGATGTTTAGGTTTTTTTGTGCAGTGGTATTTTTCCACAGTGAACCCTCCCTTCATGTATCCTTCTTTAGTGATGCTGAGGTCCCACCGTGTAACGCATTAAAATACCTTACAACTCTCATGTTTTGGTTTCCCAAGCTCTGAATAAAGCTTGTTTTCGATGGGACTGTGGGCATGGAGAATTCCAAGTCAAGAATCTCACGCTCAATCTGAGCATGAGACAATGTTCATGTTTAACAGTGTATGCCGCCATCTAGTGGAGATCTTTCACAACTGTGTTTAAATCTAAAAGTATTGCTATGGATTTACTTTGCCACTCATCGTCAGTCCTTCCTTTGGACTTTGGAGTTACTTCTGTTTTGTTTTTTTATTCCTTCCTAGACAAAGAAATTACTGAGCAAGTCCATTACCTCTCAACTTTCTCTCTCTGTTGTGTTCTGCATTCCAGTGAACTGCTGCAGTCCTTAGACATGTGTGAGAATGACCCTGTGGCCATTGCTCGATGCTTTGTAGATAAGGTGAGAGGAACCATCTTGCTCACGCTGATTTACAGTGACATCAGTTTCTCACATAAATAAACACTAGTGATGTGTCTGTCTGACTTTTGTTTCCTCAGAGTGAATACTTTGAAATATACACTCAGTATTGCACCAACTATCCCAAGTAAGTAGCTAAAACATATTCGTTTTTAATTACATCTTTGCTGTAGTATTTTCTTTGAGAGACAAATTGTACACGATTAATATGATTCTCTTTCGTCCTCCAGCTCAGTGGCAGCACTGACCGACTGCATGAGGAGTAAAACTTTGGCCACGTTCTTTGGGGATCGACAGGCTGCTCTGAACCGCTCCCTCCCTCTGGGCTCCTATCTGCTAAAGCCGGTCCAGAGGATCCTGAAGTATCACCTGCTGCTTCAGGTACAGAACGTCCTCCGTAGTCATTTTGTTTCAACACAACATTTCTTCCAAATGCATCCTGCAGGCTGTGGTAGATTTGTGGTTCTGTTATTGTTTACTATTCACTAATAGTTCTCAACCCTGTGTCATTTTATAACTGTTTATTTTGCAGCACATTGCCTGTTCAACCTTTTGATTTGATTAATTATAAAGAGCCTTAAGGCTAAAGGATATTTGGTATTTTTTGGTATCAATCAAAAAGATTTATTTGGACATGCATCTTTCTTTGTTTGGGGAAGGATTTCACTAGCTCCCTGTAGGGCGGACATTGTCAGATATTGTAACTCTCCCTAATCTCTTGTGAAGGAAATTGCGAAGCACTTTGACTCAGACGAGGAGGGCTATGAGGTCATTCAGGAGGCCATAGACACCATGACCGGCGTGGCCTGGTACATCAACGATATGAAGAGGAAACATGAACATGCTGTCAGAGTGCAGGTCAGAACAAAATACCATGCATGTATGCAACATCCTCTTGAAAAGGTATATTTATGTCATTGCCATGCAGTGCTTTCAGAGAATAAAAGGTGTACTCAGTCAAGGTTCATTTGCAAGATCAGCAGCTCTGTTTTTCTCACGTACCTCTGTTGTCCAGAAACTCTTTCCCCTCTTTTGGGGTCTGGAGGGCCCAAACACATTTCTTTCAATGATTTATTCCAGATATTTGCTTCTTTCTTTTATGCTTCTCAAGCATAAAGAAGTATTTTAAATCTCAAGTATTTCAAAGCAGATTTTGCACAAAGCAAATCCATGAACCGTCACAATATGGTTTTGGCCTATACAATACTGTAGTCCAGTTAAAGTGAGAGCTACAGCTTATAAAGGATTTCCTTACTTTGAATCCTTGACTGATTGGCTCGGTTTCTCTTCCTGGTGTTTTAATAAGGATTATAAATGAGCTCTGACATATGGCTGACATTTATTTTCTTTCATGCTGGAGGAACATGGCTGACCGTGTATGTGTGTGGGGGGGGTGTGCTTTCATGTGCATCTGCAGGAGATACAGTCTCTTCTCATCAACTGGAAGGGTCCTGACCTGACCACCTATGGAGAGCTGGTGCTGGAGGGCACCTTTCATGTCCTGAGGGCGAAGAACACCCGTACACTCTTCCTCTTCGAGAGGATGCTTCTCATTACCAAGAAAAGAGGAGAACACTACGTCTACAAGATCCACATCTCGGTATGGTTTTTGACATTTTTTCATCGATTAGTGATTTAATAGATCGGATTTCTAGTTAAATGACGCAAGATTTACATCGTTAATAACTTTTTATGAAGGTAGTAAATTGGATGAAGCCTTAAGTACATCACTACATTCATTGTTGTTGCAGTGCTCCACCCTAATGCTCCTCGACAGTGCCAAGGATCCCCTGCTCTTCAGTGTTATCCATTTTAAGCATCCCAAGCAACCTCATACAGTGCAGGTAAATGGTAAATAGTAACTGGGAACACCGGTTAAGCTGCATTCACATGGAATTAGGCAGATGGTAGGTTGCAAACCGGATATCATGCTCGTGGACGAGAGCAGGACGGTAAAATGAGGTGACGCCGGCAGAGAATAACGGTAACGATGGATGGCACCGCTGTCCAAAGTTAAAATATTAAAACATTTTAGCTCCATCCAACAAGGAGAAAGTTGTTTAAGTTTGCAATAGAATATTAAGAGAAAGCAGCATTTTATTGCTACATGCATTACTAGAATAATAGATGCAAAATTATTTTAATTAATATATTTTATTCCATCACCATAGCAACATATAATCATGCATGTTTCTTTTTGTTGTTTGGTTGTTTTCCCCCTCCCATCCAGGAGGTGTTGTCCGTCTGCCTGATTCCATATCAATGCAGCATTAATGTCAACCTGTCCTTCTGCTGCACAATTACAGAAAACTTAATGTTGCATCAATCGTGCAGAAATATCACAAAACACCTGCTGTTTTTTCTGTGTTTCTTGTAGTCTTAGAATAATGATTTAGATAATGTAATAATAGTATTAATAATAATAATTGTTGTGTTAACAAAACCTTTTAACAGCCAGTGGTTTGCACTGTATGTCTTTATTCTGCATCCGTGTATCTTATCTGGTGCATCTTTATTAACATCAATGACTCTTTACTAAATGACAAGTGCTTGTTGTTTCAGGCCAAGTCAGTAGAAGAGAAGCGTCTCTGGGCCCATCACATTAAGAGACTCATTCTTGAGAACCACAACACCATCGTCCCACAGAAGGTAACAAACACCGCCCCTCATGGAGGATTTTTATTCTTCTCTGCTACTCAAGAATTGCCTCATATTTAATTACAATCGTATTTTTTCTTCAAAGGCAAAAGAAGCCATCCTGGACAATTCTATCTGTAAGTGTTACATAAACGGTTACTTATGTCAATTGAACTGTTTTGCAACCAAAGATGCTGCCAACAAAACAGGAGGGTGTTTCATTTTAAGTGGAAAATGTAGAATGCTGGTGAATTAACCAGGAAGGCGTAGCCCATAACCCAACGGTCTATGAGCAGAACATTGTTTTTTAAATTGCGTCTGAGTGTAGTGACGTATCCCTGTGTTGCTCAGATCCAGGGAAGTACCACTATAGTCCTGAGCGGCTGAAGAAAGCAGAGTCCTGCCAAGCTGATGACTTCCATCTTGGAGGCCGGAATGAGAGAAGGAGATCAGGTTAAAACAAAAACTACTCACTCTATCTATTTGTGTCTATTATTCAAATAGTATTATAGAATAACATTGCTGATGATTAGTTGTCACTTAAACCTTTTATTCTTCTTTTCAGAGCCTGCAAAACAGATCATATGGAGCACAAAAGGTTGGTACACCTTGATGAGTTATTTGTTTATGTTCACTGGATGTTCACTAAGATTTTGGCAGCTACAAGGTCATAAACAGTGGGTCAGTTGATCCACGTTCTGGGTGCTGTCCAGTGGCCCGGCGGCCCCACAGCCCCCCCTACCTAGGTTATTTTGGGTCTGTCGAACAGGAGCAGCCCACATCTCTGTTGCACTGCCGCTTTGTTCTCCCTCAAAGACATCCGGAAAACAGATCAAAAGACACACTCATAATGAAGTTAATTATATGCAACATTGGTGGACGGCTTTGTCATACACAAGCTCTTTTCAATAGTCAAATTCAGCCTTGCCTTCAGATCCCATCTCCCTGCTCTTATCTATTCTAATTGGCCATTATGAAAGAGAAACCTCTGTATGTGTGTCCCCAGTTATCTTTTGCTCCCAGTCCAGATTCATTTTCCGAAGCAATGTAATGAAGAAGCCATTTTCATGTCAACCATTCCATCTCCGTGAGGGAGTAGGTCATCACATCCTGGCTAATTGCATCATCTCCTGTTTCGGCCTCTGGGAGGAATATGTTTCTAATTGGTATTAATCTAATCACAAGGCCTCCCTTAAGTCTGGGACAGACTAACTTCTGCCTCACTCAATCTATGCTTGTGTAGGCAGAGATTGTGTCCTGACCATTATTGTACATGCATGCATGTCGTATTCAGGTTATTTTGTCATGTAATATTTGACTTGAGCACGCTTTATTTCATACATGTTGACATTCTCTTTTGTTCTTCTTTGTCTTTGTTCTGCTTGCAGCTGTTTTGAAGGTAAGTGCTGAAATTCAAATGTTGTCTTTTATTAAACCTTGATAAGCTTTTTTCATTCTATTGTATAAAAGCGTTTTTTAGGTCAGTGTGCTGTGGTGAGATATGGTTTATTCAGTTTTGACTCAGCAGTTCAAACTTTCTATTCAAATTGGAAAAAGAACTCAAACCAAAAATTAGAAAGTACGAACCTTATCTTCCCAGAACATACTTTGACTTACCCCGGATTGCAAAAATCACTTCTCACCTAAAGCTGAAGCAGCTTTATTGATGATTCCATCCCATTTCCAGCCTTGCTATCACATCATGGCTCTAGCACTGGCCTTGCAATAACAAACCACATGTCTATGACTTCACGCTACAGCATGCAGACAGTGAGGGTGCACTGCTGGGGGAGAGGTGCTCCCTTCAGCCTGCCACTAGTGTCAGTACGCTGGCCTCCAGTCTAAGCGAGTCCCAGGCTGAGAGGCCATGTGTGGAGGATCTAATCCCCAGAAGGGACTCTCAGGAGCAGCTAAGTCCTTCTGACAGTGACCCGAAACTGGACTCTCCACCCAGTGAGGGGGTGCTGGAGCTGGAGAAGACAGAGGAGGCAAAGGAAGAGGAGGAGGGGGAGAGTTACAAGGAAGATATACTGATGGGAGACGACCAGGTAGCCGACTTTGCCAGCTCAGTGCTGGCAGCCATCTCCTGCTGGCACTATAGAGCCAGGGCTTTGCTTTCCACTCACTTCACAACGGTGAGGGTTTCTGCCACCCACGGGTTTCCTATTTCTCGCTCCATTCCACTGGCTTACCAATACTCTCCGCCACTCTTTTCTCCCATGCTGGCTCTTGCCCCTCTCCCTGTTTTTTTTTTCTTCATAAATAGAACAAACTAACACCTGCTACCATTTGCACTGTGCACATTGAATGCCTCAGGTTGAATTCCTTCTATTGAAGTGCATGGACTGAAGTTCTCCCAAACTGCTAACGGTGAATTCTAAAATGGGTGAAAGTCAATCTGGGTGCATGCCTTTTGCTTTTATTGTTTTGCTTTGGAGTTGGACGTCATCACCCTGTGCATGCACTGTTCTCCTCTGATGGATGTTTTTCCTCGTCTGTGTAGTTACAGTGTGCCATGTTTCATGATTGTGTTTTGTTTTGTTGGACGTGATTGATGCTGACGATTATCCTGTTGAAACCATGTCTGAATTTGCATTAGAACCAGTGGCCTAATGCGCCCTGTTAAATGTTGTTTGACTTCAAAGGTTAGCGTAGCCATCTAATTAACTGATCATTATAATAGCAAAAGCCTTGCACTTTGATAATCATATTGCCTCACCACATTTCCCCTCTGAATATTCAAGTCTTTGTTAAGGTTAATTGTTATACTAGTATTGTTTCTGAATATGAATTCATACTTAAATAATAGTAATAATAAAGACTTTTATCGTAACCATTGTAGTGGATTTTTGAAAGCTGACCTTACGACACATTAAGTCTCTTGGAAATGTCTGCCCACTGTGACAGATTCTTCTGCTGCACGCTGAGTCACTGCATGATCTCTAGGATGATTTAGAATACAAACTAAGCTTAATGGCGCACTCTGCTCTTTCAGGATGATCAGATCGGAGATACGGCTGAATGGAAAACTACACCAACAGAGGAGGTAAAACCTCACAGGCAGGAGGACAAACATGTGGATGTGGCTGTGAAAGAAACTCTTTCCACACAGGTGATTTGATAAAGAATTGCATAGATGTGTACGCCCATCCATTCATTTTCACTCGTGTCTCTGAGGCCACTTCTGACATTTATTCACTGTGTTAAAGAATGACCATCTATCCTCATGCACTTAGTATTGCATGGTTTGTTCTAAAGCATATTTTCTAGCCTTTGTATGTTTTGAATGACACACTTTCTGTCTATTTGCTGTTGTTATATAGTCTATCGGTGAATGAGAGTAGGCGTATTCAATACTGCAATAAGCATTTCAGTTATAAGTGCCCTTTGCTATGAGCAGAGCATTTCTCTAGGTGTATTTGAAAACATGCCCGGAGCTGTATTAGTGCCTGATGTTTATATATGGTCCTGGAAATGAAAATGCCACACACACACACTGTGGTCAGCATTACATTGTTACATTGTAACATTGTATTTTAGAGCAGTTCTTACCTGATTTTCACGGTAACTTGCACAATCGCAATGCTCACGGTTGAACTCACTATGGGGTAACAGAAATGAGACAACAAGGGAGTCTTTAGTAACCAAGCAGCAAATCACAATGGCATTGACAATTACAGATTGGTCCCTGTAATAAAGTGGGCCTCATAAGAAATAAAACATGCATCATAAATTGTGGATGCTTTAGATTACACTGCCCGGGTCCATTACATTAATGGGTAACGGAGAGTGCTTGCCATCGTGATGTCTGTTTTACTCATTAAATCCCACTTTGCAAACACTCCTATCATATTTCAGGAGCCGTGCCCTCTAGACTGTGTCTCTCAAGCAAGAAACAGCCATCCGCTGGAGATGCATTACTCCCAGTGCCCTGAGTCTCCGGTCTACCCTTTGCAACAAGGATCCGACACACCAGAATCTCAGGATAACTCGAGAGAAGCTGCAGAGGAGGAAGAAGGGGAGAGTGATTCCTCTGTTCTCCAAGTGGAGGAGACGAGTGTACTGACAAATGGGGAGCTCTCAGAAGAAGACGAAGAGGGGCTTTCAGACAATAAAAGCATCCTACCTTCCTCTGTGTTGGACCAGGCAAGTGTGATAGCTGAGCGCTTCATCAGCAGCCTTTCGAGACGGAGCAGTCTGGTGTCAGAGGACTTGGGGTCCCTCGCGTGCCCCTCACCCTCAATAGATAATGAAGTCTTCAAAAGCTCCTCAGCTTGCATGGATTTAGAGCAACAGACTCAAATGCTGGCCAGCTCTTCTCCAGAGCCACAGGTGATCTCCGAGGTTGATCTGTCGACGCCTGCACCCGATCCCGCACTCAACGCCCTCTTTGAAGAGGAACTCAGGTCCACTCTCTCTAAACAAGATCGCCTCCTCATCCGCAAGATCAGAAGATACTACAAACACGCTGAGCACCAAGATGCTACCTTTAGCATCAAGCGCCGGGAGAGTCTCTCCTACATCCCAGCAGGTCTGGTCCGCCACCTGAGCCGACAGCTAAACAGTAATCCTCAGGAGCAGGCCGTCCCAGTTCATAAGAAAGGCCTCTCTCGGAACCGTCCCACTTCCTGGTCAGTGTTTGACCTTCCTGGCTTGGAAAAAAGTCGAAACACGGACACTCATCAAAAGACTAAACCACAGAGACCAGTGGAAGCTAAGGCTAGATCTCAGAGCATCACAGATGCCTCTACCACAGAGGAAGAGTTTAGAACCTCATCAGACATGCTCAAGGTTTGGCAACACATGGAAATAGAGGAGGACAGCCAGGACATCCTGCAAATTACAGAGGAGAAACATAAAGACTCACGATTAGAAACAACATGGGATGTCAGCTCAGACACTTTAAATGTTAAAACCAGGAAGCAACCACCTCCTATTTTAGAAGAGTCTGAAAAAAGCACTGCCTCAGATGGCTCCTCCATCTCATCTCCCACCACAACCTTTCCAGCAGTGGAAGGGGGATCCTGTCAGGACTCTACGTCTCAAGACAAGGGCCGCGTCAACCATGGCCAACTATCCAAGATAATTAGCTTCCGAACAAGTATGGATGAGGACCAGATCCTAAACGACATGGGCAAGATGAAGAACAAGGTGTTCCAGCTGGCACGTCAGTACAGTCAGCGCATTAAAAGCAACAGGCCAATAGTCTGGCCGAGGAACCGAGAAAGAGCGAATCAACAGGGCTTCAAGATTTTGCCTGCTGTCCGTGAGGAGAAGATGCAATTGAGGAAAAAGGGTAAATAGGATGCTTGCTGCTTTCTTTTGCAGTAACTTTCCTCTTAAGCTCATGTATGGAGAAAACTGAAAAGATTTTTTTTGTCTTTTTTGTGTATGTGTGCAGGTAAACCCAACCTGAGGTTGCCCTTGAACACTTGCGATCAGTCAGTCGTCCATGAAGAGCGTTCTCCAAGCCCGGTCCAGACCCCCAGCTCTGGACCCTGCTCTGGACCCAGCTCTGGACCCAGCTCCCATAGCACAGTTACATGCCCACAAAGCCCACCGTCGGAGACGGTGATCTTCCACTGGCCTGACGTACAGGAGCTGCGCACCAAATACACAGACACCTCCCACTCCTCGAAACTAACTCGTAGCTGCACAGTCCCAAACGGGGTGCTGGAGTGCTGTACAAACAGGTGTAATGGGTGCTCACTCAAGTACAATAGCTCCTCTGACCTTCCTAAAGCTCTGACAGACGGTCCAAGGACAGAGTCTGAAACGGCATACAAAGAAATGTGTGATGTGGTAGAGGACTGGGCCCAGCCCGAGCTTCAGCCCCTGCTGTGCAGGTGGAGGTCCTTGGACCACATGCTTGGGTCTCTTCCCCTCCATAAAGTACAGAACTTTCAGGAACCTGTGCGGACCTGCTTCACAGCAAGTCAGGTGCCTCTGATAACGAGAGAAACTGGCAAAGGCGGGGACAACGTTCTCCAGGAGGACCTAGACTGTACCACAAAGTCTGCTGCCCCGGGTTCAGGGAAGATGGCGGAAAGTAATCTAGTGAAAAGCTTACGAGAGAAGTTCCAGAGCTTAACCACAAGCTCGTGAACATGTGAATTATGTAATTTTTATCAGGGACTATCACGTGGAAACCATTTACCTTTATGCTTCTCAACGTCCTCTTTTCCCTCAAAAAAATGCAACTTGTTGTCTGCACATTGTTTTCAGTATACACGGTGATGATTTCTGCACCAGTGAAACATAAAGGGATATTATTGGTCATTGGTGAGGGCCATGAGGAGAAAGCATATTGTCTTTAAAAAGGTGTATTGCAATATTTGTACATTAGTATTTGTCTGCACTGTACAATACAAGTTTTTGTAAAGATTTGTATATAGTCCCTAGTAATTAAGGATTAAGTTCTACTTTATTATTATTTGCATCAATTTGGTTTCCACCCACTGTTGGTGATTCTTGCTATAACTATAGCACTATTATCATTTAACCGTCTAAACTGTCCGCTAGAGTTTGAGGGGAAAGCAAAAAGGAGCTGAAGTGTCATTGACGAGAGGCCTCTGTTGTTGGCAAAGTCTCTAACCGTACGCCAAAGAGGGTTTCCTTTTAACATTTGTTGACTTTAATGCATGTGTTCACAACAGTAATTTGCTTCCACGTTTACTGTAGCTGCTTCTAAACATGTTTCACCAACTATCACTGGAGCTTTATTTTTCTCAATAAGCTGTATATTTTCTGTAATATTATTTATGAAACTGTATATTTGGGAGAGATTGGCCTCATGTAAATACTGACCCGTAGCAGCCCTTTTTACTTTTCCATTCCAGAACATATATCATTTCATACTTGAAGTTTCCCATATTTTCAATAAAAACAGAAATGGTAAATGTCCTCATACCCCTCTTTACGCTGTCATGCATCTCAAATACAGTATATCCATCCCATAGGGAAATCTACAACTTCCACGATCCACTGGTTAAATGGATTGAAGAATGCTTCCATGTTAATATAAGACTGAGACAGTCTGTCTGTTTTTAGAAGATGAGAATTAAGACTATTGCATGAATGTGCGGGATGCATAGCATGTGGAAGCATGTGGATCTTATCGACATCATTCTTTTGAAATGAGGATCAAGCAGCACCACGCAACTAAACGGCATCTGCAATGATGAAATGGCTTGCTCTGAAGTTATTGATGCATATGTGACTAAGTTGATTAGATAAATACGATTAATCTAATCATGAATAACATTTATCAAATAACATAAATAACATCTAATCAATGTCTGGAGACCCTGGGTCCTCAAAAACATATCAGCTTTTATTATTTCTTTCCCTAATTTTATGAGAATTGCATGTTTCAGAAGTCTGCTACAGACAATTACACATTATTATACATTATGCCTATATGAAATATTTCCTTCCGTATTTTTTCTTCTTTATCATATTACAGTTTGTGGCAAAAGGAGGGGTTGCTACTTCATATGTTTACTTGATTTAATTACTAATTATTTACAGGTGAGAGATTTAATCAGTGTACTTAATTTGCTATCAGAATCCGTCTGAAACAGCTAAAAGCAGTATAAAGTGGGCACTGCGTGAGTCTTTATTAATGTAATAACTTATCATCTGTCTTTTATTTAAATTGACTGCACGGCTCAGCTTTTGTGCCTCTCGGGGCTCAGCGCGCTGTTTCCCTCCCAGCTGATTGATCTTTGCATCATAAGCTGCTTCAAGTCAGCCATGAATAGACAGACGTACACCGGAAATCATCAGGGCAATCCTTCAACATAAAAGCGCAAATGCTCCTCAGTACCGCGTGTAATCTGTTCTCATCGACGAGGGGTTTTATTTTGAACCATTGACCAGAACTTGCAGCTGGTCTGTCTGTTTACTAACTTGACACCAGTCCGATATACCGGCCAGAGGCGTGTGGTCCAAAGGCGCAGTTCGAGGCGCAAATGCCAGCGACATCAGATTTCCTCTGGCACAAAATCAATTAACCCTTGTTTTTTTCTTTCTGGACTGGCGCAAATATATAATTGTATACATATTTTTTGTTTTGTCTGTGAAGAATGGGCTGCGCAATATCAGGTCTGACAGCAAAGGCAGAGTTTGGTGAAAGGACTACAGAGGATGATGATGCTGCTGCTGCTGCTGCTGCTGCGTGTCCCAGCGAGGATCAGATTCAGATGATCAAGGATTCATGGAAAGTTATCCGGGACGATATTGCCAAAGTTGGGATTATTATGTTCGTCAGGTAAAACGGTTAAACCTCTTCTGTACTTTTTCAGTGTTGTTTGCATGTCAATAACTCACAATTAAAGAGATAATTCGTCTAGTAGGCTGAAGCTATTTGAAAATGTAAAGCCATAGGATCAGGAATATTATAGTGTCACCATCAAGTCAAGCCAAGTATAAACACTAATTCCTTTTTTTTTTTTTTATAATTTGAATTTAATATAGGTAGCCTAAATATTGTGGATTTTGTAGTCAAAAGAAACACAACATGGTCCAACAACAAATGGTATTTTCTGTATCATGTGTGTCTCAAAGGCTCATACTCGTGATCATCATAACGCACAGCAAAGGAGCAACTTATCAGTTCAATCTTTTCAGACAGCTTAGTTCAACCTGTGTTCTGGCCTGCTGGCCCAAAAGACAAAGGTGTTCAGAAGGTCTTCTGTCTCACTTTGATAATGACATTATGCCTGTGACCTTTTCATACAAGCCGGAAAGTGAACATCGAGCTCCCCACCACCTCCAGCACATCCCTCCGTTCTTCCCTCTGGCCCACGGCTTTTCATTTAGAGCTCAGAGCAGTCTACCCCTCCTCCCCTCTCATCACTTCATATCACATCTTAACAACATTATGTAATGATACACAGCCACGGGTCTGCCATAGTGCTATACAATTAAAGGCTTGAGCCATCAGGACAAAGGCATTTTATCAATTAGGTTGACGACCTGCGTCTGGGAAAACATCTCTGACTTATGACAATACATTAAATGAAACAAATGAAAGTGTATGAGATAATGAAGGTGATAAAGAGCGGTGGACATTCAGGCTGCAACATTTACATTAAGGAGACTACGGGCGGGGCACATGGCTAGAAGTTCAATTCATGCCCTGTGTCCCCTGGGTGACCTTAACAATTGAAGAGATGACCTTAGCGTGTTAGCCTGGAAATTCATGGGCCACTTGTGGGTCAGGGCCCCCGGCTGTCAGGGTTTGTGTGTCATGACTGAACAGTAATTGTTACACCAAAACAGCAAATAACAGAATCACCCGTTTTTATTGTGTTCTTGCTCTTAATTTAACAGACCTTTTTCTTTGGCAAGGGGACGATCCCCCAATTTAAACTAAATAAGATCCTCTTAAGACTGAGATGGGACCCATTCGTCAGTGCCAAAATAGTTACAACAACCTCTGAACAGCGACAATTAAAATTCCACTCGAGCTATATAGCGCTACATTGTCTGCATATGAGCTCTTGCATGTGCGCCACAAAAGAGCATACAATGCTGTGTGAACAGTGGAAATAAAGCTGGTGAGCAGGAGGTATGCATTTCCAAGCCACTTACATTGGAGTGCAAACATTGTAGCATTACACAATGAGTTTATTATTGAGTCAATTAATCAAGAGTGAATTCTTAATGCTTTATAGTGAGTAGAGCCTGAATATTTCTCATTTAATGTAACTATAAGCCCAGACCCTTTCCATTTTAAAATGCCTGCACTACCAGTTGTAACACAGTAAGATTATCCTTTGAAAGTAATGAGCCAAACTATGGAGTTGCACTATATTTAAAACGATAAGACGATAGTTTGTTGTACAATAGTAGACATATGAAAACATGCAGGTTTTTTTAGTCGGTCACTCAAAAACATCAAGGGGCCTGTACGGTAGACACTCACCGACATTTTGTTTTGTCAATATATTACCTCTCTGTGGTATTATCTGCTCGTCAAAGGGCGCAGAGCTACTCATGTTTTGCACCATCACATTTCTAACACCTCCCCCACCTACTCTATTCATCAGTCTATCTATGGGAGCACATGTTTTAGACATCTAATGCATTTAATCATAAGAACTCTGTTATATATTTCAGCTTTAGAAATTCACGTTTTTTTGTAGAATAAGCTTTGGTTTGACCTGCCGCACCCACAAGTGCTCATGGTAATTATCTTCTTTTCCTTTCCGTCCCACGACTGCATTCTGAAAAACCAGAGTTAGCGTAAGCCTTGCATCTCATTGTGAGCACAACAATTCTGGCAGCGTGACTATTTTACAGGTATCTCAGCTGAAGGAGGAAGAACTCTGATTGGATGGCAGGATGCATAAAGGCATCTGGTCAAGGAAATTGATTGAGGTTAAAAAAAAGAAAAGTCAAACTCCATCAAGATCAGTGGCTCCATTTAACGGAGGACTCCAGCTCTGAGGGGGCAGGGTGGCTCATCACAGCTCCGGGTGGAAATGAGGGCATGAATTGGTCTGGCTACCAAACTCACAGATCCACCATGGCCTGTGACTGATTGCAGCTGTTAGGTGTAAAAAAAACAAAAAAACAGAGCGGAGGGCAGTGATGATAAGAAGAGAATTAGAAGCCTCCAAACGAATGTTGATGAGCTGAAAGTAGCAAATTCACACTCGGCACTGTGGATAGAGGGTTACAGTTGTTTTCTGGGATTTAATATGACAGGAGACGTGTACTGTTGTTGTCTTGGTGACAGGTTGTTTGAGACCCATCCTGAATGCAAGGACGTCTTCTTCCTGTTCCGAGACGTGGAGGACCTGGAGAGGTTGCGGACCAGCCGGGAGCTGAGGGCACACGGCCTACGGTCAGTCACCAACGCTGCACTTAACACATCGGCATCATCCACAGCAAAACTGAACAAACCAGCCAACGATAGCATAGCAGAGAACTGCATGGTATACGCTGGGCAGGAGAGCAGATTAATATCCAGCACCCTCTTGTCTTGCCTACTCTAAAAGATCAAAGTGTGTCATTCATTCATTGGCTTCTTTCAGGATGATGAACATCCCAGTTGCTATGTAAAATAGGACATGGCTGGTATTGTTATACATTTTCTCGTCAACAAATCCCATGAAAAGACTCAGACCAAACCTAATGCACTTCCCTAATGTGTATGAGGCAACCTGTCACCCATTGGTTAAAGAAGTACATCTTTAAAAACGGTGTACACATATTTATTTTCATTTTTAAATAAGGCTCAGTAATTTCCTCAGTTTTGTGCTTTTAAAAATATATATATTTTCAGCCGATGGAAACACGTTTGGTGCTCTTGTGCAGTGATTACCAACCCTTTTAGATTTCACCAATTTGTAATCCTAATTCATGTATACTCTTACCAAAACAATTTCTGCTTTTTCAAATCATCAGAGCCACTCCACAAATATTTCATGTACCGCTTGGGAGAAGGGTACAATTACCCCTGGTTGGGAACCACTGCTCTAGTGAGTATTTGCGGCAGCAGGACGGAGTGTGTGCGACTGACTCCAAATAAAACAATTGCAACAGTGTGGCTCATACATTTCTTTTAATAGCTTTTGGAAGACAAGGGAGCTACATGGCACCCAGAAAAACCAGGCTTAAGGCTACAGGCAATACTCGATACTGGAATCAATGCATAGTTGTTTTGGTCTTTTTATGGGAAAAAATACAGAACATCACCGGACTCATCTTTTTTAACAATACATGATAAAACCATGTTGCACACAGTGCAGTGTAATACACAAATCGTAAGATAAGTGTCAGGGCAAAATGCCTCAGGTAGTCGTATCATTACAACGCTGCTACCACTCTGCTGCAGACAGAGCTTGCAGCATCTATTACAGCCACTTGTCTGTTGTTTCCAAGGAGCATCGGGCCTCTGTGTGTTGCTCGATGCACAAGGCCAAAGAAGCCAATTATGGCGCACGGACTAAATGTGTTACGCATCCCAGCATGAAACTGCTGCTGCTCTCAAATTCAGTGATAAGGCCAAATGACCCTTCAACCGCACTCAGGGATATATATGTCCATGGTGGTAATGAGACTGAGGGAAGAGAGATAAACCAAGTCAAACCCATTGTTCTGTATTCATCTTCAAAAGTGTCACGCACACTCTCCTCGGTGATGGAAAACACCTGCAAAAGCAACAAAGAAAATTGATCCTGTCGTGTTTTGGTGCCGGGGGAATAAAACGTGTTTTCTAGGGGGATAAAGTAGCCTACGGTGCAATTTTGCGTCACCAAGTGTGAGCTGGATTGAAATGATATGAAATCAATTGTGTTTGATCTTTGTATCTTTCTCGGCACATGAGTTTACGAAACTGAAAATGTCATCATGCAGTCTTTCAACAGGTGTGTACGTACAGTAGTGTTGTTTCAGCCGATAGTCGTCCGCTGCTAATTCACGATCAACGGGGTGTCGTTTTTTCTCCATCTCTTTTCAGGGTTATGTCTTTTATCGAGAAAAGCGTGGCTCGACTGGACCAGCTGGAGAGACTGGAAGCTCTGGCTCTGGAGTTGGGAAAGAGCCATTATCATTACAACGCCCCGCCTAAGTACTACAGTGTAAGAGCAGTGATCCCAACGCTGCGTAGCACAGTGTGTCTTTGTGACGCTGTGTTTTTTTTTAAATAGAGGACTACACATATTCTAATTTCAACTAACACAGCAGCTCTTTATCAGACTCACCATTATACTGAGACCAAATCTAAACTAAAGCAGCTGAATGAATTCACCCAAAAACTGCAAAATGGACACACAACTTACTCTTGCAAATAACAATGATAGCAGTGACACACCAACTGGATATCATCCTAGTTACCACAGCGTATCAGTTAAGTATCTATCCCATCATTTTTTTGTTTTACAGTACGTCCAAGCAGAATTCATCTGTGCCGTGCAGCCCATCCTGAAGGAGAGGTGGACGTCTGAGCTTGAGGAGGCATGGAAGGTAAGTAGTGCCATTGAGGGACCTGTGTGTCTCTTTATGTGAGTGTTACATGAGAGAGACCTTTACAGCGACCCGTTCTGGGTGAACGCCGTGTGAAACAGCTGCTTGATGTGTGCGACCACCGGCCTGCATCAGCGTCAGTTCTTCACGTCGCTTCAATGAGATCATGTAACATGTCAAAAAAAAAGGGAACCAGTGCAACACAAGCCTGACTGATGAGTAATTTACATGTCACTGAACCAAACATGAGCATACGGAGGAAATGGAACATGGCTCTGTCACATCATGTTATGTCACTTCAAGATCGCCTGTGTTATTAATACCGGGACACTCGAGTAATGTGTGTTCCTACTCTGTGTTTATACACAATGGAGACATCTCTTTCCTTCAGGGAAGTTAGTTTTAGTGTGGAGCTTTCTGGTATTGGACCGCAGATGCGTCAATACATTTCAGCGGGTTTAAAACATTATTCACTTGTGGCCAAAGACATAGCTAAGAATAAAAAAATCAACTTTAATGTAAACTTATGTGCGCTTATTTTAGAAACAGTGTGTCTGCAGTTTCATGTTATATCTCTATATATTTACATTTAACATTTAATTTCAGTTTACAATTCTGCTTCAATGAATGGCCTCTACGGCCCTCTAGTGGTTGAATTTAGTCCGTTTTAATTTTATTTCTATGTCATGCCAAACATTTGGCTCATCCTACTTGGGATTACTAGACACCATTACTTATCAAACATAAAAAAAATATATCACATATACAATATTATTTTGTACATCAATAGTCATTCAAAAATATAGTAAATTGAGCACTGATAACTGCTACAAGCCTTAAATTTAATCTAATAAAAAGCCTTTTTCCTCAACGCTCACCTTTTCTTTAAGTAACTGGTTAATTAAAATGTTTTATATATGAACACTGAACACCTTTCATTAAGAGAAAATTATTTGATTCCATAACTGAGCCACACATCTTCCTGCAAATCCTCCAAATTTGGTGCATATGTGTGGACAGCCAAACAATATTTAACAGCACTGTTTTGCACGAATTCACACAGACAACGTACTACTAACTAGTATTTCTAAGGCCCTGTGTGGAAAATCAAGCCCAGGACACATACATAAGATGGTGATAGTGCAGCAATGTTGTCTACATACAAAATCATACTTGAAAGAATGAATGTCCTTCACCCATGGGGACCCTGACCCAGCTCAATATGTATCTTTTGTGATCCAGACCATGTTTCAGTTTGTGACCAGCCTAATGAAGCAGGGATACCAAGAGGAGAGCGACAGGCAGCGCCTCCTAGCACTCTCCCCGAAGGACAGGCCGGACAAGAAGAACACGGCGCTATGAGGGGCTTCTTCTTTCAATCACAGGCCGGACTGCTTTTACCAGTACAGCACAGAAAGGTGTAAATGTATATAGTGTATTTACTGTCTCCTTTTTCTACATCACTCATTTAGCGCAGTCATTGTTTGCCACTTACTCTAAATGGACAAAAGCAAACTTGCAGTGACTTTCAACAGAGCACTTTATTTCTGAACTTAACTTCTCCTCTTCCATGAGATCAGGACCCAGAGCACGATACAAATGTCTGACAATATATACCAGCTGTAGTTCAACCTGCCGAGCAATTGTGATGAACGGAAATGACGTTATTTAGAATTAGACAAAGCATTGTCTCTGTATTCATAACAAACATGCCTTTCAATAAAAATCAACGTTTAACATTTCTTGTCATGTCATACTTCAGAATTACCCACATTAACTCAAACTACATATTTTGTTCAGGTTCAACATTTTAAGATGGCCGGTTTTATAGCTTGGTATGAAACTGAATCAAAACAAAAATATTCATATTCAGTGTGCTTCGGGAGGTAAAATAAGATCATTGAATAAAGTAAATGTTCATCTCCGATATCAAGTCCAATACAGTAAAACTGGTTTAAAAAAAAAAAAAATCAAATCTGCTCTGATTTAGTCGTGTTTGAAGCAACTTGGCAGTAAAGTCATTGCTTATTCAATTATTTAAGGAAAAAAAAAGATACAAATGTCAATGAATTCTTCTTAAGATAAAAGGTCAAATTGAAACACGGCAGCAGAGCTCACAGGTCAGCCGTAAATACAACATAATATGGACTGTAACAATTAAATAGTATGAAGGGCAGGTAATCATTGGGCTCCGTGGATTAGGCTCCAGGGGTTGACGCAGCTGTTGATGACCCGGTTCCGAAGCAGAAATGGTGGCGATTCAGTAAAGTTGACTTGCTTCGTCCTGTACGAGAAATCCTCAGGTTCCAATGGCACCGAAATGCCAGGGATGAGACATTACCATGCAAACAATGGCACAATATCAAAGCGGTCACCGGGTGGATGAACAGCGAGTCTGAGGCTTCGGGTGAACGGGTCGAAAGCGGGGTGCGGCGACAGACCAGGTGAAGGCCTTTGCCGTTCCCTAGGATCGCACAGGCCAGTTCGGGTACCCATGGTTATGTTACAGAGTCTGTCTCTCATTGGGTGGCTTTGGTTTTCTTGCTTTTGCTTTTCTTATCTTTCTTCTTAAGTCCATCCATGTGAGCTCTAAGGAGATTAGAGTATGCCTGCAAAGAGGTGTTCCAGGTTCACGATTAAGTTCTCACAGCTCCATTCTCAAAGACAGACTAATATCAAGATCATTTTAATAATATCAAGGACACCCAATCAAGACAATCTGCATACAGTGACCAGTGGCCATAGCTTCAAAATGCCATTGAAATAAACACAAAATGAGCTCAACCTACCATTTGAAACTTGATTACTTCTTTGGTGTTAACCTG
This sequence comes from Pholis gunnellus, assembly GCF_910591455.1. Lineage (NCBI taxonomy): Eukaryota > Metazoa > Chordata > Actinopteri > Perciformes > Pholidae > Pholis > Pholis gunnellus. The sequence continues at coordinate 14,096,519 of NC_136542.1, read as the reverse complement.
AAATAGCAAAAAATGAAAAGTCAGCATTAACAGCGTGTACAAAAACAGCAAAATATCAGAGATCTATTTGATCAAACAGACACATTGGAAACACAGTAAGCTCACCACTGTGCTAATTTTCTTCTTGCCATCAGACGCCCTGACGAGACATTTGTTGTCTGCTGGTTCAAATGACTCCGTGTGGCCCTTTCGGGCTGCTGGCTTGGTCCTCCCGTCATCTGGAGACGAGAAACACATCCCATTAGACGATGAAAGGGGAAACTTGTGGCATTATTTACAGGTTAAACTTGAAGGAAACTCAAGAGGTGCTTACACTTCTTTAACGTGATGACAACACTGCCAGATGTTCTGCACTTCTGGAACAGTCGCGTGAGCTCTGTGAGAAACTGTACAACGGAGCAAAAACAAAGATTAACGCGAGTCCTGTAAGAATGACCAATACTGTTTGGGGCTCCAGCACGAAGATTTATCATGAAACGATTCCACAGACGTTGACTGATTATACACTCAGTTTATTAGCTACACCTTGCCTAAACTATTGCAGTCTTATACAACATACCTACAAAAAACAATCTTTACGAAGGCTATCATTAAATATGCATCTAAAATCAACTGTTGGGGGGTTTAATCCCCTTCGGAGACATGTTGGAAGGTTGTGGTAGTGTTTAATTTGACTGCCTCAAATGTAACGTTAACATATAACGTTACATTTTTGATTGGCTTTACAAATGGAAACGTATTCGTTGTTTGACGTTACTTTAGTCTGCTTCAGGAAACGTATAACTTAGCGTTAGTTGTCTTGAAATGATCCGTTACGCTAGATTGGCGTCTATGTACAAAAATATGAGCAGTTCAACAGATATCTACGTGACCAAAGTCTGCGTAAGATTAAAATGCTATAAAGTGCAATAACTACATGTGCCAGCTTAAAGCTTAACACGAAACCAAACGTTAGCTTCAATCAAATGATAGCATGCTGGCTAATGGGTCCGACTAACGTTAGCTTGACTAACGTTGTGGCTGCCTGTTAACTAGACAGCTAAACTAATGCAGACAGGGTCAATTTATAGTTTATGATTAATAACGTCGACAGATGAAATAATTAGCAATATGCTCTTAATCTTACCGAATCATTTTCAAGCAGCACCATGACTCTAACTCCAGCTTTAGCGTTGGCTAACCACTGTGAAGGCTGTAAAGCACACGTACTACGTACTCCAGCCGGAGCCCCGCCCTGCGCCTACACTGCGGAAACAGGGTTTCAGTGACAGCGCCTCCTATGGCCGGGGAGGGGAATAACATACAAAGATCCCGTCAGTAGTAAAACCAATCAATCAAACAAACACATACAACTGCTGAAGGAAACATTTGTACATAGATATTTTCCAATAATTTCTTTGATTAAACACGCAATTTATAAAAAAATAGATATAAATGTATATCTACATTATATACCTACATTTTCATATAAGTTAACTATTTTCACGTCATTACTGTTTGATCCAAATGAAAGCAGCTCTTTGTGTTCCGGACAACTCCAAGGTCGGAATTGAAATGGTAGTATTGTTGTCGTAAAATAGTCATAAAATATGAACGTATAGTATGCCATAATAATATAGTATGGCATAGAAATGTCAAGTATAGCATGTTGAAAAAAATCATTGTATAGTTTGTCGAAAAAAGTAATAGTATAGCATGTCAAAACAAGTCAGAAAAAGTCATGTTATAGCATGTCAAATAAATTATAATTTAATATGTCGAAAAAATGTATTGAAAAAGTCATAGTATAGTGTCTCGAAAGTCATAGAAAGAAAAGGGTTAAAAAATAGTAATATAGTTTGAGTATAGTATGTGGATTAGAGTAATGAAAATGTCATAGTATAGTAAGTCATAAAAACTCATATTATAGTAATCGAAAAATGTTAGTGTAGTATGTCGAAAAAGTCCATAAAGTCATAGAATAGTATGTTGAAAAAAGTAATAGTATATTATGTAGAACAAAGTCATATTATTTTATGTAGAAAAAAGTCATTATTTGATGTAGAAAAAAGTCATAGTATAGAACGTTAAAAGAAGTAATAGTATAGCATGTAGAAACAAGTAGTATAGTCATATATAGTAAGTTGAAAAAAGTCATTAAAATGTCGTAGTATAGCACATCAAAAAAAGTCATAATAAAGTGATAGTATTGTATTTAGAAAAATAAAATCATTAAAAAAGTGAGTAGAGACTGTCCAAAGTAATAATAAAAAAGTAATATGTTGAAACAGTAATAAAAAAGTCAAAATACAGTATGTTGAGAAAAGTCATAATAAAGTCATAGCATATTATGTCAAAATAAAGTCATAAAAAAATCATAGCACAAACGAGAGGATATAATCATATTCTATTGTCCTGATTTTATCTCCAAACAAATCATTCATACAAAATCGTAGAAGCTACAAAAATACAGATATACAATCAATTTGTATAGCTTTTATTAAATAAACACTGGATCACAACAGGATTGCACACATTGTACAAAGACGTTTCAGTTTTTATTCAATCTGAGTTGAGTTAAAAAAGATGATTATACACACAGTCAGTCTGCAAGATCAGACATTTTGGCTTTAAAAAGTTAAACAAATGAAGACATTAACCACAATAAACCACACATGCTGGAGAAATTGTGGGGAGGGCTGTGCAAACCACCACCATATCTTCTGGTGCTGCCCCAAGATACAAACATTCTGGCAAAACATTTGGAGAATTAAGCAGCATATTCTTGGCCAGCAGATCCTATTCACATGCAAGTCACTTTATTCCTAGCATAAATAATGCTGTGTATAGAACCCTTCGAATATATATTTTTGATATCTGATGTTGGGCTGAAATTATGGTTGACACAAGTGACGAACAACGTCGTCGGCGTGTTGCATGGTTGTTTTGATGTATTTTGTTTTTCTCTGATTTATCTATTTATGTTTAATTTAATTGTTCTTCCTGGTCTTTCTTTGCCAGGTGCATGATTCACTATTATTATTCCTTTACTTGTTTGGGATTTGTTTTTCTTTGCTACAAAAAAACCCCTTAATAAAACATTTAAGTTAATAAAAAGTTAAACAAATAACTGTAAAAGTCAACAACAAGTCCCAGAGAGCATTGCTGGAAGAAACAACAATTCTAAGAGCTTCACAATTGGGCTGTTCACTTTTGAATTAATGTTGCACAAATCCAGCAGCTTGATGATCTGAGGGCCAACCCTACATGGGGTGTTACCCCACCAATACCTTGGACTTGATACAGTAGCCAATAAAAGACGATGGATGACGTGGACGAAGTGAAGAAACTCTGTCATCCTCAGTTTTGGTCCGGAAATCTGCGCTTGGAGAAAAGAAGAGAATGATGATGACATAAGAATTTGCACCACTATGCCACTACAGTGAATATGATTTATCTTACTTACATTGAACTTTCATAAAGAGGTTTCTGTCATCTTGATAATGCACAATCTGGGTGGTGCCCCAGGTCATCAAGGTCCACAGCAAACTCAGAGTACCAGTCTCTGTCAAAGACTGCCCTGAGCTGACCATGCAGGGTCTTCCGTACAGGGTGAGAAGCATGCTGGGAAATCACCAGACCCACTCCAGCTGTGGTCAGAAAGTAGTCACCTGACCAATTGGAGGTACCTAAAGGACAGCACAACATTATCTGTTCAAATATTAACCAATTCACAGGCAACAGACCGACTCCTCAACGCATAAATGTTTAACCTCGACAGTAAATGTGTGGGAATAATAATAATCCTGAAGACAATCTGTCACTCACCAATGTAGGCTACTTTATCAGTCACCATGTATTTATTGTGGTTGACTCTGGTATATGGAATATCAGACTGGTTTCCCACAGGCACAATGTACAGTTTCTGAAAAGCGAACGATGTGCAAAAAAAAAAAAGAAGAAAATTCAGAGGCAAAGATCGGCATTTTTACCCAGCAGATCTATTTTTTTCATGCTGTTGTCTTACTATTTGGATGCTGACATCCTGGTGAGGGCTGTCCATTGAGGCTAGAGACTTTAGGAAGGGCAGCATGGTTGGATTAGAGTCCCGCCCACAGCTGATCAGCATCCGCATCTTAACCCTTCTCTCGAATGCAGCAGTCCTGATGGCGTCGTCAATGAAAGGCCAGTATCTGTTCAATTAAAAGAAAAACAGAGAGGAAATAAAGACAAAGAGGCGAATAGTTTGATGGAAGCAAATGGTTTCTTTTCGAGTGTCACCTCTGAGGCTTTTCAAAGAGTGTGGTGGGGAAGTACTCCATGACGGCTACATCGACATAGTGTTGGGCCTCTGAGATGATGGAGAGAATAGCCTCCAGGTCCTGAGTCCTCGATGGAGGACAGAATGATGGTGGAGAACCCTGGGGTGAAACAAACATTTAATAATAATACCAACAAAAACATTCGACGCATACAACCTGACTGCCATGGTAACAGTTTGAGGTTTAGAGGTGGTTGAAACTGTAATACGCGCACACCGTACGGTGACTTCTGTTTAAATAGAGACAGCCCTTTATCCATCAGAATAACTGTCCTGTGAAAAGGAAATGAAACCTAAGGAACTCACTGTGAGGTACAGCCTGCTGGAGACCTCCTCAGTTCTCACCAGCAGGGGGTGCTGTTTGTTGATGGCCGTGTCATACTTTGAAGGCCAGGGCTGCGGCAGGGAGCTGTGGGATTGTCCCATTACCCAGTAGGACTGGAAAATCTTATGGAGGTCCTTTGCTAGACTGGAGCAGTTGTAGACAACTACTCCCAGTTCCTTCACCTAAAAGTGAATTATGAAATAATTTTGAGGTGCTTTAAGGTGTCACATAAGCGTCTGTAATTATAGATTTTAAGTGTTACCTGTGTGAAAGCCCTCCAGTCCATGTTGGCGCTTCCAATAAACACATGTTTTCTGTCAACTATCCAGAACTTGCTGTGGAGGACGCCCCTTGTCAAGCGTCCAAAATTCACCTTCCTCACCTGAACTCCTACGGACAGCCAAAGAGGGAACTGCAGTTAAGGGGAAGTTGGTGCAAACAATGCATCACAAATCATCACATACTGCAGTGAACGTCGAGAACAAGAACGGTCGCTTCCAAACCTTTCCGTTTCAAGATCTCTAAATCTGTGGAGTTTGTTTTAACGGTTGGAACACTGGTCACCACTCGGACGGATACGTTCCTGGAGGGCAGTTCTTCAAGTGCTTTCAGGATGTCCCTTCCCTGCAGAGGACAGACTCTCAGTAATATAGGCATTTTACAATAAAAACAACAGTTAATGTGTATGTTTCTCTCCATTTCAGTTACTCACAGGTATGTCAGAGGAAGAATTAACGTTAATGTCTTCCCCAGTTAAAGTCCAGTAGAAAGAGGCCACTTCAACGTGGTCCTTTGCCATGGCGATAAGATCCTTCCAGACATCTTCCAGAGGGATCCCAAACGTTTCGTTGGTTCTGTATTTCACTTGTAGAGGGATGCTCTCCACCAGCGCCATGCTAACAGACAAACAAAGACATCTGCTGAGGGAGTTCTTTGGAAACTGAACTAGTGAATATCATAATTTAGAGAAACTATTTCAGAATCATTAAGTTAATAGGTGTAAATAAAGTTATAAAGGAACACGTTAATTCATTATTCTACTGTTGTATGATAGAGATCTATGTTGTATCATTACATCGGTATAAAAATAACCATTAGGCCTACTATTAATAAAGTTATTGTTCAGTTAAGTCTCTAACTGTAACTGGTATCAAATGTACTTTGATCCACAGTTTAACATTATGTTAAGTAGAAGCAGATGTAGTTATCTAATAAACTAGCAGATATATATACACATATACACATCTTCAGAGGGATTATTACCTGCACTGGTCCGTAGAGGAATTGCTCCCACCTGTTTCCTGAGGAAGAGTCTCATGATCTTTGGGGGCTGGTGGTCTTTTCAGCACCGCGATGGCCAGCAGGATCCCGATGACCGTCAGACAGCCCAAAACCAGAGCTAATGTCACACAGCTGGTCGTCCTCTAACAACATGAAGTTTGATAGAAAAACAAGTGCAGGAGTCACAACAATGCGTCATGAAAACCAGAGGGAATAACTTGGGGAAATATTTGACGCAGTCTTACCCCTTTGTTTGAAACATAACTGTCATGGAGCCTGCTATACATAGAGGGCATTTTTTCACTTCATGTGGTCCTCGCCTATTAATGTTCAAAAACAGGAAATTGTCTTCTCAGATATTAAATAAACACACGACAACATCTGACCACACGATGACAGAACTAAACTATTTGCATTTTAAATTACTTGAATCTCAGCTAAGTTTGGTTTCCAAAGTATTGAAAGCAAAAGAGACTTACCCAAAGCAGATGCAGATACTTTTCCACTAGAAAGAGCTCACAACAGACTTGCTGCTTCCCCTCTAGCTTTCACCCCAAACTGATCTGCAGAGATACATCTGCTACCAAGTAGCTCATAGCACAGTTCCTGTTTTCAGTTTCATTTCAGGTTTTGAGATATGGATTTGTTTGGGACTTAACAAAAGTGTAGTGAGTAAATGAAAGTAGTCACAAAATACAGCTTTACTAATCAAATTTATTTGAAAAATCTGCAATCATCGTCAAATTAAACAAACAAAAAAAATAATAATAAATACCAGCTAACAAGACAGCAAGATTACAACCTAATCAACACAGGTAAAGGGAGGGGAGACATACATTGAATATCAAAAAAGGGACACAAATTTGACAAACAAGAATTACATTTCAGCTCTCAAACCTGCTGTAGCTTTGACTTAGATGGAGTAAAGCAAAGGGGAAATACTATCCCACAGAAGAAGAATAGCAGCAACACTTCAAGCAAGTGATGTCAAGAGGACGAACATTCAATTTAGCTTGAGTTTGTAAACAACCACTGTCCCACACAGCTCTGTGGCACTTATAGGTACGTCCCAATTACAATCGCATGTACAATCTGGACAGGGAAAAGGGGGAAACAGCAAACAGCTGGTGAACCGGGTCGCCTTCTTTCCTGCTGCAAGTTCAACAGCATCAAGCTTGCAGCATATCAAGTCGAGGGGACAATGTTGTACTACATAAGTGCAAAAGACAGGACTGAGAGGTCATTTGTATCAAGATATATTTACATAGTGAACAGAATGTCACAAACTAATCGTCAGATTTACAGCTTCACAAGATTGACTTTGTCAACTTCCATGTTCAAATGACATTACTTCTCCTGTCATGTGAGGACCCATCAGAAGTGACCTTGTGACTCGAGAGGAAATATCAAATCTTACCACAGAGATCTGAGATCTCGTGAGCATATGACGCTATAGGTGTGGTGGTGTGATGAGCTCAGCACAAACCGGGATAAAAGGAGACTCATTCCTGTCAGTAGTTTTTTGATCGTCTTTGACTGGGCTCACAACAAAAACTAGTTTCAAGTCCCAAAGTGTGCTTGACACAAATACAAATTTTCAGAAGGCAGAGAAGCCAGGAATGCTTGAAAACTCTTTGTTTTATAGCCACTTGAGTTTGTGTTGCCAGGTGACTGAACTGAGTCCCTCCTACCAGTCAGACCACACATTCCAGAAGGCCTGGACAGAGTCGATACAAAAGGGAAATGTTAACAGAATAAATACTCAAGAAATTGGTTGATAGCAACTGTGTAACACAGCGTTAATTGGTCTGGCACTAGAATCCACTAACTCTCCCAAAGTCATGTTGTCTCGGATACAGGGTCTCACTAAAGACCCCTAATAAATTATTTTTACATTCTGCGATATATCTTGTCCACAAAGATAAAAGTGGCAAACAAAGAGAAATACATAGAAACACATGAGGAAAAGCAATAAGTTTACTGAGGATACAAGTACACAGTACACTAAGATCTGCTGGTGTTATTGTCGTTCTTTCTACCCAAAACAAATATCAATGAAGTAATATTTTCCTCGAAAATATGATTTTCCTGAGATGATTATTCTCAGTCTGGTTCTCAAATAAACCAAGTAAATACAATGAGCTCTTAAAATCAGCAATGTTGGTCGTATCATTGGCAAATAACGAGGTCAACCTCTAACAAAGAGAATCAAGTATAGTTTAGAAGCCTGTCCGAGAGGTGAGGTTTATTGAAGTATTTTGGTACTTCCTTAAATCTTCAACCACAGTGCAGGCTTCACCGTGAGTTACACCACTGTGTGGGTGTGTAGTGCTCATAGTGCGTTAGTGTGTATGTTTGGATGCACAGGAGACGACAGATGTGTTTACAGTCTCAGTCTCACTCTCTCTCCCCCCCCCCCCCTCTCAGTTTCATTGTGGTGACACCTGTGATTGTGGAGTCACAGCACAAGTTCAGCACTGGTGGAACCTGCGTGTTTTTCGTCACATTTCAGACCATATATCCCGCTCTTTGGTCGTCTGGTGTCACAGCTGCTCTCCTGACACTCTCACTGGGCCTCGGGCCGCCGCCACGTTTGGAGATGGAGTGGATCGTTCTCCAATCTCGTGAGGCGGGAGGTCTGGAGGGCCGAACTCCAGATGAGGAGGAGACCACAGAGGCCGAGGCCGAGGGATTGTCAAACTGCCTACTGGGCTCCATGAGTGTGTTAAAGACTGAAGGGGAAAATAACATGAAATTGGCTTCACAATACAAATGTTTTATGAAGATTATTTATGTCATATTGTTTATAAAGGGTCAGGTTGACTCACCCTCAAGTTGCCGTTGAACCCTCCTGAGTTCTTTCAAGATAGATGTGATTTCCTGAAATACAGATGTCCAACTTATCTCAAACAATCAACCAGCATGAATTCAACTTGAACATTGACAAACAGAAGTCACCAACCTTGTTGGAGGTTTTGATAACAGGAACATCATTGTCAGAGTTAACCTTGGCCTCAATCTCTTCCCAGATATCCATCCTGTCCTGGAACATTACCCTGCGTGCATAATGCCCAAACACACTTGTTAAACTGTTTGCCTCTTACTGCTCTCTTTAAACGGGACAATCTACATTTCTGTGTCCAAAACGTTGTTGATTTAGTCTGGAAAACTGAGCGCCGGGCTTTCTTCTGATTGTGGTGACTTAGCGGAACTAAATCCAATAAATACCAAAATAAATGTTTCTTCTACGACATCTTGTGGCAAACTGTGGTTCATCTCACAATGGAAACATTTAAACACCAACTGTTTTATCTGCATCTCATCTGTTCAGAAGATTACATCTCAGTCCCACATTGTCAGTGCTGACTCACTCAGTTACTCTAGTTTAATAAGATTATTGGCTCAGTGGCGTCTGTTTGTCAGACAGCATCAATAGTTTTTCATCAAACGCAGACGAAGCATGGGAATAATAATGAGGATGTTCAAGTAACACCGTACTTCATTTTTTCAGCAAGTTGCTCAGTGTTTTCTCTGATGGCCATGGTGATCTGTGACACTGGATTCAGCATCAGATTGTCCACAATGACCTGAAGAAAAACAAAACAAATACTTTGTAATGACCCCCCCAGTGCTGGCGTCACAGAGGCTTGTAAAGAAATGAGATGAAGCGGCATTTTGTGTGAGACCTCATCTCTGCTCTGAGCTCGCCGCCTGGTGTTCTGTTCGTGGTCACTCTGGTCAGCTTCCCTTGAAGATGTGGAACTTGGTGGGACCCTCTGGTAGTTTAATCCAGCCTCTGGGATACGATGAACCAGCTGCAACACAATCAGACTCAAGTGTTACAGTAAAAAGAGACGGACTGTCTCCTTTGGCTGATTTGTTTAACAAGGCAAGGCGATAGAACCATAATGTATAGTATAACTATTAAGTGATAAAGATAAAAAAACGACCACCACGCATAGTTTGTCATGGAAGACAAATAATAGTCATCTTCAGTTTTAGTCAGTTGATGAAATAGATTTGATGCTTCAGTGTGTTGGATAAAGCTGCAACAGCCCTGAGAATGCGTTTACCTGTTCGTGAGCGGTCACTGTGGAGACAGGCGCACTGCTCGCCACTCCAGGGATTTGTGGATCGCCATCACCTGCCACGTCATGGATCTCTCTGGCCAAGATAGCAAGGTCTTTAGCCAGGTCTTGACTCAACCTAGCAGGCAAGGGACATGTGTCAGAAAGATGTCTGACAGGAATAAGAATTTTGGATTATATTTCCATTATTCTGCAAAAAGTGAAATCTTTGATCTCTTTAATGGGAAATGCAGTAAATAAAATGCTAGAGGCTGCACGTGTGAAACCATCTTTGGCGTCAGTTAGGCTACAGTAACACATCAATTTAGGAGATTATATTAGCATGTCCACTCGAAAATATTCCTTACCGTGCAATCTCAGAGCTGTGGTTGGACCAACTGTGGTTCTCCTCTTCAGAATCTCTGCTGCGGGGTTTCGGCCGCAGGGCGACCACCGACTGAGTCCGCGGACTATGGGAAGCTGAGGAAGGTTGGGAGCGTTTGTGTTTAGGGGTGCTCTGGTTTGAGTCGTACTCCTCGTCTGAGGTAGAGGTATAGTCAGAGCCTTTGTGTCGTCTCCTGGAGCCTTGACGTTGTGAATTGGTTTGAGTTATGGAGGATGAGGACAGAGAGAAGACACCATCAAAGAATACAGCCAAGAAAAACACCACAGAGAATATTAGATGTCACCAAAAATCCTCCCCAGAACAAGAGACAGAAGAGTTGCTGTGGAAGTGCTCATTTGTTCAGCTAAATTGTAAGCAGAAAGATGAAAGATTTTTCAGATTTAGAATCATTCACAAACTGAAATGAGTACTTGATTTCCACAGCAGAGTACCAGACAAGTACCACATAGTGAAGACTGGGTTGTTTAGCATAAACCATTTGGTACATGGCTAGAATTAGAATCCTCATGGATTACCATAAACTGCCTGAGAACACCGTGCAGATGAAGGTAGATCAAAGTGAATATAAAAAGCTCTTGTTCCATGAGGGCCCTTTTTTAATTGCTCCCGTTTGCTCCTTCCACCTGTGCACTGGCGCCAACATATCACACAGACGGGCAAAGTGGATTTCAAGGTCAGGAAAATACAAAACGGCCAGAGTGCTTTTTTTTTTTTTTGCGCCGGCCGTTGCGCCGCCACATAAAAAATGTAATGTTAGTGTTATTGGTGCAAGTGAAAGTCCAAAAAGTCAATTCCCCTTCAAAATAAAAAAGCTGCTGTATAGAACCCAGGTGTTATTTACTGAAACACACAGCATATAAACGGAGTACTGATTGTATCAAACCAATTCACCACGGTGTTTGATCAACAGACCATGACAAAGCAATGTGTTTACTCGGTTTGACTGAGACAGAAGTAAGTGGATATACCAGACAAGATATGTTGCACTCAATGAAACAAGGTTCTGTATTATACTCACTTGAAGTGCTTCCAGAATATTTGGCACTGCTCGAACGTCCGCGAGTGATTGGCGTCTTGTTGACCGATGCTTTCTGTGGCTTTTCTACAGGCTTCCCCCCCGATGCAGAAGCCCTCCGAACTGAGCTGCCGGTGGACGAGGCCTCAGTGTCGCTGGGTGTGTTGAATGAGCTTGTCCGCTTACGAGGCATCGCCAGCATATCCAGCCTGGAGAGTTTCTTGGTTTCTTGGGGTTGCTGCGCTAGGGCATTGCCCGCCTCCTGGGACAGCCTGTCTGTCTCCGTGCCCTCATTGTCCGAAGCTTCTCCCAGGCGAGCGCGGCGGAGCATGGACGCTCTGGTGGGTCTTGGGGCTGAAAAGCTGCTGGCACGACTCAAGGCCTGGGATGCTCTCGAGGTCTTGGCGTCCTCCTTCTGAAGGGGCACCGTGTATTTTCTGCGGGATTGGTGGTTGTTAGATTCCTGGTCAGAGTAAGGTAAGCTCTGAGGGTCGTCGCTTAGGTCTGTGGAGCCACATCTCCCGACACTACGTCTCAGTCCAACCGGTCTCCTGACAGACTCCGTCTTATTGTTGCCGTCTTCTCCCTGGGAGCGCCGATTTTCTGATGTTGTGGAGTGGCGACTTGGGTCCTGACTAGCTATACTGGCTGAAGACTTCTCCCTAAGGAAGCCACTAACAGAGGGGGTTTTAGGCAGTATGTTTGGCCTGGTCTTATTGCTGTGTTGGCTGACTGTGCTGGAGGTATCGACATCAGACTCCGCAGAAAGAGAGTCCGTTATCGGAGACGGTGTTGTTCCCGATTGTACTGCTTGGAGTTTGGCCTCAAGAACCGCCAGAACATCCTCCGTCTCTTTGAGGTAAGAATGAGTGTCCTGGTTACAGGCTCCCTGGAATGACTCAGGGTCCATACCCCTCTGAACCTGCAGGCTAGAGATATTGGGCAATCTGGCATTGCTTGGCCGCTCCTTGGTGAAGCTCTCTTGTCTGAATAATGCGGCCACAGTGCTCTCTTTGGACTCTGGGCTCAGGACTGGAGCCGACACACTGGGCTTGACCTTTCCAGAGTCCTGGTTACCTCTTGGTTTGGTCAGAGTTGCTGTTGAGAAGATTTTGGTTGCGTGTTGTATTTCATTCTCAGGAGTGCTGGGGTTTGAGCCCCCAAGTTCAGGTTGGGACTCAGCCTCCGCTGACCCAATGTAGAACGATCTGTCCTCTTTCTTCCTCGCTTCTCTGTCTGACAGCGGCCTCCTCTTTTGCTCTACGATGGAACCATCATCTGACTTGCTGGCATCACTCAGGCTGTCGGGCTCTACGTCGTCATGCACTGATAACCTGTGAAGGCTATCCTGAGACCTGGGGGAAACCATGCTACTCCCTCCTACATCAAACGTTGAATGCGGGTTATAATGAACATGAATGCTGGGAGTCGGAACGTCACTCTTCTCGCCCAGTGGTAGCTGGGGCAGGACGCGCCGAGCTCTTGAACCATCAGAGTCGGTGCTGTCGTGGTGTCGGCTGAGCGTGGCCTTGTGGATGATTGTACCCCGTGCTGAAGTGAAACAGTTTTAATGCATATTAACCACACGCACACACTTAAACGGAATATCATTCATATTCATCAGGGCGTCTCATTAAAATTTCAAATAAATTCATGTCTCGTCAGGTGTTATTTACCCCCTCCTGACAGCTCCATCTGGGAAGAGACGTCAAAGAGGCCAGACGAAGGGCCAGATTCTGTGTAGCTGTCTGCCAAGCTGGCCCAGCAAGACATCCACTTAGGAGCCCCCTGTAACACCGCACCTGCTGGCTGGACCTGCACAAGATAACACACAGTCAGTCAATATCTTTACAAAAAAAAAAAGTGCCGTTTTTAAATTGTATGATTTTCTTAGTAAACAAAACAAACAAGGTTAATTGTGATAATAAAACCTGTATTTTTCCCTTATATTTGGTTAGAAAGAAAAAAACTAAACAACAAAGAACCCGGAACATGTGAGGAAAGATGAGCCGGATCTAGAAGTCAATAGAGAGATACAGCAACAAATAGAAGAAATCCCAAGAAGGCAAATCAAGATACGCTCAAACATTATGGTATACTGACCAAACACATGAATTAACTGTCCTTAGAGTTGGCAATACAATTATTCCAATCATTGAACACACTCTGAGCAGGAAGGGTTACCTTCACCAGACTCTGTCCCTGTTCTGGAGCTGGCCTCACCTCCCCACTGCTACTCTGCCTATGCTGCTCCCTGCTCTCAACATTAACAGGCCTAAATGCTGCTGATGTTTCTGCTTCACTCTGGTTGGTTCGCTCTGGAATCTCAAAAACACCAAACACCTGTCAGGAACAAAGCAGTGCAAGTTGATCATTGCAGTAAAGTGGGACAGCCAATGTCCATGGCTCATTCTGAGACCCCAAGACACTGGAGAATGGAAAAGCAGACATATTTCCTTTCAGCAATATGTTGCCATTAGCAGCCAAATTTACATAAATGAAACGGCGAAAGGAACTTGCCTGGTCAATCTTGCTCCGTGCCTCTTCTAGCTCTTTATCTTGAACATCTGCTTCAATGGTGTAGGTTCCTGCGTCACTCAGACTGTCCTCCTCTTCATTCTTGGGGCCAACATGAGGGCTCTTGAACTCCATACCCTGATACGGCTCGAGCATCGTGGGGGCCTTGAGGGGAACAGGGTGGTGGATAGGAGAGGAAGTCTGTGGCTGGTAGGAAGCTTTAGAGGGAGGGGGACTAGTCTGGGATGCGACCACTGTCTCCGTTTTAGCTGTTGTAGGGGGACTAGATTTATTTTTCTCCCAGCTGGCAGAGGAGGACTGCTTTGCTTGTTTGAGGAATTCAGCAGTAAATTCCTGGGCGAGTTTGGACCTCCGGCCCACACTGCTAAAGGGTCTTACAGACACAGATGAAGAAGAGCGAGAGGAAAAGCCGGTGCTGAGTCGGTCCTCCGTCTTCTCCCTTCGTAGAGAGCCAGCTCTCTGGAAGCCTGTGGAAGCGGGGCCCTTCAGGGGGACAGTGTATTGTTGAGTTGGAGGAGCGGTGGAGGCTGGAGATGGGACTCGTCTCTCCCCAGTTGGGCTCGAGCCCTTCCTTGCCTTCTCCAGCTGGACCCTTAGGCCCGAGGGCTCAGGTGGAGATGTGTTATTAGTAAAGGACTGGGAGCGTTTCTTTCTTAGGTTGTCTTCAAAGAATTCAATAACAAAGGCTTGGTGAGGCTCAGCCTTGCTAAGACTGGATAGGGACTGAGATTCTGGCGGAGAGTAGGACGAGGGCTCCTCGGGGTCGGGGGAGGCAAAGCGTTGTGGCGGGGAGGCTCTCAAGGGTTGTGGAGACACTTGGTACCCAATCTGAGGTTCTGATTCCAGGAGATCACTTCCATTGATTGCAGGATCCTCTGAATCACTGTGAGTGCCGTCCTCAAGGTGGTTTGCTGGTGATGAAAAGACCACAAGTGAGTTAAGATCTAGCACATTATTGCAATTAAAGAAAGTGTTGGTGAAATTCCACAAGTCACTCACTCTTGGTGAACTTCAGGAGAGACGGGTCACTGTTTGTGCTATACGTGTCGTCAGCCTGTGACCTCTTCCCCATCATGCTGGCATTACTCTGGACCAGCCAATCAGCAACTTTGCTTTCTGCCGACATCACCTCAGTGGGTGTGGTGACGGGCTCTGTGGAAGGCAGCTTCTGCTGCTGGCGGAAAGAAAACTTGGTCACGTGGTCCTTGATCTTCATTTTACCCGGCGTGCAGTCGTCAAATTCGATGGTGAAGGAGGCATGGCTTTGGACCACGGGAGGTGTGGAAGAGACAACCGGAGTGGGATCTGGAGTGTCTTTTGTGGGAACCTCGTGGACCTGCGACTCAGGTTTCTTGGCAGGTCGCTGGTGTAATTCCTTTGTTGGGATCTCAAAGTAGCTGGGCTCCCGGCGGTAGGAGAAGATGGACTGGACTTGATTGTCGGACAGAGAACCGTTGACCTCGTATCTGGACACGTCTTTAGCCGGCTCTGTTAGAAATTAGGATGGTTGAGGACAGCAAACACACAGATACACAGCAAGCATTAGTGCTGGTTCCACATACTACATACTTTGTATGTTTGAGGTTCCTCCTCAAGCTCACAATTACAGCTAAGTAACTCAAACTTCATTGGTACGGCTAAGAAAAGTGATTGTGACGACTGGGATGTCGTTGTCGCACAATCCCTGAAAGGAGGAGCCACAAATAACACAAAGATTCCAGCAGTTAGACTGAGAAAACAAATCCACCAGTTGGTCTTTGGGTGCCAGTTCGACACGGCCAAATATCACTTTAGCAGCTCAGAGTCCGACGGAGGGTAGCTGAGTGGGAATAATCTGTTTCGGCCTGGGCACCGTGAGGCAAACGATCACCCTTCCCTCCCCCAGAAGCTTAGAGGGTCATAATCCATCACGAGGCAGAAAGGCAATGCCCACACTGGCCTGGCACGGAGTGGCCTGGCTAACAGTCCACAGCCAGCGGCCAGAGACCTGCCTTGGGCTTCACACCATCCATCTCCAGTAACCCACAAAGGGCATTAGATAGAAGTGCCATAGATACACATGTCTCATACACATGTCAAGGATTAGATCCTGATCCTTTCAAATCAGGATCTAATTCACAGATGTGGGAAGAGCCAATGCAATTATAGTACTGATCACGCTTTAAAAAGTTATAAACACTTCAGTACAAACACCATGATGAAGTCTGCAGTTGGCACACGTTAGTAAAAAAATAAGAGACACATTCTCTGACCTGGAGACTCCTGTTCTGGCGATTTCCCATCTCTGTTCTTCTTTTTGTTGGCTGCCTCCTCATCCTCCCCCCACCAGGATGGTTGACCATAGAGAGGAGTAGGCTTGGATATCGGAGCATCTGTGGCAGCTAACAGACCAAACACACACCATTAGGCACATAGATATACTCGGGCAGGAAAGAGTCAGACAAAGAACTGAATGAATACACACCTCTTCTATTTATAAGGCCATGCGTTTATGTTAGTCATACGATGAAACAATGTTGTGTCTGAGTTCAGTCCTGCAACAACAAAATGAAGCCTTTGGGCTTTTTTTTTTTTTTTTTTACAATTCTCCCACATCCCCATGACACAGAGTTTAGCGAGGGTCCAACTGTGATACGAGCTGCATCACACAAACCACCAAAACATAATCCTTCTTGTGCGAATCGGGACAAAGCTAATCCTAATCTTCAATAAAAAAAAACAAGCTATATAATACAAGATCTTTATCTAAAAGTGAGGCTTCTTGTGAGCGGTGGCACTCACTGTTAGCATATTAACCGTTGCATACAACGGAGGGGATGAGGATGATTTCCGAGATGCTGCTTCTGAACTGGTGCTTCGCCGCTGGTTTGCCGGTCCACTCAGTCCAGCCAGCCTATACGGCACTAATCAGATAATCCAGAAGCCGCCCGCCGGCCTGATACATGGGCTAAACAAGCTCTCTGGGTTTTAATGTGGGAGCTTCACAATTCTAAGCATCAACAGCTCTTCACCACTGTTGCCTTGGACACGCACAATAAGACATCAACACAGTGACGAGAGGAGCATGTTACTAATTCCTTTCCCCTTACCCGATCATCTCCTTTTAGCTAAAGGAAACACGGGTGAGTGACACAACTGAAGTGGACGGAGCATAGCTCAGTCGTTAGAAAGCAGACCCAGAATAACCTTAAATTTGCCAAAATCCTATTTAATGTTTATACTGAATATGTGGCTACATGAAAAGTTGTATTTCCTTAATAACTACTAGATTCCGGACAGCTGGAGGATTGGACACACTCCACATCCTGTGCAGCTGCATGGGAAAACCAGCAACAGCACACAGAATTGTACTCAAAAAAACAAACTGAAACATCCAGTCCAGAGTAAACCAAAAGAACCAACATTACAACGAGTTCTCCAGTCAAACTAATTCAGCCAAAATGAATCTATTTGCATGAAGTCAACATAGATAAGCGGGCTCAGTTGGTGCAGTAACATGGAGGACATTTATCACTGTGAGAAAAATAGCAGTCAGCTTTTCTTCATGTGTGCGGTTTTGTTCTCAGACGATGAAATCCTATCCTCGTCTTATTGCGACGGTACATTTAGGGAGACAGAGGATGCCCGTTTTGTTATGTCACCGGTGGATCGGGTCACAACAGCACAGCGCTGTCTGCTGTACTGCATGGCCCCCAGTAAACAGGGCTTCAGTGAGCATGCTGAACAAAGAGCACACAGTCACGGGTTCACAGGATCACTGTAGTCAGCTTATAGCTGCAGGTGATACGACCGCACTCCCATTACTTACCATTGTTTTAGCTAACAAAATGTTTTCCAAAGTTGTGCAGTTCAATGATTTATCTGTATGGCACTCAGTGGGATATGAGCCTAGTGCTGGAAAAGTCCTATTTTAAGCACCAGTTGTAGCTCACATGGGGCGTTTGTGGAACAGAAAGCACGGGAATTGCTAAATCAACAGCAGCTGGAAAACGTTTTGTCAGTGTGAATGAGCTTCATTCACAAAAACGAACTAAGAATTGTCTGACTGTTCCACTGTTGCCTGTATACTGTACAACTAGATCTACTCCAGTACAGCTCAGGGCAGAGAGGGCATAAAAGCAACTGGAAGCACAAGCAGCAACAAGTCCGCCATCAGCTACACGGAGAGAAGTGTCAACTTGCACACCTTTCTAATTCTTCTGCCACACATGTTAAGCTATCGCTGCACCCCGCCTCTTCTCAGCTGTCAGGAATGGCCGTGAGAGATAAGACTGCTTGTCCTTAACTCTTCACCCCTGCACTTGTCTGGCAAGCCCTCATTCTGCAACTCCTGCACGCTCATTCGGCCAACTCTGGGATGTCGAGATCTACGTCTTTCCTGACATCATAAGGGATTGTGGCCTCGGCCTCTCAGCTCACGCGGCAGGCCTAATCTCACACCAGGGGAGCTCTTAATAAAAGACGCAACCGCCGCCTTATCGAGCGATCTACAGCCAAAAACATCCTCACGTGTGTGTGTGTGTGTGTGTGTGAGCATGGTGTTCAAATCCACTTTGGCTAGAACAATTCACTTACTTCTGTTTAAATAGAACCTGCTGCCTTCCTGCTATGCGTGTTACGGTGGAGCATGTGTTGACGTAGTTTACCTGTGAGAGATTGGGCTTTTCGCTCGGCCTTCTCCAGCAGTTTGGAAACAGGAACTTTGCTCTTCTCTGAGCTCTGGAGCTGCTGTTTTTCCTTCGCCTTCGCCTGCAGGGCTTTTATACTAAGATGCAACTGGTTGGTGTACTTCTCATGCTGCACAAAAGAGACAAGGGGGGGGAAGCAGGATGTGAGAAAACCTCGGCCAACAATCATTCCAGATGTTTCTAAAAAAAGATGTGCATGTTTCATCTGGTAGAAAACCATGTTTACATTCTAAAGTTACAATTTT
Organism: Pholis gunnellus; assembly: GCF_910591455.1. NCBI lineage: Eukaryota > Metazoa > Chordata > Actinopteri > Perciformes > Pholidae > Pholis > Pholis gunnellus. Next base: position 14,077,654 of record NC_136542.1, on the reverse strand, counting down.
AATCATGCTTTAAAATGCCAGATCAATAGGTGATAATTCATAATAAGTATATGCCTGTTTATGATTTGTTTCAACGCACAGAGCTCATCATGATGACTGACAACTGTTGGCACAGGAAGCTGACCAACTAAGGCCACGCCCACATTAGGTCACATGGCCCGGCTCTAATGGAAAAGCTGCATATTGTTCAGTTTAGTCCATATGTAATCCTTTCTGATCATTAATTGGTTGTGTGAAAATTGGAAAAAATAACCAACAGATTAATTGATAATGGAAATAATAATAATAGATGAGCACTTCACTTTATCATTGAAGGACCCACAGCAAGCGTATCCGCACTGCTAGCCTATATATGTATACAGTGTCAGTACTACTTACTTTAAGAGCTTCCTCTGGGACCTTGTGTTGACTTCTCTCCAGGATATAGACATGAGCATGTGCAGGAGGAGTTAAAGTACACACACATTGGATAACGCATCTATATATATATACACATATATATTCACAGTTGAGTATCTGGCTCTCCAGAAGGATGTTCAGGGACCTGAAGAAAAACCTACAAACCCTCAACCTAAAGTTTAGAGCATGTGCAGTTAGTGTGATTCTCTTTTACTGATTGTTTTCACTCTAACCCCACAAGGAGGTCAAAGGTACGTTCTTCTACTGCAAGGAAGAGGAAAAGAGATAAGCAGTACAGACCTGCTGCACTTCAAAAAGCTTCTTTAACGACTCACTCCTTGAAACATGCAACAGCACATGCCACACAATGGCCACAAACATTGATATATGCGTCTATACGCTAAACCGGCCCCATGCTATCTTACCTAAGTTTCACCATTCTTTCCTGTTGTGGAGGTTAAAGGGTGCAGGAGATTGACCATAATCTAAAACCCCTGACTGAAAAACCACAGGAGATTAACATGCCGATGGAAGCGGAACGTCAAAAATGTGTGACTTACATTACATAAATCACACAGGTCCCAAAGTTCAACCAAACACGAGACTAACATTTGAATGAATAAGATAATAAAAAAAAGGATATCATAGCCAAAACGTATGACATCAGAGAGCTTGAGGGTGATGTACGTCTGGTCTGGGATTCTTAGGTCGTTCACAAACGTCTGCAAAATTAAAGAAAAGGAAAACATCACGCTTAAATATCTTTCACTGGCCGTTCATGAGGTAAACGAGTTGACTCACAGGTGACAGGCTCTCTAATTCCGTGTGGCACGCTTCCAGATACTGTAAGGTGCTTTGCAATTGGCCCTTTTCCCATTGAAAGTTAATCCAGAGGCACATTAAAACTCTGATGAGATTATGCTGTTATGCAATGGCTGTCTCGGATTTTGTAGAATGCTTAATGGCCAGGTGGAAACAGTTTGTCCTCAGATCACTAACTGTCAAGAATGAGAATTCTGGACGCGTGCAGAAAAGACAATCTATCAATATTCAGCATATCTTATCCTGTACAGTCCAAATGAAGATTATTGAGGGGAGGGGGAAACACAGCACTGTTGGATTTCAGTTACAGGTCCTTGCACTGTTCTGCTCTGATTAGTTTGGCTGCAGTTACAACGGCCAAAAGAAACACTCTCTGAGAACAATGAACGGTTTCTCTGGATTTCACTGGGATAATGTGGTGCAGTGAAGTGTTAAGAGAGCAGTGAAGGGAGAGAGAGAGGGGGGGGGGGGGAAGGAGGGGGAAAGGATGGGAGGGAAAAAAGGGGGTCTAGGCCGGCAGGAAAATCCAGTCTCCTGAGAACCACGGTTCTACCAACCGTCCCCGTCTCCGGGAAACACAAAAGAGAGGGATTTTGTGCTCTGGTAATTGCCTTCAGGGAGCCCAGAGCTCCGGTCTCCTCCATCACAGGTAGTCCGACACAAGAGCTGGACTCACTCACCCCGTTCAAGCTGCCCAGGTCCTTCACCATGTGCTCGTCTGTGTCCGGGTCGTAGTTGAGCACAGCGTGCTGCTTGTCCACGCTGCGAGACTGCAACAAAAGTTTAGCGAAAAGTCGTTAAGAGACGAAATGATCAGTGGAGCGATGTTTAAGATATCACTTTGGGTTCTGGGAGACTGTGGGACCGTCTTGACATTCCATGAACTAACCGAGCAAATAATTGGTAGATTAATCCATAAGGACAACAATCATTATTCGTCATTATCACTGCTACACAGAGTCCGATCCCTTGAATGCACCACAAACCGGCCGTTGCTGTAGATTACACTAATAGATGGTCCTCATTACCGAACACAAACTTCCGGCGTAGCTCACGTCCGTGACGTGTGCACATGAGCCATCAGAGGAGAGATGTGCTGGTATCTGAATGTGCTTTCCATCAATTATGGGCAAACTGTAGAAGTGATTCCGGCTGACTCTCTCTTCTCTAATCATGAGAGACTCTGGGCCTCCATGTCACAAAAACAATCACAAAGATTGAGGGTGATTGCCAAACTCAGTCACAAAAGGACCATCTGCAGGGCTGAAATGAACTCTTCCACACCACCTACTAACTGGAATAAACAGGTTGGATGTACTGTCTGTGTGGCCTATTCACTCAGTGGACCTGCAAATCACTTAAAGTAACTTTAAATACTGTACTGCGTATAAATATGATTTTATCAAATCACTAAGAAGCCCACGTTCCTACTTCGACCCTTTGACTCTCTTATCACAGAGAAATTGTTTGCTCCGTAGCTAGGAGACCGTAGCTGCATCACTGGACCAGGCTAAATGCAGTCACTGCTATTACAGGACGCGTACGGTCTAATTGCTGGTCATGGAGATACAGACATCGATCCGACACCAGTTGTCACGGGAGAATTCAAAACATCAAGTCGAGGCCCTCGGCTGTGCTATGCGATAGGACTTCACCGACACTCAGTCCCTGGTTTTCACGTCAAACAGGATTCTCACGTTACGGACATTTAACTGTGATTTGAAAGTGAAAAAATGCATTGAGCTTAAAACAAAAGGTCAGGGCTTTAAAGACAATATGGGGCAGAAACTGACTGTGTGCCAGGGCAGGAAGCAGTCCTGAGCGCTTAAGCTGAGCAACAGAAAAGTCTGTATCATCTCAGACTGGGAGAGGCTGAGGTTGGTTTTCATTTTTCTTTTTTGGATCCGGCGACGCCTAAATGTGGACATGAGCAACTTTTCAATCTAACCAGCGTCTGTGGTTTTTCTGACTGAGTAAAGTATAAACAACTGCTTCTGAGGCAACGTTCCTCTTTCGCTGGACTAAACGCAGAGTGGGGAGAAAACGGGAGAGAGAGAGAGTATTTGACGAACAAAACACAAAAGAAAATTGTGTTTATGACAAACACTGCATGGGGAAACAAACAAAAAAAACAACAGTGGAATGCTTTAGCAGCGTTTTAAGTCATTGTTTGAAAGAGCGTGTGGCGGCACCGTCACCGGGTTACGCATTCAGAAATGCACACAAGCCTGTCGGGAGCCTCCCACTGCTGTTTCACATCTCTCTGTGACTAGCTGTCACTGAACAGCAATACAAATCATTTTAGACGGACTAGAATGAAGACCAGTTAGGGGTTCATTTGACAGGCTGCTGGTGTTTGCCGTGTAAACACGAACTTACCCACAATGTCATCACAGACACAAACACACACTCTTAAACATACAAAGTCACACACCTGCAGCATTAGCTCGCAGTCGTCCCTGCCAACAAAGATCATCTCTCGTGGCAAGCGGTGGCGCGTGCCAGAGCTGCTGACCAAGAACCATGACGTCACACTCATGTTGGGGCCACGGGTCAGGATCGTCTTAGCATCCTGGGAAGAGACAAGCACGCGCACACACACACACACACACACACACACACACACACACACACACAAAGACTAAATGACAACATGTTTATTGAATGACACTCAGGAGGCTTGATCAAAATCCAATACCTGTGTCCCTGAACGATGTCCTAAATATGACTGCTGTTGTGAAAGCATGCTTCAGTGTAGAGATTACTGAGGAGAATATATCATCTTGCCCAAGTTTGACCTGTTTATCAGACTAATTGCAGTCTGGCTGTGTTACTACTGAGATAATAATGTGTGCCTTGTTAGAAGTAGACAGGTTCCCATGAGTCAGAATTCAGCATGTCCCTAACGACTCAGTTGTTCTCCTCTAAATTAAAGACAGAGCAAGTATTACCTCCTACAAAAGCAGAGTCTGTTCCACTGAGCATGCTGGGAAACCTGTTGCAAAGTGGCGCCGGTTGAGTAACGTCATCGAACTACTCAAAACTTCAGGTGCTCGGTTGATGTTTTTTACTTCCTGTAACCTCAGCTTTCTAAACATTACTGCCAGATAAATATTAGACACGAGTAGCATTAATACCTTGACTACAATCTATGTAATGTGTAATATATGGCAATACTAGTGTTATCTTAAATTAAAAGCTCTGCGTATTGGAGCCCGTTGGGGAACAGGTTGTTTAGCTAACGTTAGTGAGCATCCGGCTACACAGAAACGAGCCTTTTTCCAATGATTTGATCCCACAAGGACGTCACGTTACCTTTAACGCCTTCTCCGTCTTGCTCCAAAGTGAAGCCAGTGTTTAATGTCCGACAGCAGATGGAATGAGTCGACGACCGACATGTACAACAAAGCGCACCAGGTGAGACTGGACAGGTAACGCTCGATCACACCCTCTTCTTCTTCTTCTTCCTCTGGGGAGTGACAATCAGGCGAAACTCTCCTCCAACGCCTCTCCTGCCGACCCGGTGACGTAGTGTGACAAGTCCGTCAGACGCTCAGAGGTGGAGGAGGTGAGAGCTCTCACTCTGTTGCGTTTCCGGGTGCAGAAAAACTCAACGGCCTCTTGCAGTTTAGCATAATTAAATGTTCGTATTATTTAGTATAAGTATTATTTATTTTATATATATATCTATGATAAAAAATATTGTTTTATGTTACAAATTGTTGTGTGAACATACATTACATTTTTTCGCTTGTTTTGAGCATTTATTTTATTTATTGGTTTATTTGATAAGGGACAGTGCACATTAACAACAACATTGCTGTAAATGAGGGTATTTTTCATCTGTAGTCCCAATAGGCATATGTTACAAAGTAAACCTAAAAACATGAAGATGAGACTAAATTATGTAATATTGACCCTTTACAAAGTGTGCAGAAACAATGACAGAAGTGAGAATGTAAATATAAGTAGTATAATCATTCAGGAGACTCTTGTACTACATTGTCAAGTACTAACAAGACATGCAACACAGAGGCTCTCCAATTCAACACACACAAAGCTAATGAAATGAGGGATAACTATGTTAAATAGAAACATGGACTAAAGACAAGATTATGCTGCATTGTTACAAGATTATGCTGCATTGTTTTTCTGCAAATTCGTGATTTAAGTGTTTCGAAAGCAATATAACAAGTATATCCTTTACTAAAGTAAAAGTAGCAATGTCACACTATAAAAGTACTCCATTACATTTAAATGTCCTGTATTCAATATTTTAATCAAAATGTACTTAAATAAAAAAATAAAAAGGAATAAGCAGTCAGTATAAATAATGGGTTATTTCAGAGTGATATATAATAGACATTATTTTACTGGATTATTATCACGGATGGATTAACATGTAAGCGTCATTTTAATGTTGAAGTAGAGGTATAGAGCATATTAATAAATCAACCAGGCAGATATATCAGCCGTTATGGCCTTATTTCAGATATACCTGTATGTGTATATATGTCTCTCAATAAATAACAATAAATAGAACTACAGAAATACCAACATATGTTTGACGTTGTTTGTTCACCTGAGAGAACTGACAAGTTTATTTTTCAACTGTAAAATGTATGTATGTATGTTGGTCACAAATAAAGGAAAAATGGGATCCATATTTATTTATGTATTTATATATTTTTTTAAATAACTAACTACTGATATATTGATCAAATATGTAAGGCCCAAATATGGGTATCACCGTATGTCAACTCCTAGACATCCGTCCTATATCTTTTTTCAAGTGAATATCTTATAAATCTTTATTAATTAATATTACAATATCTGAAAACATCCATTCTAGGGAGCTCCAGTAGGAATTCATGTAATTTCTTTGAAAAAATAAAATTGCTAAATTGGATACATATGGATTAAGGGCCATTTTTGCAGACCGGGTTAGAGTTTTATTCCTCTGGTGAGTCATCGTCAGCAGAGACGATCTTCGCCTTTATTCACAGACGTAGCACTTTGTTTATCTAGTGTCTCACGCTGGAGACAACAGAAAGGAAAATATATCGGCTCGAAGTAAAAGAAGATGATTGCTTTGTTCTGTTAACGAGCTAATATTGAAACGGCACCTGCTGCGTCAGAGAATAGAGTGGATTTGAGTTTCAGATCATGTTGATTTATTATTGTTGTTGAAGTGTGTGGAACCTATGTGACACAAGTAATAATTACATTAAAAAATCATACCCCAAATTAAATCAAATTTGTAGTACGGAGTCTACATAGTTATTTGCTTTTGATTATAATGGAACAAAACCTCTGGTGATTATTTGTAGACATGGAATATTAATCCAACTGAAATACCTTTTACATGAACCCAATACCCACTAGATGGCGCTGTAGTCCCAATTTAACGTATTGATCTCCAAGGAAATCTTCATTTTTTGCCACAAGATAAATTCAGGATGTTAAGAGCAATTTCATGGAGCCACAAAATCACGATGTTTCCCTGTAGATATAATAAACCATCTTCATTCATGAATTTTTTTTTTTATTATTACACATTTATGTTGCTCTCAGTGTGAGTAAAAAGGAGGAGAATGAGAACCTCCAGTCAGTGTGTTTGTGAGGAAAGGCCTCTCGACAATGTGTTCAAATAATCTTCATACACATAACATGGATTTTATTCTGCTTACAACTCATATAAGACTGTCAACTATTATTTATGACTATGTCACTCTAAAAAAGAAGTAGCACCCTTTTTTTAATACAAATTAGAAGGTTACTCTACGTTGGGTGTGTTTCCCCTCCTCTGCCCCCCTGCTCTTAGTGTTGATATGAAGTGGCTTGTAGTCAACAGGTTAAACCAGTTTCCTGACCTCTGTCTTTCACCAAATCATGACGCCAGTTCCGTCCACCAAGCTTCACGAGACAGGGTCGTTTTAAAGTCACAGTAAAGTACAGGTTTAAATAATCAAATTAATGATGGCTGAATTCCATTTAGCTGCTTCAGTGTCAGGGTCCTGGTACAGTGGATGGTGGACGACTGTTAACACTGTCATGGCTTACTGGGAGACTTGAATAGAACGGAGACAAAGTTGATGTTAGTAGTTACAACTGTTATTTTCCTACTTAAAACAATTTGTTACGCCTAGTATTTATAGTCCATGTTGGTCATAACGACAACTGTAACTTCCTGAAAACCACTACATCTCTCCAACCCTGTCCCACAACAAGCACATGAGCCTAAGCTTTGTCTCCCCCCCCCCCTCTCTCTCTCTCTCTCTCTCTCTCTCTCTCTCTCTCTCTCTCTCTCTCTCTCTCCTGGCTGATGGTGCCTCATTCCAGATGTTTAGATCTGGATCTTTGTCCTCCAGGAGATCCAGCCTTATATTCTCTCTCTCTCTCTCTCTCTCTCTCTCTCTCTCTCTCTCTCTCTCTCTCTCTCTCTCTCCCCGTGTGTGTGTGTGGGGTCTAAGGGCAGAGGGTATGGTATGATGTACAGATTGTAAAGCCCATTGAGGCACATTTGTGATATGTGTTATTGGGCATTGTAAATAAAATGTACTTGGCTTGTCGTGTGTTCTCCTCCTGCTTTCACCTCCTTCCGTTTCTTATGTGTTTTGTCATGTTGGTTTGTGTGCTGCTGCTGCAGCTGCTGCAGCAGCACAGTGCAGTCAGTGAGGAGAATGCAAGTTCAAGCCGCATGCAGCTGATCTCGCACTCTCACTGCTGAGACATTAAGGTACATTACAAAGTAGTTTCCAGTGAAGTATGTTATACTGAGACTTTGATCAAGTAAAAATGGGCTAAATGGCTTTAGTGTATAACATTGTAAGTAGAAAATAGACGTCACATCCTCTTGATTTTGAGTTGCAGCTTCAAAAACATATCTGTCTCCCTGCTGCAACTTCTCATTCTTAATTTCTATAGCTTCTAAAAGAAAAAGCAATATGGTAGAGTATCTTTTACCTGAGATCCTCTCAGACACACTTCCTAATATTGCATACGTTTAGTGTACATCAATGCCAGCCTCTACTGGCTCTATGTCTTTGACATTTAAGAGCAAACGTTTTCGTCTGTAGCACAAAGAAGAGCGGAGCTCTGGCTTGCAGGCCGTGTGAGTGACACTTTCCTCATGCAGCACAACACTACACCACCCAGGGGAGGCCCGTGGCGGAGCCGCAGCCCCGGCTCTGCGGTCTGTTTTGGGCTGTGCAGCTCGAGTCAGGTGAGGGATGGTTGTCAGGTGAGCGCCACACTGGGCCAAGCCTCGGTCTCGCTGTGTGGCGCCGTGTATTGCAGCTGGCCAAAAGACAGACTGTGAGCCCTGGCTGTCAACATCTGCTCCGGAGACTGTACCATCTGCCCGAGGCCCGGGGGGAGCACCTCTCCCTGTCTCAGACCAGCTGCAGAGCCCCAGACGTGGACCTGAGCGGTCCTGCAGAGGCAGAGAACACGGCCAAGACACAGCCAGAGCCGCTGCATTGCTGGAACATTTGTCTCACACACTTAGCTGTGTTTTATCTGTTGGGTGCAATCACAGCGAGGTTTAGATGACAACAACATTCCTATTTGCTGGCAGAGTAAAGGTGCAGCCCACTGATGGAGCTATTGCAACTCAAAAGGAACTCAGAGGTCAGAGATGGCCATTTTAAAATCCTAATGGATGTTGTACATTTTCATGAAACTTAGGTAACCTTCTATGAAAAGTGAAAGATAAAGAAACAATGGAAAAAGACAAGGCGTGAAAGAACTGATCAGGTTAAAATAGAAAGATTCCAAAGGACATTTGTGGGGAAAACAATGCAATAGGATGGAAAACAATGAAAACTGCTTTTCTTTTCTTAAAGACTCCTCTCAATATTTGTATTCCTGTTAATTAGCTGTGGGAATGTCTAGAAATAATCAATATTTCATAATGAGTTTGTTTAGCCAAATCTGAGTCATTTCTTGTGTTCATTTGTCTTCTAGGTCAGAGCTCAAATATTTCACAATAAAAGTCTACACAGCTTTTTGTTAAGACCTTTTATTTCATCAATTTGAAAGAAAACAAGTAAAAACTGTGTACAAAGTTTATATTATTTGTTTACTAAAGCTGGTGTCCTCAGTCTCAGGAATATGGGAGGGCAGGTACAAAAGAAGTTGAAATAAAAAAAAAAAAAAAGTATAAAATTAATTTCCCTATTTTCAGAAGGTGACAGCAAAAGGGTGAGCGTGCATAGGAATAAGTAACAATCAGAAACTGAACAAAAGGTTTGCAAATGATTGAAGTGAAAACAATATCATAAAAACCATTACATTCAATAACGTATGATGCGATTTTGATAAATGATTATCTGTCAAAAAAATGACTGAGGCGCTTTTGAAAACTTCTTAGTACACTTTGAAAACGGGACTTTCAGTTCCCAAGAGTCCCAGTTTAGCCTCAGCGGTCTGTAAAAGGGGAGTAATCATTCACACAAGCAACTCTCGTTTTATTTGTATCCACAACATTTGAACTTACATTATAAAAAGAAGCTAATTTAGTCTTTTACCAACCATAAAGTAAACAAATAAGATTCCAAATACAATCATTGTGGGGCAGCAAAGTGCATATCATTGGCACAGTTAAAAACTCAATTTAGTCAATGCTGGTCTCATATAAATAACTTGTGAAGGGACAAAAGGGCCCTCAAGTAGCAAATGAAAGATGACTCTTTGTGTTTTCCCCCTGAAGCCCGGTATTTTTTGCAAAGTATTCCTAAAGAAGTGTATTATGTTAAAGTGACCTCATTGAGGCTGCAGTGAATGCACCGGGTGGAAAACACCCAATACTGTACTGTACATGGAGGAAAAAGCCCGGAGGAGAGAAGAGTTTCTGACGGGTCGGCAGTGACCGACCCTGATCAGAAGGAAAACCAGGAGGTTGTCTGCAGCACAGCGTCGAGATAGGAAGGCATCAGGAACTAGAAGCACTTACTTCAAGGGGACTGGAGGAGCTAGTTATTATCCTGAACAGGAAACCCGGGGCTCTCTCAGTGACTGGTGTGAAAACAGTCACGAGGAATCCATCGCAGGACAGCTTTTAATTTAATGATTAATCACATTTTTGTGTGTTTTTTGTGTGTTTTTTTTGCATGTCTGCCATCAGACCGTATAGCACAATTGATTCGTCAGACTCATTGTGGTGTCGCATGATAATACAACAGACAGTTTTTGCATCAGGGTAGTAGAGAAGTGATAAAAAATTAAAAAAAAACCTCCAGAAGATGGTGTTTCAGTCTTAGCAGAGTCAGCCATGTGTTACAACACGTACGTATGCAGAATGATTGACTTTATTTGATACGGTACATTCACTTTAGAAGCCAAAAATGTCTCAAAGTCTGAATGGTATTTGAATTGTTCAGAAGTCTTAGAGAAGAAAACATGGATTTATTACCCACTCAACAAACGACACACTCTCTGCTCAAATGATCTTTTTGGTCCACAGTATTCATATTTCTACTTGAAATGGTTGATTCGTATTCACTTGTATATTTTCAATACAAAATTCACATCAGTGGCCTAATTTGTGCATAACATAACTACATTTCCCCATTCATTATGGTGTATGGATGCCTGCTCAGTATACAACATAACAACTAGGAGATGCAGGGTAGTGTTAACTCTCTCCGTGGTCAGTCTTCAAAAAGGCCTCACAGAACAACCACAGGTATCTTTGTTTCGTCTTGAATTTCCTCCTTCCTGGAAAACACAACTTGCAGATTTGTAAGTGTTACATCCACCAACGGCATCTGCAGACAATGCAGGGAGGATGGGGCTGTGGGGCCCCGGTCTTTTGAGAGTGCAGTCGGGTGGGGTGAGGGGAGATGGTCGGACCAAAGGAATCACTGAGAGTCCTTTAGGCCGTCCCACTGGCAGAGTAGGAGAACTGGGGGAAGTGGGGTCTCCGCTCGCTGTCGAATGACTCCATACTGTCTTCTGAGGATAGAGGACAAACAACTGCTTATTTAACTGTCAAACTCAGGGGTGGGAGATTGGTTATTTTATCTATCAATCAATATTGCAGTAAATGCTGTGTACTGGGATGATGGATATATAAGTATATAGATCGTAGTGGGACTGTGGATTTGAACTATATCACCTACTCCTAGTAAAAGTACATATTAATCTATTTTATTTATACTGTGTCGTCTCTGCTTTCACATGCATTTGATGACTTCGTGAGGCATGACACTCGGTTTTAATGGCACTGGCTCTCCAGGAGAGGGGAGGCTCCTCTCAGGGGAGCTTTGTACGCCTGCAGAATGTTTTCTTTTCTCCCGTTTATGAACTCCTCAAAACTAACTCAAGCCTCACACCAAGAAAGCATCTCAAAAAGGTCTGTACAGAGGAAAACACGGCCGAATGAATTTGCTCTCTTATGAACCTGACGGCTTACATTTTAATATAAAACTCAAAATTAAAGGAAACGGGGACATATATTTTAGGGTTTTCACATGAAAACTAATTCAGGGACACCGAGTTAGGAACCACTTTGTTAAGGATTAGTAATTTGGTAACCCACGGGAATAAAAGTCTGCTTTCATCTGGAGTGAGTTGAAAGTGTAATTCCTCATTCTTAATATAGTCTCACAAGACGTGGAGGGAAATGTATCTTCTCTTGCACAGTGCTCAGCTCACATCTGCCTTACTGTCACACTCAAACACTAAAGCTTCACAATAAGGAATGTCTGACTTTGTGTTCTAACGCATAGGTAAAGTGGTGATAAGTGTGCTGTTTGCGTGGGTGTGTCTGGTTTGGTGGTACCTTGTCCGGGAGGCGTAATAGTGATGGTCTGTGCTGTGAACTCCTCGTCAAAATATCGAGTGTCCGTCTCCGAGGTAACTTGGGGCTTAAACGGCGGGACCAGCTGTTAGGAGAGGAGAAGAGATACAAATATATCGGCACATCAGGGGCGTCAGTCAGTTTGGGAACAGTTGTCCTCCTGAAGGCGGGCCACATCTTCACTTGAAGTGACGCCACTTTATTGATCCCCGGGGGGGGAGGCGGTGTTTTTCTGAGCTTGGTGTCCTTTCAGCGACGACAATTTCAAGAGAATGAGGTTGAAACAAAGCAACTGACCTTCTTCTCATACACGTCTTGCCATTCGATTCCTGCGAAGAACTTGTGCTGCATGATTTCCTTGGCATCGTCCGGCCCTCCACCTAACCTGGAAGACGAGAACCAAAAGGACGAATCAGGATGTGAAGCCGCTGATCATTTCATTGCTGCTTCTAATACTATTCTTTTCACTTTTCCATTCATTTTATCATAAGCAAAGCTTAAAGCTCACATCAGCAATACATGTGTTGAATCATAAACCATTGGATGTACTAGATGCAGCAGAGGCCCCCGTTACCTCTGCATTGGTTCCTTCTTAAGAAGGCCGGAGAGCAGCGAGCGGGCCTCGGGGCCGAGAGTCCGAGGGAAGCGGATGTCTTCCATGAGGATGAGCTCGAACAGCTTCTCGTGGTCCTGGTTGTAGAAAGGCAGTCTGCCGCACATCATCTCGTACATCACCACCCCCAGACCCCACCAGTCCACAGCACGGCCGTAGTCGTTGTCTTCTAGCACCTTGGGGATGCAGAGGGGTGTAAAAGTTTATTTAATGCAGCTGTTGGGATGCTCAGGAGCCATTTTAACTGCTCGGGGAGGGGTTGTAGTACGTAGGTATCATATTCACTGCTGTCTTAATAATATAGTAAATAAATATAGATTTTATCTTCCTTTTTCACAGAATATTTGTACAAGAAGCTAAAGAAAATGTTGAGTTGGCATGGCTTTGAGGTGAGTTTGGACATCAGAAGGCTGTGAAGACAGCAGCTCTTTAGGCTGAATATACCGACCCTAAAGCAACTCTCCATCACCCCCCCCCCCCCCCCACACCAAAATCACCTGCTCCCCCCCCCCCCCCCCCCCTGGCCTGGTCTTTTGAGGCAGCCCCAGCCAGCACTGACTCACATCTCACATTAGGAGCATGGCTAGAGTTTCCCCTGGAGCCCTGCATATTTAATCACCACAGGACCTGCCACACAAACACACACACACGTACAGATCAACAAGCAGCAGAGGTGCGGTTCGCTTAAATAAGCAAACGTGTGGCAACAAACACAGAGCAGTCCTACAAAACAAACCGCTCAATGAGCACAACCAGAGTCCAGCCAGAAACAGGGAAATATTTAGTCCTATTATTTCCAAAAGGATGACTTTTCACGACAGTTCTTAATGAGACCAAAATCCTCCAGTGTTGTGCTCAACTGAACAGCGCAACCTGTTGCATGACTAATGCGCTGCTGAGCGGAGTTGTTCCAAGGTCTGCGGGGACATGTACTGGATTATACCTCGCCAGGCGGATGTTGAAGGTGAAATCAAGACAAGGAGAACAGTCTGTTCTCTTAAACCTCGAGCAGCGTGATGCTGGCCGATTCAGACCTAAGAATAGAAACTTCGGTAAAAAAGACGTGGGCGGATTAATAGAATTAGATATGGACAGAGAGAGGGTCCTGGAAAACAGATGGACGGATGTGTCCGTAAAAGGAACAAAACTACTGCGTGTGTGTGCGTGTGTGTGTCTGTGTGTGTGTGTGTGTACGCCGCGCATGTGGCTGTGGGCACTCCGCCTGGCGCTGCGGTGAGCGGTGAGCATCGAGGAGGAGGATTGGGAGGGCAGGGGGAGTAACGTGAAGCCGGTGCGGGGCTAGGATTACTGGGCCGTCTCTATTTCCAGCGCCGCTGTCGTGTGATTCACACCGTGCGACAGCTGGGCCCGCAGCTGCCCCATATATGTAGAAGAGCGCCACAGCTGTGAAGCTGCCAGGAGCGCAGGAGCCAAGCTCATCCCTCATATACGTAACCAGGACTGCCTGCCTGCTTGGGCCCCAGCCCCAATCTAATACTGTTACACCGCCCCAAAGGAGCACAGACAGGGGGAGGAGAGAGCGGATAAAAGCACCAACACTTGCTGCTGCTCTGAACCTCTCCTCTGTACACTTTTTATGCTCACAAAGTTCCTCGCTGATGGCCATTAATCTTCCAAGACTGAATCCAGACCCCTTTCAGTGGCTGGATTAAACCTGTCCTCATTGTTCTTTGTAGATATTCCCTAAAAGCAAATTCCCTCCGCCAATAACGGTTTTGTTCTTGTAACTACTTAATAAAAGTGACAAAGTGAGTTTGTACCACTCTTTACTCCAGAGACGGACTGGTCTCTCCTCCCTCTCACCCCCCCCCCCCCCCCCCCCCCCCGCTCTGGGTGGAATATTCCCAGACGTTACAGCATTCCTGTGCAGCACACACAACAAGGTCATTGTTTACTGCAGAACAACCTGTAACACTGCCCGCCCCACACTCCATGGAGACACTCGCCAGCGACCCTGTTGCCATGGCAATGCCCCCCCCCCCCCGATGTCTCCCTGCTGCCAGAGCCGTCACAGACTGAGCTACCCTGTGGAGGAGCGACAGCTTAGGATGGACGGAGTGGGGAAAACTCTATATATATATATATATATATATATAGGTTTATTGGAGGTATAGAAAATAAACATTTTCTTTTAACGTTTGTCCCGGCGTGAAGGAGTAAACATTCACACGCTAGCTCAGCCCTTTGCCTTGATGTAAACAACAGCTATATGTTCCTACGAGGCCGTCTGAAGCATTGTGGGATCGCTCCGGCTCTGTCCGGGTCAGGCGAGGCATCCAGGGCAGCAGTGGTGCAAGTGGCTCCCCTGGTGACACACAACAGCTGTAGCCAATGTGATCTTTTTTTTTCTTTCTCCAGGGCGGAAGCTCACGTTTCCTGAGGCACTGCCAGCCAATCACCCCGCCCGTCACCCCCCCCCCCCCCCGGCTCCCCCAACCAGAAAATTCCAATTGAAGGCTAAAAACAACGATACGGCAACTGTGTCAACATGGACACCCCTCTCCCGGAAAACATTTTTATGGCAACAGGCAAGGGGGCTATAGCGCAAACACTCATGTACTTACTCACACACACACACACACACACACACACACACACACACACACACACACACACACACACACACACACACACACACACACACACACACACACACACACACTGCCAACACTCACAATGCAATATCGGGTTACACAGCCTACTCCAACACTTGTCATACCTGCACGGAATAGGGAGTAGCCACACCCCTCCCCACACAGCAAATATGAGAGCAGGCTGCCCTGCCCTGGGCACACGGCACACTCATTAACTCACAGACTTCAGCTGGAGATTAGAAAGGCATTTTTGGGACAGCTGCCCTATCTTCTACATGCTTCTCATCCAATGATACCCAACAACACACGTTGCATTTTTGTCCAGAATCTACTCAAAATTATCTCAGGTTTGTTTATTAGGTGACACTATAGCCGGGTAGGAAAGGAAACCTATCGAATGCACATGCTTCCTTGAAGGACACAAATGGTCACTGAATGGTTTGATCTTTTTCAATTCAAAGTCCGACGTAAGACAGCGCCGTCCTCGTCGTAGTGTTCATCCCACCATAGGGATTCAGAGACTTTGAAGTTTTCTTCTGGCGGCTCTAAAGTGACCTGAAAGGTTACTTCATGTTTGTTTTTCCTTTAATTTGTCATCCATCTGTACGCGCCAACATAAAAATCGCTTTGTTGCAAGAAAGGGTGACGTCAATATTTCAGGTAGACTGAATCCCTGTAGTGGTTACCTCAGGCGCCAGGTACTCTGGCGTCCCGCAGAAGGTTTTCATGGTGGCGCCATCTGTGATCCCCTCCTTACACAGGCCAAAATCTGTGATCTTTATGTGTCCGTCTTTGTCCAGCATAAGGTTTTCCAGCTGAGGGGGGGAAATAGAAATAAGACAGATGTTAGCATCATCGTAAAAGGACTCACTGTTTAGGTTAACAAGCAAGGAGGGAGGAGACGGGAATAGTATTTCATAAATGTACAAAAAGACGTGCATCTGTGTTAGTTATGGTTCCACTAAAATATTGTAAAAGTATTGAGTGAATTTCTGAAATTTTGGCAAAAGAAAAATCTCAATCAGGGCCCGTTTCCAAAAACTACCTTTATGCAAAGATAACGCCAGTAACTTTGATGACATTTCCCTGCTGCCTACCACTCATGTTATCAGTTATGTCATCCCTCTTTTTGTTTAAATGAATGAATCAATCTGCTGCTATGGTGATAGAAAGAGGTGAGATGTTAAAAGGGCCCCCCTATCTTGAACTGAATCAGCAACGTTGTGGTAACCCTCCACACCCAAGTTCCTTATATTTATGGGCTGTCTAGTGAAGCGGAGGCATGTAATGATGAATGGCAGCATGTCGTTAATGCCTTTTCTACAGTAGAATAAACGGACGGAATCATAATGACTAAATGTTTCTATCAGCCTTTATTTGTATCTTCTCTAATTTCAACCAAGTATAAAGTATAAAAACTTTTATGCAAAAGTTGAAAATTGGGTTAATGGTAACATACCATATATTGTTTGTGATCACATGTTCAAGTAGATTGACTAATTGTGCATCATGCAGTGTCATGACTTGAGGCTGCGTGGCCTTTTAATATTGTGTCCTCCCTCCCTCTCTGTCTCTCTCTCAGTTAAAGTCACCTGGCAGCTGTAGCTCACACGTGGCCAGCAGCGCCGGGCCAGAGTCAGCACATCCTCCAATCCTGCTACCCTGGCACTTTCAGGAGAACCCAAGCAGGCTGGGAGCCTGCCTCATAAACCCAAGGGAGATGTAGGGAGGGAGGGAGGGAGAGAGTGCTGTGCTGACCTGGCTGCTATAGCTTTATCAGTTGGAAGTAGTATAGCTAGATGTGTCCACTGCAACACCGATAACCCCCCACAGCCCTACTAAACCCAATCCATCTCTGGGCCAGTCTTTAGACGTTTGTGTAGCTTTTAAACACCGGTATGAAAGCATCTTTACTTCAGGATGATGGACATTTTCTCTTTGTTATTAAATAGTGCTGTACTGCCAGCATATCAAATGACAACTACGCATAAAGTCTCACAAAAATCACTCTCCAAGAACACTGTGCGCATGCTAATACGAGAGGCGGTGGCAGTGTGTTCAAAGAGAGTTATTTCTGTCTAGCTGCAGTAAGCGTATGGACCGAGCCTCCCTCCAGCTGCAGTGAGGTCTGGAGACTGATCTGGGGGGGCGGCAGATCAATAAACCCTGGGCACTGCCACTGCTCTCGATAGAGGGAAAACCCTATAAATATCCTGCCAGGGGAGAAATTAAGGAAAGGAGAAAGAGAAAGACAGAAAGTGAAGACTTGTGTCCACATCTACCTTTAGATCTCGATAGACCACGTTTCTTTCAGCGTGCAGGTAGTCCAGCGCCGACACTATCTCTGCACCGTAGAACCGGGCCCGCTCTTCTGAGAATACACGGTCCCTTGACAGATGGAAGAAAAGCTGAGGGGAAGCAGGGGAACATCGACAGTGAGGGGGCAGAGGACAGAGGAAGAGAAAGTTGTTTAGAACACTGAAAATAGTAACAGTGACGCCGTTCAAAAGAATTCTGATTCAGGTTCAGATTTTGTGACGGTGAAAATGGTTTACCTCGCCCCCGTTTGCATACTCCATGACAAAGCACAAGCGGTCATGTGTCTGGAAGGAGTATTTCAGTCCCTGCGGACAGAGAACGAGAACGCTCAAAGCAGAACTTGGTGATGTTTCCAGTGAATTCAAGAGGAAGCTGACATTTAAAACAGCCGGTTGTTACATGAAACATCACAATGCATGTTGCAGCTACTGTACATTTTTAAAACACAAATGTCAAGTGAAAAAATAAAAATAAATAAATAAAACTGCAGCAAAGTGTATCCAGTGATTTGAGCCTTTTCAACAACTGTTGTGTGGCAAACATTGGTCCCATTCATTGCACTGAGCACATCGCATTGTGTGTTGCCTCCACCAACCACTTGGACCTAACATTTTGGGGGAGCTTTTCACTACAACCCACCTCAGACTTACAGAGAAAAAGTTCACGGATAAAAAGAAAGAAAGAACGTCCAGTGTTGCTTTAAAAGGCCCAGCTCGACTGCAGCCTTTGTAAGAACGGCTCTTCAAAACATTCCTGGTAAAACTGCCCCTTTTTTTTTTCTGAAAGGATGCTGCTGTGTTGGATTGAAGAGGCTCCAGAGGATCTCTGTGAGTTAAAATAAGGTTTGGTTTAGGTATATGGAGGGGCTCCTTACTGTCAAGAACGGATGCTTTGAATTCTGGAGGACTCTGTTCTCTGTGAGTGTGTGCGCCACTTCATCCTGAAAAAAAAAAAGCCACAAAGAGTGTTTGTGCAACTCTCACAATGGCTACCCATTTAGGTATCAAGTCATTGCTCCACTGCCCTCCCCTTAGCGTCGTCTCCCCCCTTTACTTCCACTCACTTTTGCTACGATCACCTCCTTCTTCAGGATCTTCATGGCGTAGTAGCGTCCTGTGGCCTTCTCCTTTACCAGGATAACTTTGCCAAAAGTGCCTTTTCCCAGGAGTTTGAGGTATTCAAAGTCGTGCATAGTCTGTAGAGCCAGGGGAGAGAAAGTGGCATCTGGTTACGAGCAGAAGCATTAACAAAAAAAAACTCTTAACTAGCCACAGAACAACACAGAAGCAGTTAAGGCACTATTTCACCCACCATGCAATTTCCACTCCTCTATTGCTTTGGCCTATATGTGGTTGTGTCTCAGTTAACCTCTGACCCCGGTACTAAGAAGAATGCTGAAAATGGTTATGTGAGGGACATCCAATCCGGTGGCCTTGGACCTTCATGTCATGACACATGTGGGGGTTGTGAAACCTGGAGGACACACTATCTGGTGCTAAGCCACCCACGGCTGATGTTGGGAGGGGTGAAGGAAGGTGGGCTTAAGTGGCGTAAGTGCAAATAAGGAGAATAGTAATGGTCAACTTGGAACGGACTCAGGGTCGGGAAGAACAAAAAGGTGGTTGACTTAAATGTTTATGGTAATGGACACTGCGGTTTGTCAAGAAGCAGATACACAGCAGCGAAGTGGACATACCACTTTCTGTCTGGGTTTGGTCAGGTAGACCTCCATGTCCATGGGGTCCGGAGAGGAGTCCATCATCTCCTCCTCTTGTTTCTGCAGGCCTTCAGCCACTGCTTGGATGGCCTTAGTCCATTCTTCCCTGAGGGAGGCACAGGCAGCAGAGAGATTACAATCAGCCCATTTACCATCATGCAAGCCCCGCAGCCCAATCGTCTAATTGTCTTCTTATCAACAGGAAGGCAATTTCAAGTTTGACTTCTAGCCAGTGGACCTTACGTACGTGCGTAACAAGATTAAATGTGTATGTTTGGGAGTGCTTCGACATGTTCGGAAAAAAAACAGAGCTGTTAAACTGCTTTCTAGCAACAGGGGCAAATTCACTGCATGTAAATGATTTGTGTTTTACTGCTCCGTGAGCTGAGACGTGTGTGTGCTTCTCGCTTGCCTCTCCTCGGGGGTCTCCACGTGGAAGGTGCGCTCGATGACAGTGGTCCACTGCAGGCAGCGGATGATAAATGTGTTGGGCTTGGGCCGTTCCGTCTTCATCAGCTGGCACTCTGACCACAGCCAGGGAGGGAGGGAGGGAGGGAGGAAGGGAGGGGAAGGAGATGGCGAGAAGGGCCAGCGTGTAGGGGAGCAGAGGGGAGAGACAGACCCACAGTTATAGCCATTTATCTTTATCGCCACCTGAACAGACACTGCCGGCCAATTTGGAAAAGAACAGGTGCATTTTGGTGGAGGATAACAACTCCGATCCTTAACTTGTCAGCCCCGTTAAAACTTTGCTACGACAGGTTTTGACTATAATTTGGAATCTGTGTAGTATTACATACAATCCAGAACTCCCTAGAATGAATGAATATATCAATAAATACAAATTCTAATACAATTAAACACTGTATATTTGAAGAAAAAAAAGTGTTTAAGGATTTATGAATATATTTCTTATTGGTTGAGCTCCAGCTAATGTGTATATACATATATTTTCATTATTGATTTATAATATCCCAGAACCCACGGTGACGTCTACAGAGTGTTTGTTTTCTCCAAACACAAAGATATTAAATTGAGAGTGAACAGTGGAAGAGAGCGTGTCATATATTGGCGAGATACATTTAACTTATTCTCATAAAGGATTTATTAAAAAGCATATCTTCACATCCTTTCCCTACGTTACGCTCAATTCTCACACTTTTGCAGCAAAATAATTGTCTGGTAAGCAGTTTGCAAAAAACAATTACTCACAAATGTCTATTAACTGAATTTAGAAGGCAGAGATTTCCATCTGCACCTCCTTCAAATCAACATCTGTTCCCAAATGAAACATGTCAGCAAATATGTCAGAACGTGACACGAAATGGCCTCTGTCTGATAGATGGAGGACAGGGGAGTGGACCACCACTGAGATCCAACATGGCTCCATCAGCCTGAATATGTAATCCAGCTGCAGCCGCCCCGTCAGCAGCGGCGCACCATGTGTCCTCCGCGGTGGGGTCGTGACAGTGGTGACAAAAAAAAACAAAAAGCCGCTGATGGAGACAGAGCCTCAGAGCGGCGCCCAGATAAATACTTGAAATCAGGCGGCTAATAGCCACGATAACTCAAGAGTGTCGGAGAGGAAGTATTTTGTTAAACAAACAGTATGCTGTCTAATTGCTGTGTTCACTCATCTGCACAGCTTATCACAGCAACTTTCTCTGATGCGAGGATGGAGCGGGCAGGGCTGCTGTATTTTCTGTCACAGTTTAAAAACTGAGAGTTTGGGACACACACACACACACACACACACACACACACACACACACACACACACACACACACACACACACACACACACACACACACACACACACACACACACACACACACACACACACACACACACACACACACACACACACACACACACGAGGAATGGCATCTGATATATTACCGTAAGGAGCCAGACATCTTGCATGCAGCACGTTCAGTCACAAAGCTAGCTTTGCCCTGGAGCAGTGCTCTTGTTGAAAGAAACTAGCAGTGAAGCTGTTGAGATGAGACTACATCCAATTTGCTAATGTCTCTATTCATAATCATTTACGGTGACACGCGATGGTAAAAGGTAAATCTGCTTATAATATTAGAGAGGACTCACTTTCATACTGTAACCTCACAGGCACTTGGGCATGCGTTGATAAACATTTGTGTTCCTGTTAATAATCACTACACCAAAAAAAGAATGTGAACATATCTGTTACAATAATGCAAGAAAGGGACAGAGCAGAAACAAAAGCTGCCAAGGGACAGAGGGGGGGGAATGCAATGGTTTCTCTGAAGTAGATACTCACGTGCGACAGAGAAGTTATTTAAGGGGGTTTCCAGCTGGTCGACATCTTGCGGCCGCTCTTTGTAGCCGATGAATGTACCATCGCTCTTCAGGAGGAAATACCTTGGCCTCCAGGTTTTGATGTATTCTCCTGATATGAGAAAGAGATTGAAAAGCACTGTTGAGTTTACTGTACAGGAGACTAAAAACACACTCTTCAGAGGGCTTCTGCTCACAGACATCACATGCTTTTCACATTCCAAAGAAATGCTGACTAATGCACAACCCTTTTGTTTACATTGTGGTTTCATGATTAATGACGAAATAGTGTCGTCCTTTCTCTTTACGTTTTAATTCCCAGAGGTGCAACCCATTTCCTGCAATCTAATTACTGTGCCGTTCACTAGTGCTCCCTAAAATGACCACCTTGTCCCCGTTTCTCTTTAAGTGTAGGTCAGCTGTGGGACAAATGGTGGTTTTAGGAGGAGTCAGGACCCTCTCCCCCGCCCCGTCTGTCCCCTTTCCAGCACCCACTTGCAATATAGACTCTAAGTGAAAATTCAAACGGTCCAAAAACTTTCTGCGCTCCTACCGTGTCCATGAACTGGCATGTTAAATTTAGGCTCTCAGCTATGTTCGAAAAAAAAGGTTATCAGTCTACTAAATCAACTTATAGTTAATATAGCGTATACTTCAGAGTACTCTGCCAATTTATCCCTGCACTCCTAGAACACTGTTAGTAGTGTATCAGCAAGTATCAGCAAAACCAGAGATGTCTTTTTTTATTCCACACGTTCTTCTTGTTGAAGCCTGGCACCTACATTACCCACAATGCAACTTGACGGTCAACAGTTCAGCTGGGGATTCAGTTACGTTATGCTAGTAGCGGTTAACGTAGCCTCGTTGTGCAGGCCTAAAGAAGATAAGGGGAGCGAGCGACAGTCTCCCGTCTCTCCAACTCCAGTCACCCACATTTCTTTCGTTTTCAAATTTGCAGCCATCCGCGCAAACCAACACTGATGCAATCTATCAAATCTAGCGTAGCTAAAGAATCGGTGGGGTTCTCCTTTACATTTACAGTTGGGGTATCGATATTTGCCTCTTTTCCAGCAATCATTTTGGAACACCAGCATCACGTTTCCCAAAGCCTCAATTTGATTTTCAAATAAAAACTTTCCACAATTCCAATTTTCTGGACAACACCCAGAACTTCAGGCCATGCGCGTGCGTCCCACTCACTCAGACACACTAGCGTCACACAAATTAATCTCTCGTAGGCAGACAAAACTCAATTTATTCCGGTGATGCTTCAGGAAATGTTGCGCCAGATGTTGTGCAGATGAGGGGAAAAAATAGCTTACATACCATAACAAGGCAGCGGCACACAGTGGAGGGACTTGAATATTTATACAGGAAAAGTGTAATTTATTTTTAATTACGGAGCCACATATTAACCCCATGCAGAGCAGTAGCAAGCTGTCCTTAATTGCCCCATTTCCTCTAACACAGAAGTGTGGCGTGTGTGGGTGAGAGAGGGTGTGAGTGTGTCTGCAGGGGGGAGGCAGGGGGGAGGCAGGAGATCTGTCAATATGAGCTTCTGTTATCATCCTTCAAACCCACACCTCTGACTGATGAAACCGATAACACGTCAGTCCGAGACGGCGCAGACCAAAACAGCAGCTAGTAATGTCTCCACTGTTTAGCGTCGTCCTGATAAAATATTTAGGGAGAGGACAATTCATTTACAACACCGGCTGAATGTTACTATTTAGGATTTGTAACTTTGGACACCGTCAAAATGAGTGTGTGTGTGTGTATATATAAATAATAACTAATAACGACACTGAGGATCTTGAGACTGAACTAAGAAAGTGAAAAGTTATCTGTTGTTAAACTTCCTTTGGAAATTTTCCAGAAACTTTCTGGAGCCTTTGCAAACCTAAATAGGACATTTTCCATATGTTTTTCCTCCGTCAGCATTAAAAGGTGAGCGGGACAGGAAAAGGACACTTTAGAGACGCACAGTCTAGTTGACCTCATACAGCAGGATGAGGCCGTCTTTGCATCACCTTCCAGCCGAGCATCGAGCCATTTACCCCAAAGCAAAACATCCAAGAACACCTGATTTACTCCCACTGGCAAACTGGTGGCACCAATCACAACAGTGGGGGAAACATCTGCCCCAGAGCACAATATACTGAAGTCTTCAATCCACAGCAGATGTCCAATATGTTATCACATTTTTCATCATGGCACAGGAGCAGGTTTTTTTATTGCAGAGTAAGTATTTTTACACCAAACATATAGCTCATTTAGAAATTAGCTCGAGCCATTCTTGCCGCCTTCCAACCAAAGCCACTCGCACTGGATGCGCCGTCCTCATTAAAATACACACCGGCCAGAATCAGTTTAGTGGATTTCCCTCATGCCCGTTTCAATGCAAACACAATTACCGTGATGAGTCGTTTGTCCGTTTCAAACTACAAGCCGCACCAATCAACTTCCACATCAGTCACCCACGTCACGTGCAAGCTGGCCTCCAGAGAATCCACATGCGTAGCGTTATTTATCATAGGCCTTCAAGACAACCAGACTCCCTTACTTCAGCATAAAATCTAAATAATTAAAGCGCAGAAAAAAAAAGGTGCCATGTAGGAGTATATGTAGCCATACAAGCATGAGCTGTGACTTGAACCGAGAGGCTGTTCCACACGAACACAAGTTGCCTAAATCTTTTACACTGCAGCCAGAAAGTCTCCCGAGCCTTCCATACCGATCCTTGTTTTCCTCAGCTGGGCCCCAGCTGGTGCCTCGTTCTGTGGTCAGGTTTTGGCTGACCCACATCCCCCGGCTATAGTCCCTGCCAGCCCACAGCGAGGACAGTATGTGCACAATGCAGAGGCAGAATAATCAGCCTCCTACCTGACACCAGACAAAAAAAAGGTGCATGCTTGTCTTGCCTGTGGAGACTAAACTTTCAGTGTAGAAGTTATAGTTTGGCAGCAGCAATGCAGCTAATCCCTTCCAGAGTGAGTGAAGACCTTTTATACATTATAGTCCTCAGATACCCGCTGGGTAGAGACAGGTGTTTATGTGTACGCATGCATGTGCTTGTGTGTAAATACATTTTTCCCGGTACGCTGCCCTGTGAGCGAAAGGTATTTGTGTGCTAAAAGATTACAACAACATCCAGTTTTTGGAAGGCTCTGAGCTTTTTCCTGCCAGCACCGCTGACGCACAGCACCCACCAGCGGTAGCACGGGTGGGCATCCGTGACGCAGCAGCGCACGGCACGGCGTGTGTCGGCTCGCTAGACATTCTCCGTCGCTGAGGTGGCCTCGGTCACATGGCTGTCGGGAAGACGGCGATGCCAGCTCACCGCTCTTAGTCACTAGACTCTTCAAACAACTGTCACTTTCTTGAATTGTGGCGCTGTAATATGAAGGACATGACAAGTCTGCATGGTCACTGGGGCGAGGCCACACAGAGCACACTAAGAGGAAAACAAGCTCGAGAAGGAACGTGACACTCCAGGTCCGAACCCTTCCCGAGATTAATGACAGCTACTGTGAGACTGTAACTGCTAAAACTCTTCAATCACACATTTCCTGGGTGGATGTAGATAAAAAAGGAAAATGTTTGTGAGGCTTTTGTCATCACTTAACACACTAACACACACATCTTTCACAAAGGACCGACACAGAGATGCGAGACCAAGAAATGAAGTAACTCCACATCTGCAATGCACATCCTTCACGCTCTTTGTAGACAGGACTTCCTCGTCTGTGACCACAAACCTGGTCACATGACAACAGTGGAAGCAGCTATACCCGGTTGTCTGTCTCTGTGTGTGTGTGTGTGTGTGTGTGTGTGTGTGTGTGTGTGTGTGTGTGTGTGTGTGTGTGTGTGTGTGTGTGTGTGTGTGTGTGTGTGTGTGTGTGTGTGTGTACCACATTGCAACGCCTCACACAGTCTGCGCTCAGAGCGTAAACAACAAAGATGACCCTTGTCAGCTTCCTATTTACACCCATTTCCCCTTCTACTTTTATTCAGTTCTACTTTCCACACTGTGGCCTTTCTTCTGTGGCACCGGCATGATGAGAAAGTGAAACTGACAGCTGTTAGGACAGTAAATGTGGAAGAAAGCATTGTATTATATTAAAACTGTAATATACACCAGCAAATAAATCGACCCGCATCCCTGCTTTCAATATTTGATATGACTTGACTTCAATAGTTTTGCAGAGTAGACCCCAAACACATCCTGTGTACAGTGAGACAAGTGCAGACTGCTGACAAAAGACAATGGGATTCACTACACTGGAGGGCCTTCTGCTTTTAAGTCAGTTCATCATCACTGATGTACACTAAACCCTTTTGATGTCAACACGTTCTTGAAAACAGGAAACCGGCCAACAGGCAGACTGACCACAACCTAGATAAGCTAGAACCTCCTTCCGAGTGTCCGGTCTCACTGTAACTGCCGAGACGCACTTCGCTGTGAGGAAATCCACTGACGATCTGCGTCCCAGAATCAAAGCGTTGCTAATAAAAGTCAAGTGTGACAGCAGACATGTGGCTGAACTCAATCAAATTAGGGGGGGAGGAGTCGACACCAGATGAGAGATGAGAGAACTAGAGGGGATGAAAAAAAAAAAAAAAAAAAGCAACGCAGTGCGCAAAGAGTGGTAGTGAGACAGATCACTACATATGTTCCCCACATATGCAGGACTGTGAGCTCAAGTGAAGTGTGTATGAGCCATGCGTCCTGTCTGTGTGTGCACGTGTGTGCATGGGAGGAGCTGTCAGGGCCTGATAGAGTGTCTTTACATGACAAGCAGCTGCTGAGGTCTGGGATGCGCGCTGGGCAAAGTGGAAAATAATGAACGGAGAACCGCTGCCAAACACAACAGAATTCATCTTTATTTGCCAACTGCTGCATGGCCCTTTGTGTGGACAGCTCCAGCCTGTCACCGCCACGCCCTCTATACCCCCCCCCCCCCACACACACACACACACACCAACAAGGTAGAGCCACAGCTGTACATGGTGGAGCATCATCTTGTTTGGACCCACAGGGATTCAACTTTACATTTGTGTTATCTTGTGGCTCTGAAAGCCATTTGCGGGTGAACTTCGGCTTCAGAGGCCTTAACAGTAAGGGCTGGTCAGGCAGACTCACTGAGGGGGTCAATAAATAAAAGATAAAATGTGGACGGCTTTAGACAGAAGGGGGAGAGAGAGAGAGCGAGAGAGAGAGAGTGACAGAGGTTAGTGAGGAGCGTCCTGTTCTGTCCGTCTCCAAGTGACAGCGACAGGAATGTTGAGGTCCCAGCTGCTGTGGCTTGTTGGCTTTTAATAAGACACATCATGCAGCATTCATCGTGCGGCCCCCAAAAAGGAGGGGCCACAGTGTCTTTACAATGTGTCCAGACTAACAGCTCTGTGGCGCGTCACCCCTTTCTCTCCGTCCGTTTCTTTCTACTTCAAAAGGAATTTAATAAAATTTCAAGAACAAGAATATAAATAAAGAGGCCCACCTCAATCATTTGCCACTAGATAAACTATGCACACACACACACACACGACATGTGATTGAATGTAAACACACACACACACACACACACACACACACACACACACACACACACACACACACACACACACACACACACACACACACACACACACACACACACACACACACACACACACACACACACGTGATTGAATGTAAGCACTCACACACACAGTGAGAGGAACCAAGGGAGGGTCAGACAAAATGCGCCTCTCAGTGCCCACACCCAGTGGTTGGACTTCCTGAGGGGGCTGCTGTTGGGTTTTGTCCCCGTCTGGCCATTCATGGCTTGGGGATGGAAGGGAGGGAGCCAGTGGTAACTGCATGAACTGTGCATGTGTATGTGTTTGAGTGGTGAGAATCGGATGAGAAAAGGGGGGGGGGGGGGGGGGGGGGTTAGGCGGAGGTTGAGGATTAGGGAATTAGAACTCCAAAGCGAGGGAGGAGGAGGGAGCGGGCTGCGCCTTTTGTTGGTTTTTCCTCAGCCGCCCCCGCCATCCCTTCGGCCCTTTTCTGCCGAGTTCTGCCTGTAGGCTGCAGCTGCGGCCTGCCACCCTGTGCCCTGCATCTCAATGAGCCACGGGCCGCCCCGCTCCAGAGGAGACGGGGCTCCCTGATGCAGGGGTCACCACTGAGAGCCCCAGCAACCACAGACTCCGCCCCACACCATCCGCTGCTCCGAGCCGCAGAGCTCTGGGACGGGCTTCTCGTGCTGCCCGGACACCCGTCTACCCCATTTGCCTCTCTCTCTCTCCCTGTGACCATATAAGGCAGCACCAGGCTGATATGCCATCCTAAACTGTCCAGGAGTATGGGCCCTTCTCTTTATGTCTTCCTGACATCCCCCTCCTCTCCAAACCTCTTTTGTTGGCCCCTCTCTGTCTCTCTCTCTCTCTCTCCCATGCAGCTGGATGGGGGACTCCATTGCCAGGGCTTTGGCAGCAGCATCAACAGGTTGCGAGGAAGGGCCACCCCGGCCTCCAATGTAGCCCTCTCTGTCTCGTCCCCTGATCCCTCTCTCTTTCTCTCTGTCACTGCGGTTGCCGCTGCTACCCAAACAGGAAAAAAAAAAAAAAAAAAAAGCACGGGGGATGGGGGGTTGTGCGATGGAGGCTGCCCCTCTTTCTCACGCTCGTAAGAAAGCCCTCACTTCTTCTCCGTGGTGAGTGACACCTGCTGATTACCATAGAGACACTGTGGGAAGTTCCCCCCCTGCCACACTGGGGCTGAGATTTGCCCCCTCTCCCTGGGTAAACAAGCAGTCCATGGATTAGTTAACTGGGTTACTGCATGGCAAACAAATAAACACACATTATTTAGAGCAAATTAGGGCCAATGAACTCCCAATGACCAGCGTAAGATCAAATACCCTCAAACGACCACGGAGTTACTCCAGAGGATCCGTTGGAAAATTGTCAAGAACAACTTAATTCTAAAAGTATGATAAACCCTTTCTATAAGGCCTCTGAATAACTTGTAAAACATGTTCTGAGTGACACGACTAGCTGATGTGGAGGATGTGGGGACATATCCGAGCGTCTGCAGACAGCTGAGCATCCCCTTTATCTCTCGTCTCCCCTGCCCTCCCTCAACTGGAGAGAGGTGCCAGTGATGTGATTGATGTCGGAGACTGGGAGCTTTCTGCTGGTCCATAGCCGCTTCCGCCATGGGTCCGAGTTGTCAGCAGGGTCATTATCCTAGCAACAGGATGGTGGAGCTGTGGGTGAGGAGTGTGTGCGCTGGAAGTGGGAGGACCAAGTGGGGGGGGCGGGGGGGGGGGGGGGGGGGGCGGACAGAGGCAGAGAGAAAAGAGGGGACTTAGAAGAAACAAGGAGAAGAGGAAGAATGTGGGATTAAGAAAGGAAGAGAGCAAGGAGGAAGGACAGACGGGAGGAAAGCGAGGAAACAACAGAGACAAAGAGGGGAAGAGAGTAACAGAGACTGAGTGCGCTGCCGAGCACCACGGCTGTGGCGAGCAGGCGGACTTTACACAGCAAAGTAAGCACACAGCGGGCTCGCCGTGAGACGAGGCGAGCGGTGGAGGTGCCACCTCCCTCAGCCTCCTGGTCCCCCACCCCAGCATGCCAGCCAGCCTGTCTGCCGACAGCTGCACCCCAGTAATTTACTTCTCTCCACCACATTTAGCAGCAAGACTGCTTCCCATTACCCCGAGCAGGGGGTCCGCGCTGACGGCCAGACCCCCGGCCAGCGCGCCGGCGTCCCGGTGTGACACCCTCTGCTGCTGGACCCCACCTACATGCGCTCCCCATCTACACCGGCCTGGCACTCCGGCTGGCGATCAACTTGCTAGTGTCTGGATATCAAATCTACCAAAACTTGGGTTATCGGTTGTTTTGTTATTTGCTAAAAGTTATTTAAAGTTACACATGCTATTAGTTTGAGTCAAACCACTCGTCACAGAATTACGTCCCCCAGTTTACTCACAGTGTGTCCCTCTGCAAAAATCCCCATTATCTCTCCCGTAGCTTCTATGATTGGTTTTTCACACACATTGTTCACTGATTATAATAAATATTGTAGGAGCCTCAGGCTTCGACCTCTCAGCTCCTTACAGCTTCTTCTTTCTTTAATTTGTACTTAACAAATGCAGATACACAATAAGTTTAACTATGCATCTAACTTTAAACTGTATAAATAATCCAATCACATTACTTAAGTAAGTAGAAGAACATTGCATAACTTTGTTTCTGACTTTATCACCATGACATATTATCCACAAGCTTCAAGATAAACACTTTGGGATCCACTTAATAAGGACTTAGCAACTTTAAGTGCACTCGAGACTTGTTTGTTGTGTGTAAAAGCCTCACAATATAGGCGTATATTTGCCAATTAGAAGAGGTATCGCTCCGGTTCTGCAGTACTTACGGTGTGTGTGTGTTTGTGTGTGTGCTGCAGCAGCAGTGTGTGGCCCATGACGGCCATAATGAGGGGATGTGTAGGAGCAGCAGCGCTGGCAGCCAGTCAGCATTGCAGCATCATGAGACATTCTTAAATCAGGTGGGCCCGCTCCTTTGAAGAGCATTTAACTGAGCAGGGAACACCACATTCCCTCACCGAGATCACAAATACAGAGAGGAAAATGAATGTTAAAGAATGCTGGCTGAATTATCAGACGCCTGTTCACCAGATGCATCAGACTCAGACGTGCAAAAGATGAAAAAAAATAATGTTTCATCGACACTACTGTGTCCGGTATTTCACAGAACCCATGCATGCTTTTCTCCCATCTCCCCCCCCCCCCCCCCTTCTTGTTCCCAGTGTGTGTCTCATGCAATGTCCTGGACCACCAACAAGGTCACGCTTGGAGAAGCAGCTCATGGCCGTCCTTCAGCCGCATGACCGGCAAAGGAGCCAATCAGCTGATGAGCTCCGAAACCGCTGAGAGGCTCCGTGTGGCATGTCGCACACAACATCCATCCGCTCTCCTGGGGCCGACTGGGTTCACTGAGCAATGTTCTGGGAACATCACAAAGATTCTGCTCAACTTCTGTCTCACTCGCTCTCTTTATGTTTCCCTCGCTATCTCCACTGGTGTGCCCTCTGCCTCTCCTCTCCTCCCTCTCTCTCACCCTCCTCTCCTCTCATGAGTCGGAGCCAGCTGAGCGTGATACCCAAATCCAACAGTTGTTGCGGCCTTCGTTAGCCTAACGAAGGGGCCGACTCTTTATACTTGTCAGGGAGCAAATGAGTCAAACAAACAAGGGCCAGGGAAGAGGGGAGGACAAGCGAGCGCTGTTCTGTTGAGCTTGACTGGGTTCTTGGCCGCAGCACTTCCCTGGAAACTAGGGAACCCACAATCTGCCTCTTTGATGTCTGATGATGCTCTGGCTTTGATGGAAACTTTTGGAAAAACACACTTGCAAAAAGAAATAACATGCTGCTCGGTCTCTGTGGCCACTAGAGGCCGTAGGCACATTCAGAGTGTGTGGGTGCACTCTGTGAAGGATTCTAAAAGGGAAGTACCATTTGGGGACGCATAACAACTGGTTATGATAGTAACAAAGTTACAGTGTTTTAGCAAGCCTGTACTTGTGATGCGGTCTGTGCATAAGGGCAGCGGGTAATGTCCTGCTGGCAGCGTAACTTCTGAATAAATATGCTTCACACCGTCCATACACTCACACATTTGCATATGCATGTCCAGACGTACGTACAACCCACTCCCGTCCTACTCGGCTGCTTTGTCTCGCATTCCAACGCTGTCCTTCCGAAAACAGACAGCCACAACAACGCATCCCAGGCAGCGTCCACAATCCAGACACATTGCTGCAGCACAAGGCTTAGGGAGAAAGTCGGAAGGTGTGTCCTTCAGAATGAGATCATTTCACTGAGCGCAGCCTGTCTGGAACAAATGTGCAGAGCACCTCAAGGCTGAGAATCTGCAGCTCTAATGACAGATTAGCTCCACTGGAGGGGGGGGGGTTTACAGGGTACGAAGGCACAACGCTCGCTCTACTTTCATTCAGGAGCCTCCACAGAGTCTACACGTGCATGCTGAACAGGAATAATGGGAGTGAGTGACACGGATGTGTTCAGATGACCGTGTCCAAGCTGCCGCGCTCTGTGCATGTGACCGACCCGCCGTAAAATCCATTCATCGTGTAGCACCATTGAATGGGCATTACTGGAGGAAAAGGCCACATTTTAACCGTTCCTCCTTTTGCCGAGTCTAATATGAACGTAGTTAGATGCTCGATGGTGTCCGTGGAACACACACACACACACACAATGTTGATGGAAATATGGAGGGCTATCTTTTGCAAAACATTAAATTGGTGTTTTGAGTGCACACATGGGAGTAATGAGCATGCTCAACACACTTGGAAGTGGCGTAAGCCATTTATTATGACGCCCACGTGGAGATGTGAGTCACTTGGGTGGCGCCACCACACACTAAAGCTACACTCAAGGTGCAACATGGGATGGTGGTGGCTGAGCTTCTTGGCTGAGGTGACGGACAGCGAGACAAGGCTACGGCAGGTTCACCTTCTGTGCAGTGGCTCTGGGGGCAAAGACTGCATGACAGTGACGCGACACTAAAAGCCTTCCTGTCAAGGAGGCAGGTGGACGCTCTCCAATCAAAACACAGAGGCTCTGGGTGACATTTCACAGGGCACAGCTGCTGGGCTGTGACAGCATGCCAACTCACTATTCCTGAAGGGTTGTTTGTTTAGTGTGTGTGTGTGTGTGTGTGTGTGTGTGTGTGTGTGTGTGTGTGTGTGTGTGTGTGTGTGTGTGTGTGTGTGTGTGTGTGTGTGTGTGTGTGTGTGTGTGTGTGTGTGTAACAAGTAGAAGGTTGTCAATGCTATAACTCTGTGTGTGTCACCTGCCTCATGTTATTCTACTAGTCACTAATTTACTACTATTATAGTTACATTTTACACCGGCTCTCCGTCACAATATTCCATTTTTGTCAGTACTGCTGGAGGTATGAAAAAACGTACCTGTGCACAGAGAATATACAGAGAAAGGAACAAATACAAATTTACAGACTGAATGACACTTCAGCCCAAACTTTTGGCTGTCAGGCCAAAGAAAGGGGCAGTTTGCCCCTGAAGCATCCGACACATGTCAGAAAGCTACGTAATTACATACAAATTTAGCTTTGTCGACTTTTATGAAGATTTGTAGGAATTCCTTTTTTTTGTGGCTTTGGATAAAACTATGTTCTTGTCATCTACTTCATAACTATTCAACAGAGCATCTGCAAATGGACCACTAACAGCATCCAACATGTTATCCTCTCCCTCACTGGAAGGACCCGGGTGTGTCCGCCTGAGACCAACTGAGCCGAACCAGGCGGACTCTTTCCTAAAACAGCAGCCTGTTATGCTCCGAGCCCGAGCCTTGAGGAGGGGGAGCATGGGCTAACACACTACAGCGGCACACTGTGTCCCCCCACCCCAAGAGTCCCAGGAACTCTCCTTGTGACCTGCTCCCATCACCTTGTCCCCTGAGTCAGAGACTTTCCTCTTTTCCAGTAAAAGCCTGGTTCCTTGGCACTGGGCCTGGGAGGCTTCAGTGGTTTTGGAGAAGTTCCTTATCCTATTTTGCCCCTGGTGGTGTAGGCGGTGGTGGAGTGGGCTCCGTGAGGCAGCTGCAGTTTGAAGGCAGAGTTAGTATGCACACATAAAGCTGCTCAAAGCCAGCAGGTATGTGAGGAATGCGTCTTCGTCCAAACAACAGGACTCACGCCCGACACGGAGCCGTGCCACGCCGCGCAGCACTGTCAGAGCAGCTAAATGGGGCCCACCAGGGACTCTGCAACTGGAGGGCTCTTTGCATCAGATCTTGCGTAAATCCCGTTTAAATACTGTTACCCGGTGATCAATCACCCTGCACATGTGTCATTCAGTTCAGGCATTTCTGCAGCATTAAGAAGACAAATCTGTCAACAGTGCACCATAGTAAACTCTCGCTAATCCAAGTACCTCAGGAATGAAGGTAATGTGGATTTGGGAAACCATTTAGAGTAAAAATAAACATTATTAAAGTGTGCACCTTTTATGACCCAAAATGCAATGTAGTTTATGAGTACATAAAAAAACGTCCATGTGCAGGTATTCATGAAACAAAGTACTTGTTTTGCAGGTTAAAGGTGTATCCATAAATCAAGGGATTTTGAAATATTTGCATAATGTCGCTAGCTTGGTTAACAGACAAGCCTGCACAGTTGGTTTCTAGTACACGAGGTGATGATAACTACAGTAAACTACATGCTGATTGAATTGTAAAAAAATACACAAAACAAACCATAAAGTGCAATCTGTGGAGTTGCATTTATAACTGAATCAAAAATAAAATCAAACTACATACTACAAACTATCTTTGCATTCACCTCGTTTATGCAGCCATCCCTCCTTGACAATCACCACATTGGTCATGTTGGTGGGCAGGGTGGAGGATCCAGGTTTCCCGCAGGCAGAGACACCGCTTTGTTTCCTTCACTCGGCTCTGTGCAGGAGCCTGGAGACGAGGTCCTGGGGTTTACAGCCGCCCTCTCTCAATGGTGGTTACCTATTAGTTGAAGAAGAGTAAAAATTAGCCCCATATTGAGGTGAAAGATTGTTCCACTTGTCTGAATATTAACCCTCGGGTCAACATAGCAGAGGGGAGGCAGTGGAATGGAGAGGACCCGAGTGTTTTATGGCCCGGTTAGTGGAGGATGTGCTCAAACCACAGCGCAGTCCCTTTCACATGTGGAACCTGCAGCACTGCAAGGTTCAAATAGCTGTGTACCGCCGTGCTTTTTTGGCATTCACAATGAAGTCTTCCCCTCTATTGGAAAACTCCATGCGGTTCACACACACAACCATTTATGTTTTTCAATCCTACATAATCAAATGTTCATCACCTGATCAAAATAGGATGAAAAAATTATTTTTTTCCCCCAAAATTGCATTGACAACTAGGCAAACTCCATCTGCTAATGAAGTTCATGTGACATGATCAAAAGCTCCTGGAAGAGCTACTGAACGGGCCTCGAGTTGAGGTGACGGTGACGGTGCACTGCATCTGTGAGTGTTGCCGTTTGTATTCACACCTGACCAGTTTACACTGCAGAAGTGTTACAAGGTTCTGGCAAGGCAAGCTGCCAGGCTGATGTTTACAACATGTGGGCACCTAGCCACACGTGAAGCCGGCATGAAACTGCCGTCACATCTACGCAGAACAATGTGACACCAGCTGTAAAATATGTAACGCTTCAGAAAGATGTTTAAGTAAACAAGTGGAGCATGTGTAAAGATACAACGATAATCTTACCCCGTGTGATAGCAAACAGGAGAACACTGTATTGACAGTCATCAGATTTATCTGATAACGGGCTGAATTCCATCACAGACGTATCAGTCATCCATCAACATTGTACACAAAAAAAACCTGCAGGCTACCGTAACCAAACACTCGACCTTTTGATTTATGCAGTACTTATTTTTGTTACATAAAGACTGCTTTGAATGCAGGGCAGTAGCAAGAGAATGATCAATTACCATGCTTGTTCACACAAATGTCACATACTGCACCAGGCGATCTCTGACCATCGACTGAAATCAATTGCCTGCTGCTGCTGCTGCTGCTCAGCCAGAGTAAGGCCATCAAAAGAGAGCTCTGTTTGAGTGGCCTCATCTAGCTTACTGGTGGGGACAACAACAGGAAGTGGATGTGACTATTGACAGACTTTGAGTCATATCAGTACAGCCCCAGGCTCGAATGCATGCGAATGTGCGATCAACACGCCTTTTTACTGCCGTTCTGCTCACTTCCATCAATGAGCCAAAGTGAGTTTGTGGAAGCACGGTTTATTTTTGCCCAGTGTTTTTGTTTATTGCACTGGGGTTGTGGTGCTTGTGTCACACAGTCGATGTTGGGAGGATCTTGGAGAGGGATTTGAAAAAAAGGCACACTGAGTGCTATTCAAGCTAGGGATCACACAAACCATTGGATCTCTCCGGCATCTCAGTGTGTACTCTGTGACACAGGCACGCACACATTATATACACATTTGGATACATCACACAAACAAACTTGAGCACACACGCGCACACACACACAAACACACACCATAGCCAAAAAAGCAAAAAACATGCACAAGACCGGCTCCGGAGCCACAACAGAGCACTGCTGTTTTAATGGGAGCGACCTGTTGCTACTGCGGCCTGTGTGGAAAAGCTGGGCTGCTGCCAGCGCTGCAGCTAGCAGCCACTGAATGAACCCAGTACCCTGACAGCGGGTCACATGGTCCTCGGGCCTCTGGGCCACCGCCTGCCTGCCTGCCCTGCTGTCAGTGCAGCTTTCAATCATTCATCTTTTTTGGCTCTGGGGCTAGGGGCCATCCCATTCAATGCAAATCAGTCCCATGCAGCAAAGACGCAACACACACCGAGCCGGTCACTGGGCCACAGAGGGCAGTCCCATGCGTTTACGGCAGGAAGCAGAAAATCAGGCCAACATCACCGCCGCGCTACTTCCTGCATCACAGATCGATACAAATCTGGTTTTGCTCCATTTTCCTGCTGCCGCCGCCGCTCGGGTGAATACGAGAGTCAGCGGCTGATTTACGTTTGCAAAAGATAGAACATTACGCTCAAATATATAAAATGAAACAACGAAATGTGAACATTGAATTTGCCCACCTGCTGCTGGAAAACAGTCCCTGAAGCGACACTTGGTGCGAGTTCAAATGCCATAATGAAACCAGTACGATCTACTTCACAGTACCAAGTTCCTCTATCAAGTTCCCTGAAAGCAGATCACTAATGATAAGAATAGTGAGTAGGTGAAGCGGAATACCAAACCACAGCTACTGTAGTCTTGAAAGCCTCGTAGACTCACTGCTTTAATCTTGTGATGACATGAACAGCAACCCCTTTATGACTCATGTAGAAAATGTATTCATTGTCATGCTGCCGAGACAAGCCATGAACTAAATTAGTGACGGATCAAAATGGATACTTGTTCTGTCCTTTAAAAGAAATAATCTGCAAAACACACAGGATAAGATCAAACGGTACATGGATGGTATATTTGGTTTGTTGCAAAACCAAATGACCTGGTTGTTGATGTGAGCAACCAGTAAACAAGATGAACGAAGAGGAAAAGTATGTTAGGCCGCAGTGTTCTCAGTTTGTGACACAGAGAGCCGTCATGTGATCCCGATGGTGGGCTACCATCATTAGAAGCGTATCCTTCCTCAGATGTAATGCATCTAAACTCCTGTGGCGCACATTAAGTTTGCCTGTGCACAAGGGCAAAATATCAAGCAACATTCCCCAGATTCTGCATGCAACCGGTGTCATATTTGCGTCAACGGGGCTTCGAGGGGATTGGGTGGGATGTGACTGGTATTTTCTAAATGGAGCAGGGAGAGAGAGAGAGCCACTGGCTGCATCATTACGCCAGCTTGTTGCGTCCTCCCCAAGTCACATGCCAAGTCCCCCCTGCATAGACACACTTGGACAGACGTGGTCTCATGACCGGTAAAAACATTCTGACACTAAATGCGTTAAAGGTACAACATGTTCTCTTTCCAGGCTGCACATACATACAAGTGACCTGTGGGAGGCAATCTGACAGTAACATAAGTAAAGTGACATTTGTCTCAAGTTGGATATTTAATCTTTGCATCCTGCATGTCCATTAAAATGGTGCTGCTCAGACACTCCATCACACCCAGTAACGTTAATGCTTCACATCATGGACACTTAAAACAAATAAACCCTTCTTGACAAAATTCCTGTCGTAAACAATGATTTTGTGGAGAAATGCATAACTGTCATCATTGTAGGTGGGATGTCAACAGTGGGGACAGTAGAAACACCAAAACAACCACCCACATGCATTTAGCAATTATACTGATTACAAGGGAGGACAATGTGAATACAACTCTATTATACCTCTCCTTTAGGACTTCCCTGGTGAGCAAATCGTGGACCTAAAAAAAAAAGGTCCTTGGGACCACTATCGAGAACAACTACAAGGATGGCATCTAGTCACAACAAAGATGTACTACTTTGTGTACCTGAACGTGAATGCACCAATGTTACAACAGAACAGCAACAAGCTAGCAAAGCTAACGAGTAACTGCACCGCTATTGTCTCACTCCAACAAGTAAACAAACGCAGTGGTAGCTCGTAACAATGAATGAGCTGCTCTCTCGTTGAGCTCATTTGTTTTCGTTGGCCTCCCCCGGGCCGTAAAGTACAAGCGAAAACAACTTTCTCGTAGAGGTGAACCGTTTAAAGTAACATGACTGCAGATATTTTGGCCTGAGGGCTGTGTCTCAAAAGTGGTCATTGTCAAAAGAAATGAATGGTTAACTGCAGAGTGACTCGCCGTTTGTAGAAAAACAACAACGCGTTATACACTCAGACGTGTATACGGCCGTTGACTTTACAGCTAAATAACTTCCACAGCGACGTGGAGTCAGGAAAGTACCTCATTTGAGGTTTGCATTTAGCGATAGAAAGGATATGGGGCCTAGCAGGGCAGCTTGGGTGAGAATAACCGCATCCCATGTAAGTACAATGGGGACCTACCCTGTCGAGCTGTCGACCTCTTGTAGTTAACCATGCGAAGGAAACGCGGACATTTACCTGGACAGGAATTCAACAATGTGTCCGTCTCATTATAGTGAGCTGTTTCGGCGGTATATTAAGTTGATAAGTCCTTCAACAATGTGGACAAAAGTGCTCTCATTTACTCCGTTTCTTTGCCTTTCTTCCACTACACCTCCCAAACGCGCTGTCTGCAATGCCTCTGTGGCAGCCTGCTCTCCCGGGTCCTAAAGCCGGTTGCTTTAAGAGTCCCACTCAGAGGAGGAGTGGTAGGCTGTCAGCCGTCCCATTGAAAAAACCCTGCAATGTGTCTACGGGGGCTTATTATGGGCTGCATGGCCTCGCTGAACTCTGCGTTGTATTATCTGTGTTGTTGTTTTCCAATATAGGGTCCGGGGTTCTACAGAGGCCCCTGTAAGATTTCCAGGGGATCTTTAGTACAATGAGGCATCTGTTTTTCACTTCCTGAAACAATCGCACGAGATAATGTACAAGACCCACTTTTTTTTTTTAACAGCTGTTCATTAGTGATTAAATGTTTGTACTTTGCCACCTGCTGTACAATGAGCTGTTGTAGGGCTGCAAATGTTGATTGTTTATTTTAATTATTGAATAGTTTGCAGATTACTTTCTTGATTTATCGTTTGGCCTTTATAATGTCAGAAAATGATGTAAAATGGACAATCTTCAATTGCACAAGTTGGCCTAGTTTTATTTATATTATAAATAATGATCAAACCACAAAAAGTTCACGTTACTACAATAGAAGACTATGAAAACCAGCAAATATTCATATTTCAGGAGCTGGAAGCAGTCAATTTAGGCTCATCCAAATCAATTTAAAATCATTTCTCTGTGAGGCTGTAGACAGTTGTTTAATACCCCTTAAAATGATATTATAACAAAATATAAGTCAAAGTTATTCTTGTAGAATTTAATTTAATAATGTAAAAGCAGTGATGTAAAAGTACTACAAGCAGCAAAGAATTCTTAAAACTGTACTAAATGATATGCTCATTTAGATAAACAAACAAATAGAATGTTCCACCATGAGTAGAAATGGTGTTTATGCAGTGGCTATAGTTTGGTGAATGCCCCTGTACACACTGCATAATGCCATTTTTGTGCTTTTCTGCTTTCAAAGCTTTATTTGCGTGGCTAACCACTTTTTGAGAAAATAATGAAAATATATATAAGATTAAAACTCAAAGTAATGGATAAAGCAATAAAAATAACAAGTAAAAAGTAAAACATTCTAAAGGTGACTTCTGAACTCTATTCAGAGCAGAGTTTTTTTTTACTCACATCGCTGCTCCCACAGGACCTGGCTTTGATGCTTAAAATCATTTCAGACATGAAGCTGAAATGATTTAAAACCTTTTTTTTAAATTAGCAGGTACTGTAACCATTGTAGACAGTGTTGCGATTGGTGTGATGCTACTGTCCTTCTGTTGCTTGTCGGCTCAAGCAGCTTTCTTCTGGTATTTGATTTAGG
Organism: Pholis gunnellus; assembly: GCF_910591455.1. Taxonomy (NCBI): domain Eukaryota; kingdom Metazoa; phylum Chordata; class Actinopteri; order Perciformes; family Pholidae; genus Pholis; species Pholis gunnellus. The sequence goes on along the minus strand of NC_136542.1, from coordinate 14,037,938 downwards.
CCTTATTTTTGGATGCACCTGATTGGATAAAATTACAGTCATCATGCTAAAGAAGACATTCCTTCACTCTGAGTTGCTGTGAAGTGGAAAGTGCCATTGACATTTCCAATAAAAGGCCATCAGCCATGCATTTAAGTTCAGGTTCCAATATAACCTTTAGATGTCTTTGTGGCCAGGGATAAATCCTACTGAAGGCACTTTCACAGCCGTTATTTATTTTGGCATCCCAGCACATTGGCTGCATCCTGGTTGAGATGTGAACATGTTTTTTACTGGAGCTTTCAACTGCATCACATGGTCTTTATTAGTGGATGGAGTGAAATATTAACAAATATTAACCTTGCAGAGTCATGTTTATGATAAATGCTTCATCCACTTTTAAAAGCTAGTAAGTGGACTTTGATTTGCCTTTGTTTTGTCAAAGTATTATTTCCATCATCAAGACTACTCGTGTTTGATATTTAAGAATGGCATTAGTTGTGTCAACAGGAGATGCAGATCCATAAAGTTACACAACATCGGGACAGATATGAAAGACCATTGCACTTGTCCTGATGAAACATTAAAGGGAAATGTAAAAGCATTATAAATGTGAGGTTGTATCAAATGATACCCCTTAATGTTATAGCACATTGGTTTTGCATAAACTCTCATCTACATCCACAACAAAACTGCCTTCCAGAGAGGTAGGAGTTAAACCAGTTTGGGACAGGTACAGACAGGCCAGCTCAGTCACACGCAAAAGAAGTCAGGGATCCTCTGAATCCAGTGAAGCTCTCATATGACTTAGTCTAATATATCTTTAAATTCCCATTTGAATGTTTAGAAAACCTCTCTCCATACCAGTTCTTATGATATTATTGCTTTATATACAGTTATATTTGACCTATTTTTGCAGTTTAATATTTCTTATGAAGACACATTTGTATCTGTATGCACAACATAGTCTTCTTTATCAGCTTTGGCACAAGTGCAGTGAACTACAAATGTGTTTGATATTAAAATGCAAGACCGTGCTTTTGAAAGGTTGTGCAATTAACTGATAAATAACGTCACATGAACAGGATAGCAGGGACAGCAGCCAACGTTCCCTCTGTGATAAAAAAAAACGTATTGGCCTCTGCCCTCGGTCTCTCAGCCTCCTCTGTTGTCATTTCCTTTATTTGTCATTTACACTGTAATGTGTTCCTCACTGCTACCATGTGTCAGCCTTGCCAAGCTGTTCCTGTCATACAAACGGAGCTGAGTGAGGGTATCCCATATTTTCTGCTGCTGTTATTCAGTGGTGCCCTCCTCCTCCTCCTCCTCTTCCTCCTCCTCCTCCTCCTCTTCCTCCTCCTCCTCCTCCTCCTCCTCTTCCTCCTCCTCCTCCTCCTCTTCCTCCTCCTCGGCTGTCTCTGGTCCGGTGATGGGAATGCCTACCCTGTTGTTTTGCAGGTTCAAAGCAAAAGTAGCCAGATGAAAGAGTCAAAGTGAGTTAATAATGTCTTTCCTGTTCGAGACTCATCTGATCTCTTTTCTTGTCAGCTTGCAGTGTCTGTTCAGAGATTATAACAAACAGAACAGAACTTAATGGGCTGTTGAAGGAGAGCAGATAACATGCGGCAGCAACAATTAGACACAGAAGGGCAGGAGGGCCATAACAGGGAGGAAGTGGTGGGGGGTCTGACCAATACGGCATCTCCTGGCAACAGCAGTGCAATGTTGCTGCAACTGTCACATTATTTTCCTCGATGTATTGTCCACCTGTTATGCAGCTTTGGCTACGGTGCCAAAGATTCAAGATTCAAAGATTGAACGAGCAGAGAATTTCTTGCATTGTCTGATGGGTTTCCCAGCTTGCTTGCAGAAAACCTGAAAGTCATCTCAAATGAAGTCTGTGTGTGTAAAAGCATGTAAAATACAAAAACAAATCACAAGGACAAATATAAAGGGATACAGCTGTTGTGGTAATTCAACCTATCTTGTTGAAGATTGACTGTCTGTCAGTCATTAAAACCTCATGATGTGCCAAATATTGTTCAAACTCATAAAATCTCCTTTCACCACGTCAAGGAGATTTCCAACTGTTGGAATGGTGCAGCTGTAAAAAAAAAAACACACACACAATGCAGTCATACGGTGTAGAATATTATGACTTAGCGGATAATAACAATGGATGAATTATATGTTGAGCTGTTTCAAGATGATTTTCAATGCATAAGGATACATTAGCAGCATCCTCAGACAGACATCTGAAACACAACTCAAGCCCACCCCTATGGTGAGACTTTGGTCCAGTGGGGAGTGGATGTGGTTCAACTGTGGCTGGTTGGCCGGTCAGGCTACACTGGAATGCGGGGTCTTTTGTTTGTCTGAGAGAGGAGTGGGTCAGGGGGAGAATGCCATTGATGATTGCAGAGAGGAAGAATGAACCTCCAGGAAGTGTTCTCTCTCTCTCCCTGCTCCCCCACTCTCCCACTCTCATTCTCTCTCCCTCTCTGTCTCTCTGTCTCTATCTTTTTCTGTGTGTGAGAACCTTCACCGTGCCGAGCCTCTCTCTCTGAGGCCGCGGTCCCCAGGCACAACCACTGCTTTGTCTTGCCTTGTGAACACACACCCCTCCTCTACTGGGTGCCTACGTTTGCCAGGGAAACACAGGGCCACTGCTCCTATTCTTATCCACATCGCTGCTCCTGCATTGATGGTGTGTGTGTGTGGGTGTGTGTGTGTGTGTGTGCGCGTGTGTGTGTGCTGAATGGCAAATTGTTTTTCATGTGGCACACTCATCTGATGCTTCAGTACAAACATTTATCTTACTGGTGTTTTGTCACAACTAAGAAGTTATTCATCATTTTGTTTGTTTTTGCGGAACAGCAAATGTATGCGTTTAGACCAAATAAAGAGAGTTGTTATTTAGAGAGCATGACACTCTCTCATTTGTGATCATCTGGACATGACCAGAGTGCAGATACCCACCCTCTGTAACAGTAACAGCCAAACTAAAAATGGAATAAAGCGGTAAGTGGATAAGAATCTAGCCGGTGGCCCCTTCCGACCAGTGGCTGCCGCCTCCCGTCACATTGCTCATTCCCCTCTGTGTCAGAAGGCTGTGAGGAGCTGCAAATGGCCTTTTCAAAACACACGGCAGCTGGAACACAGGGCAAAGGTGACCAAAGCAGTTGGGGGAGCACAGCGAGGGACAGGAGGGGGGGGCACGAGATGAGCAGCTGCAACCTCGAGCCCCTGTGTCTCCGCTGTGCCACCATATAGCTTTAACAATTACAGAACAGACTCCAGAGACTGTGTTTTTTTTTTTGACATACTCAACACAAATGTGTGACTTTTTTTCCCCAAACGTGGTCCACATAAATCAGCATCCTACCTGTCTTCGGACAATTAAGGCTAAATAAGTCACAGCCAGGACCACAGTGTGATCTCAGAAAACAAAGGCGCTGGGTGATGTTGGTGCCAGGGAATTCCACAACCCGGGATTAGAGAGAACGGCTCTTAGAAAGTTCCCAATAGTCCACTGACCCTCCAAATTAACAAAGCATGATTCATAATTCTCTGCATCAGTTTACTTTCACAGACACCAGCTTCTTTCATCCACAGCAGGCATAAAACCACAGGCAACATTTTCAGCTTGCACATTTACATTCTGGATTAATATATATATATATATATATATGTATATATATATATAAGTATATATATATTTGGATATACAGTATAGGCCTATATATATATGTATGTAGATATAGATGTATGCGTTTCGATTCTTCCGGATTTATCACACTGAAAGTTCCGTTCATGGGACAGGTGTTTAAATAAGACAAGCCAATTGATGTTCCCAGTGTACTCTGCTACTTGCTGCCGCTGTGTGAATTCACGGAGTAGTACAGAACTTATTGTGGCCGCGCGATATCGCGAGACTTGTGCCATTATCAACCTGCTTGACACACAGCAGCGCTGAGTGCAGCCTGCCTTGCCAGGGTCGGACTGAAGCTCAAGAAACGACAAGGAGAAGCGAACATCTGGCCGCACATCATGAAAGGACGTCGGGGCTTCTAGGAAAGAACACGACGAACCGGGCGGAAATAAATGTAAGTACGGCGTTTTTGTGCTTTGAAACGGAGAAAGCCAAAGTTAAAGAGTGTCCCCTCGCCGCTTCGTTCAGCGCAGTTGAGTTCCTCTGCTGTTTAAAAGGCTCCTAGCAATGCGTTTCCCAACACGGACATGGAGCTCAGTTTACTGCGCCCTTGGCTCTCCTGTATCCTCTACACGTTTATGTCTCTTATTAGAATATAACTACTGCGCACGACATTATAGCCGATACTCATGCACATTCTTCTCGGCAGCATCAAACTTTAACATCCAATTCACTTGAGTTTTTTTTTTTTTTTTTTTCGTACAATCTGCCCTTTTCTGTTTCGGATTAACCATTTTAAACAAATATCTCACAGTTGTGCGCGTGTGTCTGATCATGAGTGCGTAAGCGTTTTTTTATTATCCACCGCGGTTGTCGGCTGCAGTTTTTTTCTTTTGGTGATAAATTACCCGATGAATAAAAAAAGTTAGAAATGTAATCCTGTGACACTTATTAATCCACTTTTTTCTTCTTCTTCTTCTTTATTTTACAAGTTGTGTGTGTAGTTTGGGCTGCGTCGCCCAGAGTTAACATATGGCATAAAAGGGGAGCACAGCTGGAGGTAACGTTTCCATTGCGGTGATGTCAGAGCAGCTGACTCCACAGCTTGCAGTGTAATTAGCAAACAGAGCACCAGTTTACTCACTCTGCACTGCTCTTATTTTTTCACGTTAGCCTCCTTCCCCCGATGGACGAGTTGCTAGCATTGCCGCGGTGCCGCTCGCGTGTTCTGTAAACACCGCTGTTTTAAGTGTGCGATCGGAAACGCGCCGGTGCGCCACTTTTTTTTTTTTTTTCCCTCTCGCAAATTTAGGAAGCTCGAGAAGTACGCTGACTACTACCAACCCGAAAGTCCTTCGGTTGATCTGGAGAGCGGATCCGTTTGCTCCGTGATACATACATGGGTGGGTGAGCGCAGCGTAGCGTGTCCTGCACCACTGGAGAGAATGCAGGATTTCTGTTCTCAACTTGGACAAAGTTGTTGATGTAGATCTTTTAGGGGACTTCTATCTTTCCGAATAAAGTTTACGAATTGCAAATGCTTTTTATGAACTTGTATGTTTAAAACACGCGCAGGTTTATTGTCTTGCATGTTTTGATCATATACTTTTTAAATAATTTGGCTGAAGTTATTCCTCACACTTTCTCTGCTTTTGGCCACGTCGTGTCTGATAGGCGACGGCAGCTCCGCGGTGCCCTCTGAATGGCTTCATTTGGTTTATCCACTATCCTGTTTTTCCTGTTTTTCATCAGGTTATGAAGGAAGAATGGAGTTCCCAGACCATAGCCGCCAGTTGCTGCAGTGTCTGAGTCAGCAGCGTCACCAAGGTTTCCTCTGTGACTGCACTGTTCTTGTCGGGGAGGCTAAATTCAAAGCGCACAGAGCCGTGCTGGCCTCCTGCAGCATGTACTTCCATCTCTTCTACAGGGACCAGCTGGACAAAAGGGACGTTGTGCATCTCAACAGTGACATTGTGACAGCCCCGGCTTTCAGCCTGCTCCTTGAATTTATGTATGAGGGGAAGTTGGAATTCAGCTCTCTCCCGGTGGAGGATGTCCTGGCAGCAGCCAGTTACCTCCACATGTATGATATAGTGAAAGTGTGTAAAGGAAAGCTTAAAGATAAGGAACTCTCGTCTCTGGATGAAAAGATGAGCGAGGGTCTGGGGCTCAGCTGTCTGGACAGGCAAAATTCCTCTGAAGGCAAGCTGCACAGTAAGCAGCTCATCCGGCGACAGCCCCAGACACAGTCTCAGGGGCTTCACAGGGCCCCCCCGCCAGCTGAGTTTGACATGGACAACAGCGAAGTCAGGCTGGCTGTCACAGATTGTGATAGGTCTGCGCGGAGCAGGCAGAAGGCAAACGGTCACTCCGGCAGGTCCCCGGACCTTGTAAGTGTCAATTATTTGTCAGCAGAGGCCGAGCCCTGCGTCCAAACAGCTGGAAAAACAAAAGCTGATGTCAGTAGTTCCACCGTATCGCTGTCCCAGAGGTCCCGGGCTTCGGATGACATGGACTGTGCGCTGGATTTGTCTTTCAAGCCTCTGTCTAGCAGAGATCCCTTACACCCCTCCTACGTCTCGGGACAGCTGGCCCTCGACAGCCAGCAGCAGGGCACTGAGCCACTTGTTAAAGACGAACACGACTTGCTGTCAGAGCAGGAGGACAGTGAGCCGATGAGCCCTGAGAGCCAGCGCTTTGGGAATAGTGCCAGGAGCTCAGTGGTGACAGGGTTCGCTGCCCTCTTCCCAGGCAACAACGGCTCCACAGCCGCCCTGCTCTCCCAGGAGGAGGACCTGATGGACGAGGAGGGGGAGGCCTGCCGAGGGAGGGAGGGCGCCCCGGGCAGGGAGGTGGCGGAGAGGAGGGGTAGGCTGCTGGGGGACAGCGAGGAGGAGGAGGAGGACGACTTGGCCTCCTCAGACATCTCCACCTCCAGCGGGGTGCTCCTGCCCCCGGGGCAACAGGTGTGTGTGTGCCCCCTCTGCAGCAAAGTCTTCCCCAGCCCCCATGTGCTGCAACTGCACCTCAGCTCCCACTTCCGCGAGAAGGACGGCGCTCGCTCCAAGTTGTCCCCCGACGGCTCGGTCCCCACCTGCATGCAGTGCAACAAGACCTTCTCCTGCATGTACACCCTTAAGCGCCACGAGCGCACGCACTCTGGCGAGAAGCCATACACCTGTGGCCAGTGTGGCAAGAGCTTCCAGTACTCCCATAACTTGAGTCGGCACGCTGTAGTTCACACACGCGAGAAGCCTCACGCTTGCAAGTGGTGCGAGCGGCGCTTCACCCAGTCTGGGGACCTCTACCGCCACATCAGGAAGTTTCACTGTGGCCTTGTCAAGACTCTCGCCATTGGATAAAACGCCTCTCACCAGTGCCAGGACATAAGACCGAATGTCTTTTCATACACTGAATACTACTACTGAACACTTTCCACATTAGTACACACATGTTGGGCAGTTTGTTGGAGACGCATCTCTTTGGATTCTACCCCACGTGGCATTTTCTCAAGTCAAAAGTTGTAGCTACGTTAAAACTGGAGCTGTTCTCTGTGCCTGGACTGTGTCAGAGGCAGAAAGGTGAAGGTGGCTAAACATGGGTGCTGTGAAACCCAAGCTGGATCCGTGTCAACGAAGGTGAACACATCAGATGATGCACTTGTTTGTTTCGGTCTTGTTTGTGTCAATCTGAGTTTATTTGAAGAGTCTATTTGCTGAAAGAAAAAAAGCGTCCCATGTTCATACGCAGTGGGCAAATGGGTGCTAGCTAATGCTAACATATGTTAATACAATCGTAAGATGTGAGTGAGATTTTTATTTGTGCACATGGGAGATCAGAACCGTCCTTAAGTAGCAATATATGATTTTTTTAACTCCCACATTATTATTATTATTATTATTTATTTTTTGGTATTTGTCTAGTCCTTAACAAGTAAACTATCATAAGGCAGCAAAACTAATGAAGTTTGACTACTGGAAGTATAACTATTTTCTTTCATGGAAGTAGAATTTTTGTTTGGTTGAAATGAAGTTGGGTTCAGATTTATGTTTATAACAAGAGGCAAGCAGACCATCATATCACCATATTTCTTTTTTTTGCCTGGGGTTGAGCTACCAGCTCTTTAGTTGTTAATGTGAGTGAGCACATATCGATGGAATGGCCCTCTAATTTGCTACTTAAAAAATAAGTTCTATAATCATAGGAGGGCTGGAGAGTAGTTAAAAGCTAATGCCTGTAACACTGGTGCCTACTGAAATTCTTAACACTTCACCTAGTGTACTTACTTAAATAAGAATGAGATATCACTATGCCTTCTTGTAAAAACAAAAAAAAGAGGGAGTTTTCAGGCCTTTTAAAAGAATCTGGATTAAACTCCACATACCAGGTGGTAACAAAGGTAATTATCTACTCTGGAATCCACGAGTGTCCTTAGTTGAATACTTTACAAGAATGCGATTAAAGTACGTACATCAAGGTCTCGTCAATTAAATGTTTCTTTACTCGTTTGGGTTGAAAGCAAACGGTTGCCAGTAAATTACATTGTTATTTCCTGGTATGGCGTAAAGGGTACACTGACTGACATGGTGTTGAGGGCACACCCTCAGCAGGGAGGGAGAGAGAGAGAGACGGGTGGATCTTGTTCAGTACCTGGTTGATCATCAAAGCTGTGCTCCACGTGCCATTCAGCTGAATCTACTGACTTTTCCTCCTTTTTGAATTAACCTCGTCACATCATCATATCCTCTTACTGTACGTGTATATGTTACTACTGATGAAGCTGGAGCCTTTAGTGATACTGTCCTGGAAGGAAATGGATTTCGTCTGGCCGTTCACATAGATGCTATCTGGATTCTTAGCAGAGGGTGTAGCACTAAAAGTTCATAATACTTGTCTAATCTGTCCTGAGAAGACTTGATCCGAATATATTTATTAGTTTGACTTGGTTCAGGGTTTACTGTAGGTGTACTACTTTATTTCTATAAGCTTGAAAGACGTCGCGTCTTGCCTAGCGATCTTGGTACTCATTAACAGGTGTTGGGGCTGTCTGTTCATTTTTTTTTCTCTGTGCAAATCGAGTTACTGTAATTGTATTTTAATATGCCGTGTAGAAATCTCTGCGGAGCGTTCAAGGTTTGTCACATGGAGCATAGAGAAGCACTTGTTTTTTTGTTTTTTTTTAGCATGCATATAGTTTCAACACTATTGTCTAGGCTGCTATTTCTTACTATATGTATATTTAATGTAAATATATATTCTATTTATCAAACTGTTTTGTTGTTACAACACATGTAAGGCGGAGAGAGCCGGGTGTCTTATTAAGGCTGCAGTCTCTTAAAGTGTCACGTCTTCCCCAGGGAGCTTGGTTCCTTCTCCATATTCAAGACTTGATTGGACTCACTACAAATCAGAACAGTTAATACGGCTCAGGCTGCCGTTCTGCCACAGGAAACGGTTGTTCACAAGCACGGCCCCACCGGTAGGGCATTGGTTAGTGGCTACCTATAGAAAGGAGACAATACAGGCATTGTTTCCTCCCACACCACCAAATCCCAGGTAGTTCTCAAGGGATCATTGTGTATGTCTCTGCTAGCTGTGGGGAGAAAAGGCAGCGCAGGCCTCTCTTTGCACTTTTCTGTCTTGAATGGAGCCATTGGAATGTGAGAAATGTATTTAGCAAAGGGAGACCAAGGACACTGTAAACAGGTGTATTGTTTGAAGGCATCCAAGAACAGCCACCCCCACCCCCACCCCAACATGCAGTAGATAAATGCTTCATTGTTCCTCGACATGGAGGAGATACCACGGTGATTTGATTGCACATCCGTCAAGAGAATATCAGATTTATCACAGTATTGTTTTCCCAAGTACTAAATCTAGAAAAACTGTTGGTGACTGTCTGGCAACTGTGACGATACAGGTGAAATGTGTAGGTGTTGCGTATCCATTGCAGGTTGGCGCACCCGAAGGTGTTTCTCTTTTTTGTTTGTTTTTCCTTCACGTTAAATCGCCAAGACTTCTTTCAGGACACAGAAATGAATTCACAGGTGATTTCTCAGCATTTTGCAAACGGTTTTTGTCCGCATTTCTAACGGGAGGAGCTCGAGTCAAGTGCGAGTCAAAGCATTTCTCTCAGAATTACCGCAGTCTGTTTTCATCCTGCTCCCTGACCTGAAGTCAGCGATGGGTGCTTGAATGAATGAATGAGGCTTGTGTGTAATTTTTACGAGAAATGTGATATGGCTCCCTATAAACTTGTGCAAACCTTCCTGCCGTTCACATGCCCTGAGAGTTTAATCACTCTAGAACAATTTCAGATACATAGCTGTTAATAATGTTCATTTCAATCAGAACACACAGGAATGTAGATTTTTGTCACTGTTTATAAGGTACGTTTCTTATGTGGTGCAAATTAAATTGCTTGATTCTCTAATGTACGTGTGTACAGAGGTCGAAAAAAACAACTATGTGACGATTTTCTTTTCTTTTTATTGTTTGCAGTCTTTATTTATACCTCCAGGATGATCACCAAACGTGCCTTGTAGACACACGAACAGGTGTTGCATCTGGAGAAGCCCATTTTCTATACTGTACGTTTTTTGCCCTCGACTGTGGCTAAAGTTCACATCACAGCGACAGTCGCCCACTGAAGTGATTCACAACTGTTGTTCCTGTTTTCCCATCATGTCAAAAAAAATCTGACAAAATAAAAGTTTCAAGTCCATTTATTTTTTTGCTGCTTTGCGAGAGATTACATTTGAGATTACTTTCACCATTTCTGTTTATGTGACTATATCCGTTTTCAAGGTGTTAAACTGAAGAGAAGCATTTTTTTTTTTGTGATTTGGTTTTTAGTTGCCAATGCTACTGGGAGCTAACTGTCTGTTCCTTTTAGTTAATGTCACTGTTGAATGTGAAACACTGAGATTTTGATTGTTGACTACTGTGGAAACAGCGCTACTCTTGATTGAGGGCTATGTTTGCCTAACTCATGCTGTATGATCTTTAAGTCTAAAAAAAAAACGACTTTACTGATACTGGAATTGTGTCCTCTGCAGGTTACAACTGTGAAATTGTGTATAATCATGAGAAATATTTATTATTGCATTTGCTTCTTGTGCAACATTTGACTGTCTCAGTTTTAATTTGGTTCAAAAAAAAAAAAAAAAAAAGCTTCTAAATGTTGAACGAAAACTCTTTTTAATAGAATTTGTAGAAGTGCCATTAGAATTTAATATAATTTTTTAATAATAAAGGTATATTTTATAGTAATCGATTGCTTCAGTGTTAGTGGTGTAGAGATTAGAGGACAATCTTTATGCAGAATTGACATTGCTTAGATATTGAGGCAATTTACTTTTGATCTATAACTGTCTGTGCATTTTCTTTGTTTGCGCTTTTGGAGTGTGCTTGTGTGCGTGTGCTGTGGAAATGTGACAATCTTGATTTAGGTCTTTCTTAAGATTATGCATAGAATTAAATGGAACAACTTTCTCTCTTCGTGTGGATTTTATTCATTTACTCTTACTTTTTCTGTGCACTCACACTACTTTTCACACAGCAGTCAAAGTAAGTAAAGTCAGCTCTGATACACTAACAACAAAAGAACCTTGTAGAAGAGCCCTCGTCTGACAAGCAGCAGCAACAATCAGCCAGATAGCGATTGTGTGGGCAGCACTGCAGTGTGTACAGAGACAACAGAAAGTGATAATACTGCTGGTCTTACAGGCCCTATCCCTCTGAAACCATAAACTCAGCCCAAGGACGGAGCAATTTCAAGATGGGCTCCCATTGTCCCTGACCTGTTGCCAATACTCTCCAAAAAAGATAAACCGCGGGTAACAAAGCCAGCTAACTTTGTAACTAAAACCTTATATCCTTATATCACACACACACACACACACACACACAGACACACACACACACACATCTATTTGTAAGTAAACAAACCAACCAAACATGTGTCAGCTTGAGAGCTTCATGCCAATTCACTGGACATTTACAATGGCGAGAACTTTTAATTATTTCCCCGCTGCACCATGAAAGAAATCCAGCTGCTCTGCTACGTGATCCCAATGGGGATGTGCTCGGGTTCCCACCGCCCTCCCCCCCCCCCCCCCCCCCAATCCCCGCTCACCCATTCTGGGAACGCCATACAGACAAGGGCCGCATCCAACTGCCCCTGCCCCCATCCATCCTACCTCCACCCCCACAGACCCCAAAACCGCGGCCCCAAAACGCGGCCTCATCCCACCACTCTATTGTGTGCGTGGGTAGTCGCTCAGCCAGGCTATTGTCTGGCCCAGCTCCCCAGCACGTACTTTATGCACAAACAGACGACACAGCGGCGCTAGCCAGGCAGCTCCGACATAAAGAAAACAATGTCCTCCCAAGATCATTCATAAACACCCTGAACAGCAGCAGCCAGCTCACAGTAAATAAGGGCCCACTGCAACGCTGTGGCCACCTCGCACTGTAAACATCCACAGCAGCAGGCCTCAGAGCGCTCGCTGGCACCAACATCTCACATCTGCCTAACGGGATCGAGGGCTTAAGACTGCCTGGTGTGTGTGCTTTTCTTATGGACCCAAACCTTCACATGGAAAGTAGGGGCCATGTGATAGGGCTTAGCTGCAGGGTGACGAGCTGGGATATGTGCTATGTAACTCGATGGTGTAATAAAACATTCCTCTCTTAGAGGCTCAAAGCCTGGCTGATTTGGCTGTGAGAGGTTTTGTTTGTGTGTGTGTGTGTGTGTTTAGAGGTACTTGAGAGAAGTTGAGAGGAAAGTTGTAAGTGTCCACCACCAAGGCCAGCGGTGGGAGCCCTTGACCTCTGAAGGGACGGACTGCCAGGGACAGCTGGTGTGGCCTGTTTTTATTTATTTATTTCTTAACAAAAGACAGGTGGTCACACTTGAAAAGGGCACACAAACACAGTCACACATGCGCTTGTGTACAGACAATGCGCGCACACACACACATACGTGGGCAGTTTTCTTTTTCTCTCTCTGTATGAACACACATGCATATGGTTAACATCCACTTAATTTTGGAGGAGCAATTCTTTTGACTTTCAGAATAATAATTTAATTCCCAGTTAATAATATCATAGTCTGGTGTAATAAGCGACCATTATTGCCAACTTTTAAGGCTTCATCCACATTTGAAGCAGCATTTGTGTTCTCAGCCACCACCTAAAGCTACAATCTGAGCTGTTTATATACCACACATCAATTGCTACAAGTGCATAAATACATATCAACTAGTGCTCTCACACTGGGTTTGCCTTTTTTGGAGTGGCTCGCCCCGACAGAGCCAAGACAGTGTGTCCTTGGTCCACTGTACAGCTGTCACTTACTCACACTCGTTGACGCATATTTATAGCAGCAGCATCACTGGGCTTGACGCTCGCCGCACTCAGACCACAGCTGGTCCCCACAAGAATGGGTGAAAGACAAAGCCACGTGCTCCCGCTGGCCGACTGCAGTTGGTCCTGTCTGGAGCGCCGGAGCGCCGTGGGTGATTATGTGGCCCCCTTCTCCTTGCAGACACCCAGTCCACACATGCACCAGGGAGGAGATGATGAGGATTCGTGCATGGGAGGGAGGGAGGGAGGGAAGGGGGCACACTGTGACCTTTTTTTTCTTCTTCTTCTTCTTTGAATGTCACGGATGGGGATGTGCTGAAAACCTTGACAGCTGCACTACACAAACACATCATTATGGAGTTAACAGAGAGCAGCGGGGAGAAGGGGGACTACCCCTCAGCATCCTTCTCTCTAACAAGATAGAAATGAATATAGTAAATGTTTTGGACAGGCAGACCAAACCACTGTAATATTCAGGTGACCACTGTAATATTTTGATACAACACAGTCGAGGCCTACAGTGTATCACCAATGTTATTAGTATTGAGGCAACAGCTGAGGGAATAGTGAATGAATCATGAGATTGTGTTCTTTGCAGACAACACCCCGCCGCCCCCCTCCACCGTCATGTATTACATCACTTCCTTTCTTCTAGGTTACTATAAGCATACTAAAGGGAGGTTTGATGCAATGATGCATCACAGGAAATTGGCTCAAACAGCTGGGTAATGAAGTTACCTTTAGTCCGGGCTTTGGATACTTTTGGGTCACTTTGACTCATTATTCCTAACTCAGCTGGTTAAGACAAACTCATCTTGCAGGTCAAGAAGGACCAGGGGGAGGCTCGCTCCGGCATTGGAGGAGAGACAAGAGGTGACTTTCTTTTCTCTTTTGTAATGGTAACAATAGGTGTGTCCACGGACAACACGTTAAAGAAATGTACTAGGTTTGTTAAGCGAAACAATACATTTACAGTGAGTTTAAAAGTGCTTGTCTTAGCTCTATATCAAAAAAAAATTATGATTAGGCTGCGCAGCTTCGTAGATAATTAGATATTTCAAACGGTACAATACATATAATATACTTTGTTGGAAAAGTTGTGGTTTACTTGCTGATTTGATTTTAAATAAAAAGTTAAACTCTTATATTTAAGAAGCAGTAAATTGCAAATATGTTGAGAATTGACTTTACTGAAACCCTTAATTTTGCCAATTGACAAAGAAAATAGATTTTTGAATTACTATTAATTGGCTCAAAACACTCCCTCTAGCTTCAGAGTTATGGACATGGTTGATATTCATGAGTCAAGGATTGTTTTTATCTTCAATAAAAGCACAACAAACATATATAAATGTCATTTATGTCCACCTCAGACTTCCTTAAAGCCTTATCAAGAAGTGTGCAGACAACTTGACGCCTTTCCTGCCAGCAGCTGTCTGTTCATTCAGCCGGAAATCAAGCGGTGCCCTCGAACACCAACTGCAGAGCTCCCCAAAGACCGGAGCCACAACTGGCCTGCTGAGCAGGGGATGTGACTCAACAAGCTCCGAGGCACACTTGCAATGAGCTCCAGGAAGTGCACTCATCCAAGCCAATATCCCAACACCAGCTCACGTGATTGATTTCTATAGAGGCGGTGTTCAGGACTTCTGCCACCAAGAACAATTACTCACAGTGTATAATGCCTGACCCTGAAACCAGTCATCATCAGTGACGAGCCTCAGCCAAGAGAAAGTGATGACTGCGCCGCAAGGTCGTGTCCAGGAGGGATAATTGCAGCCAAACAGTCTGCAGCAAAGCCCTGGTTCCGCTCAACCTCTGGGTCTTCTTGTTTCAATAAATATATTTGATAGCAGATCCTCAAGGTCAGTCCAGGGAGGCTGGATCGGAATTGTGTTTTCATTGCCAAGACAAAACTTCCATATTTCAGCTACAAGGCTGAAAATGTGCTTCTTTAGCATACGGAGACAAATGCGTTCCTCCAGCAGCGAGGACGCAGGGTCCGAGTAGGATGCTGAATGTGGCCCAGTCTGAAAGGAACTCGCCTCACAGCAGAGACCTTGAAGTGTGCTGCCACCTGCTGATGAGTCTACAACACATGAAGACAGTTGGCTAACCTTTTAGCTAATTGGATGATTTCTGTTCAGACAACGCAATTTCGATTCTTGCATTATTCAACAGCCTATTATTCATTTATTAAACTATTACTCTGCCCCTTTAATTAATAAAAATTCATACTGCGACTGTATTAAAGATGCACTGAATGGACGACAACATTCAACTGTATATGAAAGTGTTGAAGTTTATTTCAGTTACTTTAAGAATGCAATACATATATACACAAGAAAACATTTGGATTACATGTAAAAGAAAAAAAAAAAAAAAATCACAGGTATAAAATGCAGTCTTAGAAGAATCATGTGAGGCAACTATTATGTTGAAGCGTAAACTCCTGATCCCTCCGCCGGTCCTCCTCTACGTCGAGCAACTGCAGCACAGTACTTCATCGTATTGCCCGCTGTAACTGTGGAACACAAAAGAAAATATGACATTAAAATGGTTAATATTTTTTGTCTCATTCTACACACTCGTGTCTAGTTTCAGACTTTCATTAAAAAAGGCATAAGGTGGAAAGGAGGACCCGGATGTTGAACCACCAACTCTGAATGATGGCAGACCTGCTCTACCACCTTAGCTACGGCCGCAAAATACGATGTGAACCATTTCACCAATGGAAAACGTATGCCTACATTTTAAGCAATGATGCTGGATCCTGCTCAGCCAACATGAGTCACTGGTATATAAAACGTTCAACAGATTGCTCAAATAGCTCTTGTACCGAGGTCGCCCACCAAAAGTTCTAGGAGTTATTTTAAGCATCAAATCTGCAAACTCATTGTGTTGGCTTGTACGGTGGCTGTAAAAGTGCGTAGATTGTTTCTTCAGACTTAAAAGATGAATAAGCAGCGGTTTTCCTTCCTGCCTATGTTGCTTTTTGACATCTTAACATCCAGCGAATCCCCTTTCAGAGCTCTGCTCTTAACCGGCCAAAACGGATTAGAACACAACAAGGGTCAGGGTTGAGTTTTGGCCAGTCTACAAGTTATTAAAGTATCTAATTTTTGTCAAATACAATACATTCACAGGACTTTTTCAGTCCAGTGACATTGATGCACACAACCCTTCAGTACTGCAGTCTTGAGGAATGTCTTTCACAGAACAGATGAGAAACAGCTGCACCCCACGCCTCATATCAACATGTTTTTAATGTCGAAGTAATTAATTTTTTTTAAGTGACACCTAATTAACCTCGGCGTGAACGGTCTCTGCTTTTATAGGCTCTTTGAAGCTGGGACAAGAAAACAAACAAACACTGCAGCTGGATTCCAGCTAGGGATGCCCTGAAATGTCTTTAAGGCAAATATTTTCCTGCCTACGTAAGACAATGGTGACGTTGCATATTAATGAACCATAACACAGAAGCTGAGTGAAAAGGAAATCAGGTTTTGGGACTTACTCTATGATGGTGCAGATGGAGCAGCAGCGGCTGGAGCAGCAGGAGCACTGACGTGTGCAGGAGGGACAGGCTAGGCGGTCGCATTGGGAGCATGGCGTCCTGGAGCCCTGGCTTTTCTGACACACACAGCAGCACGTGAGAGCCACTGGTGAACCTAGACACGCAACAAACAAGAAAAAGTAACCAAATCTGTGACAAAACCCTGACATCTGCTGGTGAAAAGCATGAACTGACTTAACCATAACCTTCAAGGTCAGATAACTTGCTGATTTAAAAGAAGTTGACATCAACTAAAACGTATGTGCTTTGCAGCCCTCAGTACCCAACGATTATTATGCAACAGAAACTTGTAACCCAGTAAAATGAGAAAATGTGAACACATGACATTTAGCATGCATTTGAGTGGTCAATAACAGACAGCCTGTGAACCCATCTTTGAATAATACGCACATGTTTTGGTGCAATCTTTTATCCTGTTCATACTGGCCACAAAGAGATCCAAATCAAGTGCGTTTCTTCCAAAATTAGTTATTTCAGGATTAAATTCCCTCTTTGTGCTCCTCTAAACAGTGTTTCTGTGCCGAGTGGTGTTGTAGGGGTCGTAACAGTTGGACTTTTGTACTATCCTGTAAGATACCCATTTGATTTTTCTTATTCATGCAGCTGAAGCATCATATTAGCTTCAGCTGAACTTTGGAAATATTTTTTTATTCTGACCTGAGGAAGATCGAAGTAGGATTGAAACGTCATCATTTAACTTGGCGGGGAGAAAGAGTGGAGGCCTTTTCGGATAGCCTTGCTACGTGTACAACTACTCTCCCTCCATCTTTTGTACACAGAAAAACAACTGTGGGTTTTGTACCCTATTACATACATTTTAATTGCTTAAGGACGGGATCACCAACAACTTTTTCAATATCAGTATCGTATTAAGCTCAATCCCATGTGTTCATTATGCATTAGTAGACCTGTAGCACAAACTCAGTTGTAAGAATATTTGTCCTCTTTGGGATTTCCATTTTGTCAGCAGGTACAACCTTTACTTTACACGGTTGACCATTTCTATAGTTAAAGCTCATGAAGCCTGCTGAATGCACCCTCAGGTCTGGACTTTGTGAGATCTTGTTCAGAGAGGAGCAGGTTCAGGGAGAGCTTCAGGTGCTCCAAACGATGCACGATCATCGGTTTGCGTCAGCATGCTTTGGAGGACCAACCTAGTACTACTGAAGGTTTTATATCAGTGACGACCGTCTGCCCAGTCATAGACTGTGGAACAGGCCAAAGTCCGTCTACCCGATACAACTACATGTCATTGTGCAATCCTGTACACATGACAAGAACAAATCCTTGAAATAGATGGATGAATTGTTGGCTGACTACTGTCTGATTGTTGACACACACACACACACGCACGCACATGGCCAAAGGTGAGAAACATGATAAGATCCTGTTATTTGACACATCAGAATAGATCATCTTTCAGTGTTGTCATTGCTGGGTGTGACAGCATATGTTGCTCTAAATACACCTGGAGTGTAGCCATCCCTTCCCCTGCTCGTCAGTTTGGGCTCACCTTGTGCAGCGTTTGCTCTCGTCAGTCTCCCATCGTGTCCAATCAATGTCTGTCCTCTCAGCAGAGACTGGCTGCATGCAGGAGTCTCCGCTTCTCCAGTGGGTTCAGTGGACCTCTCCTCTCCGGTCCACAGTGTGCCCATCACAGCCTTGGCACCGCTGAAGAGCAAGTTCTTCGTCTTTGCTGTGAAACATGGGACCCACTCTTAGGTGAAATGACACGTGACCGCGCAAGAAGCTGATTTTCACGGTACATTAAAGCCAGTAGGACTGTGCTGTGGTAGTTCAGAGGCCAGCTGGGAGTAGCGGCCACTAAAACCATGATTATCTTATTTAGCAGCCGCTACAACGTTACTCACCGTAATGTGTTTACCGTCAACAGGCCCAACTAATGCGATCAGGAACATGAACACATGCACAAAAAGTGGCCACCGCGACTGTTTTATAGTTGTGTATACAGTTAGGTGATTCCTGCTACGCAAACAACAAACACAATGTGCGCAACGACGAAGCTAGCACGAGCTAACAGCCACTCACCGTATATTTCTTGCCTGTATTTGTTCCCAAACACGCCATAATTATTCAGCTCCTGTTGTCCGACGTGTATTTTGTATTGAGAGGAGAAGGTTTCCGGAAAAGGACAAGCTCGCTTCGGCATTTTCTCTGCAAATAACTCCCGACGTGCTAGTACTGACTTCGACACTTGTTTGTTGCGGGAAAACTGCAAACGGAGACGTCAACGAACCAATCGCACGCATCCTTTATGGTCACATGAAAGCTACGAGCCAATCCGATAACGATGAATCTGTCACGTGATGTTTGGTTGTCTATTAGTTTATCCACACGGTGCTGCCTTCATGTGCGGCCACGGATTTTGTATTTTATCTTTTAAATCCCAGAAACGAAAAGCTGGAGATCGGTGCAGTAAATGGGCACAGCGTGATTACAACCCAGGACAGAAAGTAATTAAAAGTCTGAAAGAATGCGTGCTACTCTTTTCCTCATATTGAAAGTAATTATGATCTTAAAGTAATGATCAACACTGTCCCAGCTGTGCATGGTTTGACTGGGCTATTGCATCAACTGATCACGTTTTCCATGAATCAATTAATTAACATTTGTGCTAGTTTAATTGGTGATACGACCCAAACGACTATAAATACATTCTAATAAATGTTATAGTAAAATAACAAGACTAGTTGATTGTAACTAAACAAACATAGACAACACTGCTCAAAGGTAACATGTATGTTTTGTTTATTAACCAATAAGGAGAAAATCAGTTTAGATGATGCAATGATGCCACATCCTCTGTGCTCCTGTCAAGGGGAGCTAAAGGTTTCCCTTTAGAACATCTGGATCATGCACTCCCTGGACTTTCCAACACCAACCCACTTGACTAAAAGAGAAAGAGAAACAGAGAGAACGATTAGAAAAGTTGACAAAACTGTAGAAATCATAACAAACCATATTGCTATTTTTGCCATGTGTAACAGTGCCACCTAAAGGATATCATGCAGTTTCTGCATTTCTTCTCTGTTTTGATTTGGAGGCCTTCATGGGAAGTTGCTCTACTTTCTATTTGTTTGTGTGCTCTGCAAAGTAAAACTTGAAATATGTAAGTTTGTTATTTTGTGTCAAACATACTGGGAACTCCAATGTGGTTCTCAATGAAGTGGATGTAGTTTTGTGCCTTGGCTGGGAGGTCGTTCCACTTCCTGGCTGCAGACGTGTCCGTCTTCCAACCGGGGAAGGTCTCGTACTCAACCTCCACTTTGTGCAAAACGTCCATGTTGGCTATTATTGAAAGCAATACATGATTACCAATCTTTAAATGAAAGCAGAATGGGTTTATGATAATTATTCTACATATGGTTTCTTCTGTTAAATTACCTGGGAAATGGGGAATTCTTTTTCCATTGACTTTGTAGGCGACTCCGACTTTAATTTCATCCACCACATCCAGAATGTCAAGTTTTGTCAAAGCAATGCTGTTGGACGGGAAACATGTCATGGGAGAGCTGTTTAATGCGTGCCGTTAGTCATTATTATAACATGATTTTAGGCTTCCTTCACTATTGAAATGATCACGAAACACCTGATGATTTGCTTAAACTGTTCCAGCCACTCACCCGGTGAAGCCATTAATCATGTGAGCGTATCTCACGATGACAAGATCCAACCAGCCGCAACGCCGCTTCCTTCCTGTGGTTACACCCACCTCATGACCCCTCGTCTGCAGCAGCTCTCCTACTGCCTACGGCATACAGGGGGCACAACAGCCCTATTTGTTACTTTATTATTCATGAACTTAAACTATGTTGGGCATTTCATAATTCTACAGAAACCTAAAAATGTGCAATCACTACACTAGTTAAACACAGCTGAGTACAATAAAACACCATATGGACTGGAGGGGGGGGGGATTAAGTTTAGTCTTTTTTTAAAGTATGTATTTTCAGCTCCCGTGACAGGTAACATAACCCAGCTCACACAGTAAATATATCCTGAACCCGGACTCTGGCCCTAAATTTATCCGTGTGAACATGTGACCTGCATAAGAAGTAAAGAGCGTTTGAACCCGTGTCTCACAAAACTTGACAGCTGCACTCAGCCAGAGAACTCCCCCATTCCCCCTCCACCAGCCCCGCTGCCTGTGTGTGAGCAACACGATCACATTCAAACTGTACATGTCAAGCTCAATATCAGTGAGTTACACAACATGTCATGTGTCTCTTCTTCGGACAAATACGAAGGCCGAGAAAGCAAGCACGTGTGACAACGTGCCAGTAATCTCACAGATTTCCTTCGGTAACATTAAGGTCTTACGTTGAGTTGTTCTGTGGGGAAGGCTCCGATTCCCACTCTGGTAGTGTAGGCCTTTGATACTCCAAAAACATCGCCGATATTCAGCGGAGGGATGCCAAGACCAGTGCACGCCCCGCCCACAGTGCAGTTTGATGATGTCACAAAAGGGTACGTGCCTTTAGAACAAAAAAAATGTATAGGTTTATGTCACTGACTCCCTCCCAGATAAACAAAAAGAAACACATAAGCATTTAGAAAAAACTAAAATCAAAATACCAAAGTCAATGTCAAGGAGAGCAGCATTGGCCCCTTCCACCAAAATTTTCTTTGGAGATCCATGAAGAGCTTCATACATGTAATAGACCCCGTCTCTCACCATCGGCCGCAATCTCTCAGAGTATTCCTGCACAAAACAAGGAAAACCAAAAACATGATTAGTTGATGTTGGGATTGACCATAATTCATGACTTTCGTAATAGTCGGTTTACCTTGAGTTTTTTCAATTGGTCCTCAACGTCAACTGTTAAGGCTGGGTACATGGACTGATGCTGGCGGACAAGGTTCTTGAACCTGAAAGGAAAGGAAATCGCGAATCATGCCGCAACTGTTCATCGCAGAATTAGTCTTGGGTGTTTGGCATATTAATAGGATCCCTACCTCATAGAGAAGTCCTTAAAGTCACCCAGGAGGTCACATACACGTAGGCCGGTGCGAGCTGCTTTGCTGGAGTATGCGGGTCCAATGCCTTTCTTGGTTGTTCCAATGCTGAAACACAAGGGAGGGATGTAAAACAACGTATGGAATCAAAGTCGATTTGTACTGACTATAGTGTAAAATGCTGGCAGGTCTGTGCTCTGCTATCCTTACTTCTTTCCTTCTTGTGCTTGCCTCTCAGTCTCCTGTAAACCATCGACTACCTGGTGGAAATCAAACACTGCGGAGAGACGGCAAACAAGGCCTCACACCCTTAAAAATGTATCGATTGATTGATGATTTATTCAGGCTGTACTTATTTGACTAAAGTAAACCACTCTAAGCAATATCATATCATGTATACATACCAAGGTGAGCTCTGTCTGAGACAATTAGTCTCTTCTCCCAGCCTTTCAGACCTGGTCAAAGAATCGAAAGGACATCTATGTGAGTATACACTAATCCTAATTTACACGAGTGCATTATGTGTAAAGGGCATTCTTTCTCTTAAAATACCTTTCTTTTCATTTTTATCGCCTTCTTCAAACAGGCCAGGTAGATGTATGACCACTCCATTGCCTACAAGAGCAGAGGAAGAGGAAGATGTAACTGCACTAATATTCTTAACCATGCTGTCTCAACAAAGCTGAATATTTAAGCCATTACCGATGAGGGAGATGCTTTTGGAGTTGATGATTCCACTGGGGAGAAGGTGGAAGTCATACTCCTTTCCGTCCACTACCACCGTGTGTCCTGCATTGTTGCCCCCCTGTAAATCCAAGCAGGGCCCATATTGTGATGTGATAGTTTACACTGTCTTGTTTTAATGATGATGTGATCAAATACGGTATGACGTTGACACACAAGACCACCAAAAAAACATCCAGCCACATGCACCCGTCTCATTATATTTTCGTGAGACGGTGATAAGCCCCCCTCTTTCCAATTCACTGAGCTTCTCCAGCACTTATTTTAACAGACTTGGCTGGTGCTGGTGGATCAACCACTCTGTCCGGCCTGGCTAAGTCCTGGCCTTCTCACATATCAAGCCTCCCTGAGAATGTGACCTCTCTCTAGCCCGGTGGGTGGGGCTCTCAAGCCTCCAGAACACAGGGTGCTAGTCCTGTCAGCGGAGAGAGTACAACACAGCAACTGTTGGCAGGTTTCACCGTGTGACCCCGTTGCTGGAGTGACCTCTGATATCTGACCAGAGGGTTATGTGTCTTGCATGAATGAATAGCAACTGACCTATATGGAGTTGTTTTTATTAATTCAATGCATCTGAAAATCAACATCTTTGTGATCAGCTGAATGAGTCAGGTTTAGAGGTGAATGCAATAATTAAGAGAACAGTCAGGCTAGCAAATTGTACTTGCCTGTTCCTAAAATGATCAGTAAAGACATTTAGAGTCTGTAAAATGATTTTAATTTTTTGTTTAACGGTCACAATTCTCCCATCCCATCACTTAAACCCATAAGTGCAGTTATGAAACCACAGTGCATTCTCAACACGGTTAAACTGTAATAGACAAAAAAGCTCTAATAAAAGTGTTTTCACTCTGAGCACCGGTTGCGTTTTAACAGGCTGCACAGTTTGTGCCAGATTTCGTAAAGAACTCGGGAGGGAAAAAAACGGCATTCAGCAATATTAGCAAGACATTCACAGCACGACCCTGTGAATGCTCGTCTGATATCACGAATCCAAAACATCTACCTGACATCTGCAGACAACGTCAGCGTCAGTCGCCAACAAATCGACGACTTTCCCTTTGCCCTCGTCTCCCCATTGCGCACCGAGCACCACCGCCACTTTGTTCCCAGTGTCGTTGCGCGATCGCTTCTGTCCGGTCGCGGCGGGTTGAGTCATGTTTTTGTGGTCTTTCGCAGACCAGGTGAGCGACATGATTGTGCGTTGCTAGAGCCTCCCGGTCTCAAGAAGACTAAGCAGTCTCCGAGAGTGGCATTGCCATATCTGTAACTTCATAGCCGATGATGTCAGAGCCAGACGCACAGAAGTGCGTAGCATGTGCTCGGGCAACTTGTCTCCAGGGCTGTTCGAGAAACGAGAAAATAGCCTTTACGCAGCACTCGAAGGGATGATTGATGTTAGATTCACCAAGTCAAAGCCCTTCATAACATATATTGTATGCAGCCTGCATAAGAGCTTTTCAAATGTATGTTTGCCACATTACCGCCATGAGTTGGTTGATTAAAAACAAACAGCTGAACACTAAATTCACTTTTATTAAAATATATTTAACATTAAAAGTTACAATCCGTTAAATGCTTTTCTTATATTTCCCTGTTAGAGATCATCTGGGTAATATATAAAGAAATAAACAGCAGTTTGGTTTTAATGAGTTAAATATCTTGCACCGACAGCACTGCATCTTCTTCCATTCTGTTGGTGCTGAAAAGGTAAATAGAGTACATAGCAAAAACACATTCACTGCTTATTACAACAGTTATACAAAACATATAAAGCTTATTCAACTTTTTTTTTTTTTTTTTGAATAGGTCTGAATCCAAACCAATATACACAAAAACTAACTAATTTACATAAAGTGACATGTTGACATCCATACAGCCTCAGATGTGTTTACTCTTCTTGGTCTTGAAAAACAAATCATTGCAAAAGGAAGACTTCTGCATCCTCTTGAAGGAGTCAATGCTCATATAAAATAAATGGTATTCCTTCTGGTTTACAACTCCTGTGTGAAATTAACATTTTCTTTTTCCTCTTGAGTTCCTTTTTCTGGAGTCACCTACGGAAACAAAGACTAAAATGAATAGGTGGTAAAAAAAACCCAAATTCAAATAAAGTATTTTAATACCATCTATAGTTTATATATTTACATGGGGATAAAACTATTTGCTCAATAACACTTCACATTGTGAAATCTATTCACGTTTCGGCTTGCAAGCATGATTAGATCGGCTTTAAAATGTAAGTTTTTTTTGTGGTGAAAACATTTTTAATGTATTTACATCACATACAGCATTTTTCATCAAAATCAGATTAAAGCAGTTTACAGGAAGCACACAAGACTGCGTTAGTACGTTTGAACAGTCCCAGTTGCAGACCTGGGGTAATGGACAAAAAAATATGGAAGGAAAGACACAAAAGTGGTGGCTTTCATGAAATAACTCAGTCCACGATGACGTCACAGTGACTCCACAAACTTGCAAGGCTGTTTGAGATCAGAAAACTGATGCGAGGTTACTTGACCACTGATTAATTGCTGTACATTTAGGGTTTTCCCCAGGTTTGATGGACATTAAAATCACCGCAAGACACATTTGCGTTTTGGTCAGTGGTGTTAATATTTCGGCCTGATAACAGAATTGGAAAAAGTTTTAAAGAGAGAGCGCGTGTTAAAAGCTGGACAACAGAGACAAATGAAATCCAGAATTTAACCAGTTAGACCAACAAATGACGTGTTAATTGAGACAAAGCGTCGACGGTGATTGAGTTCATTAGGATGATGTTCCTGCTTACAGTTTGCCATCCCATTGATTCGACCTACCTCACTGCAACACACAGCCTTTTTTATGTTTAGTGTGTCCGTTCCCACTGTTACCTTGTGTTTCAGAGAGTCAGAACGAGAACAGAGCATTCAAACAAACCGTCCATAGATTCAAATTCAGTCAATATTAAAATCAGCAAATCACAACGTGCACACTGCATCCATACTTTTAAATAAAATACATCCACACTCTTAATTAAAATGCATGTCGTCATGCAAAACACATGACTATACACTACAATAGCACATACATAAAATATAAAATGTTAAAAGCAGTAAAAAACAAAACTAAGGATTTCCATTTAAGACACATCAAGCGACTTGCATTCCAAACATCTTTATTTAAGTTAATAGATCGGTTACCTTGAGTACTCTTCTTTTTGTTTCGTTTGAAGATGCTCTTCTGTGTCTTTGGTTTGTGCTCAAGGGATGGAGGCACTGCTTCAGACACTGATGGCAGATCTGCCGATTCCAGTCCATCTGGGACATCGCACCCCTCGATGCCCTCACTGAGTGATGATTTAACAATAACGCATTTCCACTCGTCTCGAGCCTTTTCTTGTTCAACAGTCTCTGCTGAGCGGCTTATTTTATCACTAGTTTCACCTTTCCCATCTCCAATTAAAGTGCTTTCACTGCTCCGTGTCACATTGTCCATATAAGGTGAAGGACTTTCCTTTATCTGAACATTAACGCTAATGTCCGCTGGCTCCTCAGGCATCAGCTTCTCAGATACCATGCCGGAAGTGCCATCGAACACAGCTTCTAGGAGGTCGAACTCTGAGGGGAAAGATGGGCTGAGGACGCTCGTCTCAGTTGAATCCGATGAAAAGCCATTTGTGGGGAGGCACGGCTGATGTTCTGCTTTAACCTGAGGCTCAGGTTGTGTCGTTTCTGGTGAAGACACTACAGGCTTCTCTGGGTGTTGCCCCTCCTGCAGCGAAGCAGGTTTTTCGAGGGGTGCCTGCATCGTTGTGGCTGGTTCTCCTGGTAGTGCCTTGGGAGGTAGAGCTGGCCCGTCCTGCACCGCTCTCTGCGGTGCTGGAAGAGTATCTTCTGATGGGCTGATGAAGCCGTTCATTTTTCCTGTGCTGGACTGGTGACCCTCTGGCTGAGGTTTGGTGGGAGATGAAACGGCGGCTAATTCTCCGGCTTTTCCGTTTACAGGCTTCACACTTGATCCTGAGGGGGGAGAAGTAGGTAGTGTTGATGGTAAGACAATTATTATCTTTGAAATGGATTGATATTTTACAGCGAGCCAAGCTGCATTAAAAAGAAAATGCTCTCCATGCAAACACAGCTTGTCAAAGCAACTAAGCGATGGAGCTATTTTAAGGTGGCAGTGGTGTTTAGGCACAAATAAAATAGATAAAGCAGCAAAGCTGTGTTGCAGTTAAGTGGCTCAGGAGTGGAGCGAGGAACTGCGGATGGAAGCCACAGTTTCTTGTCCTTACCAGATGGGCAGGTATCCCTACGCTTTTCACTAGAAGGGAGGCTTTCCGAATCGCACCTTGGCCTGGTCTTTCTGAGGCTGAAACCTTTCCTGATATCCGCCAAGAGGTGGTCGATGATGCAGTCATCGTTCTGTGGCACAAAGCCTTTCTTGACTGGTAACGGAGAGGCATAAAGAAGGCTTTAAAACACACCACTCAAATGACATCTTGGTCAGGAATTTCTAGGGCACAGTAAACAAAAAGGAGGGCTTTTCACAACTTACTGATTTTTCCATTCTCTCCCTTCTGTCTCTTGGACTCTTCCTCTGCCAGCTGCCTCTTCCTCTTCTCAGCCTTGGCTGCCAGCTCTCTTCTGGTTTTGTTTTCCTGTTATCATAAAAGTAAAGATGTCACTGCCAAGTACAAAATGTACGTGGCAATTTGTTTTTGTATCATTTCGGAAGAGATATAGCAACATTTTCCCGTTTTTCCACAGTACATAATAACACCCATGTTCAATTGAGATATATATATCCCAAACGGCACAGCATGCACGTTGTTCTGAAGTTCTAGGTTTAAAACTACACAACATAAAGACAGTTATTATATGACTTTCCCTGTGATTGTGCATTTATAGTATTTTATACACTAATGTAAACAAATAATCCTCCCTGACCTTCAGTGCCTTGATGAAAAGTCCTCGGAAAGTCCTGATGGTTCCGAAGAGTTCTTCAAGAGACAGCTGATTGACATCTTCACATAAGTAAACAGCCAGCTCACTCTTCTTCTTCTCTACTGCAGCGAGCCTTTCACCTAAAGCCTGACATGCCACAATACTTTCCTGCAGCAGAGAAAATGGAGGGATTTGGATTATTGAGTTATCACACGTTGGCTCCATTTGCAGGCAAAGCAGAGACCATCGCGTTACCTCAAGAACTTTTTCATATTGCTCCTTCAGGTCTTCGACAGAGCCGGAGACCTTCTTGGCCGCCTCATTTAGTCGTTTTAGTAAGGCACTGGCTTCTGACTGAACAGAGTCCACGTTAACTCTGAGGACAAAGTGTAAAACAATTTCTTATAAGACTGTTACAAATCCACAGAGAAGCAATTAAAAAAAAAAAAATGAAGCACATGAGCAAAAGTAGATGTGAAAGGTTTCTATACCCTGCTGCTTTTTCACAGATCTCTATATCATCTGGCAGCGCCAACAGCTCTGGGTGGTTCGCATCTGCTTCCTTTGCAAAACAAGTCACGCAGTGGGTAGTTAAGTAATTAAACAGGTTCATAACTGAGAGGAAAAAAAAAAAAAAAGAAAAAAAAAGTTATGGCCGCTGTGAGCCACTTTGTGTACCTCCAGGATGTGATGAAGCAGCGTGATGCGGCTCTTGTTGGCCTTGGTCTCTGTGAGCTTGAGCAGAGAGCTGATCTTGAACCCCTCGGCGTTCCCTGTGTGACTTCCCTGGAAGTAGACCGGTGATTAAAAATGCAAGCGCCGTCTAAATGTCAGCTTAAAAGTAAAATATACATGCGACAGAAGAGGTTCTTACATAGTTGAGAAAATTCCCAACGTCAAGGATGAGCCTGCAGAAAATGGGCATGAGCGTGCTCGCCCTGAGAGCTGAGAGATTTGTTACATGGCGTTAATTTCATTATAATATATATATATATATCTTGAGAAAGAATGACAACTGCGTGCATACGAATATAGCTGAACGCCTAGGGTTTCCTTACACTGGCAGGCCTCCTCCACCAGCTTGACTTTAGGTTTCAGCATATCCAACACTGATGACGTCTCCTCACACAGCAACATGCAGTCAATCCTCAACTGATAACTGGAGAAACGAGCCAGAAAGCAAAGATAAATAAGATGGCCAGTTTGAGCGTATAGAATACGCAGCAAACACATGAACAGTGAAAAATAGAATTGGCGTAATAAATTACCATGGCACAGTGAGAAGGGAGGTGTAGAAGCGGTCAACATTTGCCAACTTTTCTTTCTCTCCTTGGAAGGACTTCAAATTTTCAATCTACGAGAAAGCACCAGACAGTGACTCAGACATTTGCCATTTCAAAGTGTGCCCTTGATAGGAGATACTTGGGCAAATAAAACTAGGTAAGGATGGAGAATAGTTAGTACAAACCTCGTGTTTCTCTGGTAGGAGCTTAATGAGCTGCTTTAGCACCTCTACATCCAACCTAGTACGGTCCCCATTCTGAATCATGGCTACAAAGTCCTCATTTTTGCTGGAAAGAGAAAAATGAAAAAAAAAACTTGACTGGAAAAAACATTAAAAAATAAAAATAAATCTAAATAATGTACGAATTCTTACCATTTGAACTGCTTTAGGAATATGTTCAAATTCAAGTTTTTCTTTGGATCGATGAATGTTATCTACAGAATAAAAAGAGACGTTAAGAGAGGCATATTGATTACTCAGCTTTGATAATCAGGTGCGTTTGTTCCGAGTACTACAGCGCTGAGGAACAGTGTCGAGTGTTGACCAAGCACACCTCTTTAGGTTCCTTCTTGACAGGAGCAGCTGCCCCCTTGTCTTTGTGCTCGGTCACCGGGAAACAGAACAGCTGCTCGATGCTGCCGTAGTCCGGCTCCCGAGGAGGAGGCTCTGTCTGAACCGCGGACCACATGGAGTGACCATCTGTGTGAGCGCAGGAAGAGAGGAACCCGTCATGAGCTCATGTGGCTCCATTTGTATCAACATCCTGCCATGGCTAAAATTCGTTTTTACAGTTTTTTTAAAACTCCGTTTACCCACCCAAATTTGGAAGAATGGTTCTGGTCATTAATGTTCCATCCCCAGCAACTATACTCTACACAGAGGCCTTCTGCCAATGTCTTCACTCACATTTCCCATAATAATGTTCTATTTCAGAAATGGCCTGAAGGGGTGAATGATATCTTGACGGATAGAGGCAAAAAAGTAATTTAGCATATTCATGATTCTCTTCAAATTAGATTCAGCCAGGGTTTACTGCCGTTATACATAAATGACAGACTGCAGTTGTGAAGTTGCAGTTAAAGAATGATTAACCCACTCACCAGTAACAGTGCGGAGTTTCTGCCAGTTGAGCTTTTTCATCCTCAGGGTGGGGGTGGGGCATCGGCTTGCCTTTTTGGGTGCAGCGTACCCGAGAGCCTGGCTACTCTGAGCCGACAGCATGCCGGGGGGAGGAGGTGGTGGAGCTGGCATGCCAGGTAAGGGAGGTGGTGGCGGTGGTCCACCACCCATCCCCGATAGGGGCGGCGGAGGTGGTGGGGGTGGCATGCCTGGACCGCCGAATAGTGGTGGTGGTGGCGGTGGTGGTGGCATTCCGGGCAAGGGGGGAGGTGGTGGTGGTCCACCAAACCCTCCAGGTAGCGGAGGTGGTGGGGGCGGAGGTGGAGGTGGGCACTGGTTAGAAGGTTGGAGCAGGAGCCCCATCATGCCAGGGGGTAGAGGAGGAGGAGGAGGAGGAGGAGGAGGAGGTGGTGGTGGTGGTGGGGGGAAGGCACACAGTGGCTTCTGAGAGGATGCGATGCTTTTGTCCGACTTCTCGTCATCCTGATGATGCAGATCGGTCTGCGCGGCCCTATCCAGTCTCACACGCTGCCCGTCCACTTCATGATGACCTTCACAGCTCTTGCCTTTGGAGGACATCAGCCGCTGCATGATATTCTCACAGGACTCCATCTGAGCTGAAGCACAAATCCAAACAAACACACATCAACCCCATTTGACACTCCTCTCACTAAAACAAAAGCTTCCAGCCATCCTGTCAACAGCTGCCTCCATTTCATTGCGACGAATGTTTTTTTCCTGGATAATCACACCCCTTCACACATGAATCACAGAGGAGGCCTTTAGCTACCCATTAGCTTCTCCGGAGACTTGACCTAAAGTGAATGTAATGCTGCCTCAGTGCTGACTCACAGTCCTGGGCCAGCAGTATGGCTCTGTTAGTGATGGCCTCCAGAGCCAGCCAGATATCAGAGCGGCCCGGCTCCAGCACCAACAACGTCTGCAGGATGGACAGCAGCTGGAGGGAGGCTGGAGAGCTGCTCACCTGCACACAAATATGCACAAATGAAGTGAGTTTGTCACGTTTGCATACCCAAGTCTAATAATGTGTGCCAGCACCACAACAACATAAAACTGTTCTACTCAGAGAGACCACAAGAGGGGTTTTCTTTACTGTAACAAAACATTCTGTCTCCTATTCATTGGACTATCTTAGTTCTTTCAGGTTGATGATGAAGCCAAACAGTCAGCTCTCACACCTTGTTAAAGAGTGTCGTGAAAACCTCCAGGTGATCACTCATGTCAATGCCCCCATAGACCCGCAGCAGCTCCTCCTCATCTTCAGCCATTGCCTCTTCAAAAGCTTCACATTGAATAATCAAGTCTTCATCCTCCTGGTCCCTGCACACGACACTCATACAGATCAGTGGTGAGGGACACTTCATCACATTTAAAAAGGACATTTTGAATTTTGAATAAGCAATGACAAGGGCCTCAAATTACTGCCTATTTAAGCATACAAACTGCAACATCGCATCCCAAAAGCACAATTTTACACTCAATGATTATGGACTTTAAAATTACCTCTAAATTTGAACTTATTTTGTTGCATAAAATCTGCTTTGGAGACTTGGAGACTGACAAAATCAAGTAAGAACAACAGAAAGAAAGCTCACCTTAACTTTGGCAGAATATCAAGTAACTGGAGTCCTGCAAGACAACGATAAAAAACATCCATGAGTATCACAACACTCAATCATCAGAATTTTAAGAAAGTTTATCTCCAGAAAGTGTCACTGACCTATTCACAGTGGCATATGTTAGCTTTGGGGAAATTGGCAGGAAGTCACAGGTGAGCAATCACACAAGAGGAGTGGCCATACAAATGGCTGATTGGTTAAAGGTGGTGGGTGGCATTTGAATGTTTTTTTTATATAGCTGCTGCATCTATGACATATTTGTCAAACTATCTTGACCGTGGTGATCTTCAGGCAGATGTAGCTCAGTGCTTAACGCCTCTTTGAAAAAAGCTCCTGGTTTCAGTCCAAGGTTAACCCTGTTTTTGTCCAGTATATGCTGGGACAGACTCCACATAAAAA
Source organism: Pholis gunnellus (assembly GCF_910591455.1). NCBI lineage: Eukaryota > Metazoa > Chordata > Actinopteri > Perciformes > Pholidae > Pholis > Pholis gunnellus. The sequence goes on along the minus strand of NC_136542.1, from coordinate 14,006,272 downwards.
AAGAAGAATCCACTACAGAAAAATGGATGGAGGGCTGGATGGATAGGGCGTTTCACTCACAATATATCATTAAAAATCACATTAGGTCAGTGTGATTTAATCAGTGTAAGAGTGATGACATGTTCTCTAGACTGAAATCGTTGATAGTCAATGTTATTGGTGTAAAATGCATGAATACACAATGCTTTATACACCTGAGGTTTGCTTGGTTCTCGGGCGTTTTGTGAGTGAGAATGAGGCCATTAAGCCTATTCTTAGACAGCGCCAGTGACAGACATATTTGTAACAGAGCTCCTGCTGATGGCCCGCTTTCCCATCTGCATTCACATTCAGCCCAGAGAGGAGACACTGTTGTAGTTCACCACCATGTGACCTTCCTCATGATGGGACTCCTAGACTCCCAATTCATTGTTAAGTAGCAGCTGAATGGAGAACCTACCGATAAACTGCTTTCTCATCTTATCTCTCTGCCTGAGGTCATCTCTCCCGAAGATGAGGGCGTTGACGACACTGAGGAGTGTCACCATGTAAGGGACGTTGTCTGTGGCCTGCAGCTCATTCATGATCACACTGAAGCGGTACTGCTGCGTCTTCACTCCCTGAAGGGGAAATCACAGTCAGTGTAAGTCATCAACATCATTGAGGAACAGTGTGAATCCACGGGATTATAAAGCTTGTGCATGCAATACACCACTAGAGGGCATCGTTAAGATACTTCATTAATTAACTTCATCATTTAGAGCGCAGTATCAATCCCACAACAGCTTGAATTTTTCGAAAAAATAAAGAAAGTACAACTTCTACATCTTCTTGCCTTGTAGTGGTCCAGGGCATCCAGTGCCAGCCGATGTCCGTCTTCAGAGAACACGCTGAGGGCAGCGAGTAGCTCAAACACCTGCTTCTTCACCATGGTGTTGGAAGTGTCCAAAGCTGCGGAGCATCGTGATCACACACATCAGTACAGGTCGGGCTCTCATAGTTTCCATCAGTTTCTCTTAAAGCAAAACCCCCTCTATCTCTGCTTATCCCCTCTTGAGTGTGGACTCAAGAAAAATGCTGTATTTAACAACTCCTCTTGAACTTTGCCCCCTGATGATGTTGTGTCGTACTGCAGATAAACATGTGTTTGTGTGTGTGTGTCTGTGTGTGTGTGTCTGGAGGTGGGAAAATCCAATATTGATAACTCACTGTGATACTACATTTTTAGGAATGTCCTGAAGCAACCCTTACTGAATAATTTGTGTGCACAACACTGAGTACAAGGCCGGAAAATTCAGCTCAGCACAGTGAGTCACATAGAGTTATGACCCATTTAATTCAAACTTTTACATAATATATAAAAAAAAAACTACTTTGACACTAAATGGAACGATGAGTGCAGTAGATGTGATGATTTTTCCCAAAATAAAGGGTATGGTCAACCTTGGGAGAGCTTCCGAATGTATCCCTCGTTCTCTATAATGAAGTGGATCCCTGCAGAGGAGTTCATGACCGCCTTGACGCAGCTGACACACGTGAGCTGCAGAAGGGCGTCGGCAATGCGAGAGCATCCCCGCCCCGAAAGTCGGTCCAGGGCCTCCAGGAGGAGATCCAGCCCACTCAGCTCCAGGAACTGGACCATCCATGTCTGGTCGCTGCCCTCCAGGCGACGCTTCAGCCCCGAGTAGTTGACCACGGTGGGAATTTGCAGCAGTCTGATGCACAGCTCTGGGTCAGCACTCTCCAGGTTGGCCTCCAGCTGGGTATCTGAGTCCTGCGAGGAGCCGAGGCGACCCCTGACAGCCGCCCACTTCTTTTTCCCATCTGACTTCCCCGACATGTTGGCTGTGGAGGACAGAAGGGAAAACGATCTCAGATTTTTTTCAATGTGTGCAGATGACAAGAGACAATTTTCAGCTATAATTTTTCGGAAACAAATTCAGCCTGTTTTGGACTGTGGATGCCGTCTGTTTGCAACGATATCGGAAGATTTTGTCCAGTATACAGTGTTGTCATTGCTATCCAGACAGGCAGAAGCAGGCCAAAATAAGGCCTTCTCAGAAAGGAAAGCAGAATAGGAAACGACAACGCCGCATTTTTGTGGGCGATTAAAAGATATGTCAGCAGTCCAGTCACCACCAGCTCTGCCAAACATTCCTATCTAATCCTGCTTAAAAAAGGAAAGAGACTAGTTGTCAGCTTGTCAAAACTCTCTGGAAAGCCCGGCTCAACGACAGCGTGTTTCGTAATTCACCATGTACATGAATGTGTTTTCAAGCTCATTGCTGGGATATAAACATTGGAAAACAGGAACACTTGTGACAAGCTAAAACATAGAGACAACTGTCTAGGACTAACATTTTACAAACATTATACCAACATATCTGTGACATGAATGCACACATTGAGCCCTTGTTCTGGTATAACCTCAGAGCACAGTCTCCTCTTTTACGAGCCTGCCACACCCACGAGCTTCTCCAAACTATCCACTGCAATGCATGTTACAAGTACAGACACGTTCCCACAATTTAATCAAATTAACGAGAGTAAGAGCTCGGGCCAAAAATGGGAAAAGAAATTTCTCCAGAAGTCTAAAAATACTTTCTCTCAGTGTGCTGGAGTTGTTATATGAGGTGGTCCAGAATAAAAGAACAAGCGTGAGTGGTCCTTCTGTCTCATGTTGTTGATTTCACACAAACATAAGATGTACAGACGAGGCATTGAGTGATGAGCATGTACAAACACAATGCTCTGTAAAAAGGTCATTCATAGAGCCAATCTGGAAGGAATTATAGCTTTTACAAGTCTTCTATTTGACCATCTAGACAATATGAGGCCCTATACTCTGGAATCCTGCTTTTTGTGACGCTTCATTTGAATTCTACGTGTTTTAGGAGATTAGTAAACTTAACACAGCGAAAGATAAATGGGGGATTTCTCTCTTTTCAAAAGGTAATTCGCAGAAGACATATTGGATTTCTATTCACTCTGCATAATCAAGGTAAAATGAGTCTTTCTCTTTTCTCACATACTCTGACTGCAGCGTTTTAGTCCTGCTGCCAGTGTGAGAGTGTTACCGTGGCAGCAAGCAGACAGACAATGGTGTTTTACAACAACAGGCTGCTTTCTCAATACTCTTCAAAGGGCTCAGTGTTCAGTGGACACAAAATGGATGGATGGCTCCCTGGCCCCTTTCAGGCTAATGGAAGTTATAGCCAGAACACCACTTAAACACTTTCTGATTCTCGAGTACATTTGGCGTTCATGTTCAGTGTGAGGAACAAAAGCTGACGATGAGAGGAACACTTGTGAAATGGACTCACGTCCTGCAAAGCGGTAGTTACAACGAAGACAGTTCGAGGGAAATGGTGTGTGCAGAAACAGGACTCAGGCAGCACGGCTCGGGAACGTTTCATAAGGAAGGAAATGACTTTCCCTGGACAGGAAACTTGGCTCGAGATAAGCACGAGGGTGTGACAGATTATGTTCTTCTTTGGAACGAAACGTCGGTTTGGTTGTTGTGGACGATGACTCAAGTACATTTTCATGTGCAAACATGGCAAGCAGTGTCACAGATCAACTGTGATGGGAAAAACCTTTTGCACCATTTTTTTCTGCACTCCTCAAATACCAAGGAAATTTGATTCGCCGACCTTGCCTGCCAGGTCTCCCACATGCACCACTAATAGCAGGCTGATTCACTGCTCACTGGACAAACCTACTCATCTGTCCTCTGCTTACACCGCCTACACACAGCAGCCCACTGCTACTGTACAGCATCAACACTTCAGGAAACGCAGGAACATCTCCATCTCCAGATTTTTTTTCCTATTAGACATATGCAAAGCTTGTTTGCATGATTACTTTTTTTTCCTATAAATGGTGCAAGTGAGTCATAATACATGAGAAATAACAATAAAAGCTTCAGGAGGAATAAACATCATGGGCCAGTTGAAACATGTATCTCTCGCTGCATTTGGTTTGGAAATAAACAATGGGGATACATAATGTCATATTTTACCTTTTGAGCACTGACATAATAGTGGATTTCATGGTACAGCTAACACACATTATGTTGCTTGGAGATTGCATAATCGTAGATAATTATTCAAGCTTCATCAATGCTGTAAATTCTATTACAGAATTCCCAGAGTGATTATAACAACATAGAACATCTGGTAGTCATTCAACTGATGTCCTAACCTTCTCTTCTACTCTCTGCTATTTAAGGGAGTGACCGAAATGCCTGCTAAGTCCACAAGCACATTGTGGAGTTTAAATGTTTTAGTTGTAGTTTCCTGTATTCCCAGACTCTCTGCAGAATTCCTTCAGCAATTGCCAGACTGATTTAAACATCTGCACATTGACAAACGCATTGACAGAGACAGTCCATATGGTCCAGCACACAGCCTCAAAACTGGAATCCTCAGTTCAAGTGGATTTTGACAACACAGTTTTTTCCTCGCCGCCGTCTTCCTCCTCCTCCTGTCCGGGGAAAGGAGGTAAATAGGAGACAGACGATTGCCACCTCCAGCATGGATCGAACATATTTTCATAGCAGAATGCAATTGCCAGTTTGCCAATCTGTAATATTGGTCCTTTATGATAACAAAACGGACCTTAGTAGCAACATTAACGGTGCAACATCATTACTTTGCGCTGCGATTTATATCCCCACATACCAAGAAGGGGCATAACGGGACTAGTAACTGACACCGGAAAACAAACCCTAACCGTTATGATTACTGTCAGCACTGCACATGTCCCATCCTTAGTGCATCGTTATAGATCACCTATAATCTGACTATGACACCTTACCTGCTTTTATTCCATCAATATGAAGACACTTGATGAACCGCGTCCTCTGATGTGCTTTCAAATCAGGGAGCGCTTTGCAGTCATCCGGTCATTTTAATCGAACCAAAAAATAAGCATGGAGCCCTGGAAATGTCGGCGCTGTGGGGCAAAGTGAAACCCTGTGTGGAGTGCGGATGGCACCGTTTTCAAAACGTTACGGTCTCTGAGCTTTCATTTACTTGTGAGAGGCGGACATCATCAAAACAACTAAACTTACTACATTACTCCGCTTTGACATCCGGTCGAAACCATCAGAGTAAAACATGTATGTAACGTTAGAGTGGCTGCGGTACGGATTAAAAGCTTAAAAGCTTTACGCAGTTCTGGGCTCAAGATAGGATTTAGCCCTTTAAATGTATAACGTTACTCGAAGAGACTGTGGTTACAAAAAAACCGTTAACGTTAGTATGGCTACTTAAGCAGTAAACTAATCACAGAAAATCTTAATGAAATACAAACAAAGAACAAGTTATTATAAATGGAGTAACGTTACCTGTAGAAAGGGCTCCAACCAAGGTATTTCGATATAAAGCTAATATACCAGTTCACGTTAACTTGGTCCCAACTTACAAAACTGAAACAATGTCAGTTGAACTGCAACTGCTATGTAAGTGATGGGTTAACGTTACTAACGGTTAGAGCATTCAACTGAAAATAACGGCTGGAGGAATTACCTAAATCAAAGCATTTTTTTTTCAAATGTCTTTCTTTTTGTTGCATATTCACACTCAAAGAGGTTTCCATGTACAGCGTTTTATTTTGGAGGCAGAATTGCCTAATTTCCGGACTTGGTGGGTCTGCCGTTCTCTGGCTTGAAGCTGATTGCGATGCGGAATGCAGCCAGTGGTTGCGGGCCCTCCTCCCATACTCCCCATCCCATCAACTGGATTTGACCTCAGGCGAACAGTTAACCCGAGTTAATCCAAGCCAGTCAACGAATGTTGACAGTACAAGATGCCTGTTGCAGTAACGAAGCAGCATCATTCTGAATTAATACCGTTTTGTTTATTGCAGAGACAATGTCCGACCCTCGGGGTGTTTGAGTCTGACTGCCCTGAAGAGCCTTATCACAACATGCTCCAACATTCTTTACTTTTTAACTTAATCCAAAATTATCCTTTGAATTATTTAAATCAGAATTCAGGATCCAGACGTAATCTGGAGACACCCAGGTGGAGGCCACATCTTTCCTCTATGATTTTGTTTACATGGCTCCAGGGGTTTAGAAATGTAAAAATCTCCCACAAAGTTTTGATCCACTACTTGATAGAAATAGGATATGAGAGGACATGAGCTATAGCTTGTAGCATATTCAGCACCAACAGTGCATGGAGATAATTCAGTAATTCCTTAATCATCTCGGAGTTGGGAGTCAAAATGTGCTTTAATGAACAAAATGTTCCTGTGACTAAAAACATTGGAATAACAAGAAGTTCATCAAATCAATAACTGCCTTGAATGTGTTTGCATGTATCCTTAAGGACAGTAAAGTTGGGATGAACAGGAATAGTGTTATAGTCTTTTTATTATTATTATTTGGTGTTTTGAGTGTCTCTTGTCACTGTTTGTATGCATATAATTCTGCAAAGTACAAAGACATCTTCAATAGACTTTTTCATTCCGTATCTGAATTGAACAACCTTCACTGTCAGAATGACAATTGAGCTTGCTGGAGTTTCACTGCCTCAGAGAAAAGTATCTATATGGTAAATGATGCTGCTTTAGGTCCCCTGAGCCAAATTGCCAGCACCATAAGATGTTTTTGTTTATCCAGAAGAAAATGGGGCTTGAATCAGCAGCATGGGTACTTAAATTACAACATCAAAGAATATGCAGGATAGCTGATCAGCAGGATCAGCAGGATCAGTCTGCCACAGGGAAATAATGACCACACTTTGTTTGAATGGAACAACAAAAGCTATTGAGCAAATATTATAGGCCTACTCATCAAAGTCCACAACACTCCTGCTTAGTTGAACAGGATCATGAAACCCAGTGGGTAACAAGCTCCCAAAAGTCAACATAATTATCATTTATTGTTGTGTATACATGTATAGGCCTACACATTAGAGTGATTTTGATTTTCAGCCATGATTCAAGGCACAAACTAACTCTTAATTCACTAGCTGTCAAACCTTTTACCACAAGGATCTCTATAAAGGTGTGTCCGTGATTATAGGATTTAGTTCTATGTGTTCGTCCAAGGTTTCCCAGAACAGCGTCATTAAAAATGCTCAACAGGAGGCTGTAACAAAGCTCTTCTGGATGAATATCCTGAGAGATGGGAATGTTTTTGAACAACCTGTGGTAACAGCTTGCACAAAACATGTAGCTTTTTCATAACCTTTAATTTATTTGTATTTTAGATAAAGAGAGCTGTTGGACATGTTCCACTGCATCACTGTGGTGTGATCCATAGTGCCAACAGTGGCTGTGTTATTACTAAACCACACAACAACAGTCCCATATTTGGAAAACAAAAACAATTCATCCCTCTTTTAGAAGTTTCATTAGGGTTATTAAAAGAAAATTAATTCTGTCCAAAATACTATACATTTTGTCCCAAGGACCCTCATGCAAGCTACCAGATGTTGATATGATTTTTGGGTAGTGAGTGATAAGAGTGGTGGAAAAAGATAAAACAGCTGCTTTTTTTTCTTTTTCAAATCAAAGTATTATTAGTATTTAACTAAGAATTCCTCCTTTTACTGGAGATCCCCTGGTGGCTATCAAACACCCATCAAGAGTCAAGAGTACATGGATCCCAGTTTGGACACCACATTAGCCGACAACCCGAGGCTGTCCCAGAAAAGCCATAATCATACTTACAACTAAAAATTAATAAACGAAATGGTCTAAACAGCAGAGGTCTCTATTTACATTTAACAATTGATACAAGGTGTTGTCATGCAGGTAAAGTAAAAGCAGACTGATTCAAATGTAAACAAAGGTGGAGCCCAGCTGCCCAAAATTAAAACAAAGGTGTAAACTGTTGTAATAATTCCTGTACAGCCAAACTGATCCATCGCCAGGCTATAAACTGATATCAATCTATGTATAAGAATTGGTGTTTATGTTGGCAAATGTGCAATAACTAAATGTAATAGATAAAATACTGGAATGAGTTTGAGGACAGTGTCGCTGTTACACAATTTGTCCACCAGAGAGCACTCTGTACTCATTACAACAAGAGAAGTTTAACACATAACTTAATTAATCAAATATCAAATGTCACAACTCTTTACAGAATTGAGGGAGCCTTGAGCATCGGTTTATGTGAGAAAATAATGAAGACCAATACATTCTTTACTGTCATTTTTACTCCCAAATATGAATATTTGTAACAGCCTCAAAAACCAAAGAATCGTTATGTTGTAAAAAGTTTGTTAACAAAAAAATACAGATACATTGTTGAAACTACAATAGCTCTACAAATCGATCTATTTGTGATGACATGCTGTAAAACCATTTCACAGCTGGAATACATTTGAAGTCTAAAGTAACTGTGCAGTGAAAGTAGGATTCAGCCCACGAGACACAACAACAATGTTAACACTATTAGGACTGATAAAACCTACTTCTCGATGTACAAGATGTGGTAAACATGTCCAGGTTGTTTCTGCATTTACCCAAAAGAAGAGCAGAACAACGGAGCAAAAACTACATTTCCCTGGTTGCAGTGCGCGCTCTAGTTGAAAGGTCGAAGACGTAAAACACATGCTGCCTGGACCCGGGGAATAACAACAAACAGCTGCATTCGCCAAACGTTGACATTTCTTATTTTTCTGTGTTGGTATCGTTGCCCGTTGTTTGCAGACATGTCTGGAAAGGCCAAGGATATCCTGAAGATGGATCTGTATGGTTTACTCGGCATTGAAATCACTGCTACATCGAAAGAGGTGTGTAAATAAGCTAGCTGTTAAGCTAGTTAGCTAGATATAAAGTCGCTATTTTACAGGCGCATTACAGACTGGAGGACGTTATTTTAGTAGACAGCTTACCGGACTGTCTGCTAAGTGAACGTTGAATGTCACAGCAGTTGTGTTTGCAGCAGGAGAGACTGTGTGGCATGTTTGGAGGCTATATTAGCTTGCTACCATGGAGCTTAAAGCAGTGTGAGTGTGTGTTTGTGTGTGTGTGTGTGTTCGTGCATATTAACTAGATGGGTATTTTCTTTCTGTGAACAGAAATGCCAAGTAAGCAAAACGAGGACTGAATTTCTAGGTCCAGTGAATGAGACACATGTAGAAAAAGACATAAACACCGGCTAATGACTGAATGACTGAATGACACAGATGTGATGCACGAAAAGGCCACATGGTGGCGGTGTTGCATCAGTTTAGTCTTTGCCTTAAATTCTAGTGCTGCAATCACTTTTGATCAAGTACCCTGCCAGTTATTTTTCCGAATAAATAAATAATTGATTGGTTAATTAAATGTTAAATTAAGTAAAAGATGCCTGTCACAATTGTTGCACATGTAAAGGATACGTCGCCAAATTGCTTGTTTTGGATGACCCATAGTCCAGAACCCCGAAGATATTCAACTTACAATACTGTTAAACAGAGAAAAGCAGCAAATTATGAGAAATATGGAGTGTATGGCATTTATCTTTAAATATCACAACGGTTGACAATTATTTTCCCTTTGATCAACCGATCGATTAATAGACTAATTATGTCAGCTCTTAATAAATGGATGCATGGATGCATGGATGCTAAATTCATTTTTGGTTTGTAGTCTGCCAAGTCAATGTATGTTCTTTATCTAAAACTAAACCAACATGTCTGATCACAAACATATGAGGCCTTCTCTACAACCCAGGTCTGCTCACCTCTGCACAGTACAAGCAGAATTTAGCCTGAATGACATTTAGTGCCTGCATGGATTTTGAATCGACTCCTCTGTGTTTCATTCCCCAGTCCAGAGTGGTTTACCATAATGTTCTGAATCCCCCCCCCCCCCCCCCCCCCGACCCCCTTTCATCACAGTTTCCAGCATCTAGAATCCACAAGCCCAATGGGAAATTAAAATTGCGGCCCAGAATGAGGGACGAATGTAATTTCTTAATTGGATTTCAAAGTCCTGTCCTCCCCGGAGGATTATCCTGGAGGAAGTTAGCGGTTATGGCTTGGGTAGAACTGAGGCTCCAAAATGCAGAAGGCTGGTTCTGTGAGGTCTGGTGATGGTCGAGAGCGATAGCGAGAGAGAGAGAAAGAGTGTGTGTGTGTGTGTGTGTGTGTGTGTGCGCGCAGTGCACAGAGTCAAAAATCAATCAAGTGTGTAAAGACAGATGTCATCAGATGGGCTACTTATCCCAGTTATTTTACCCGCTGCTGCTCCACCACTATCGGGCATGTTGTTGAGGGGAAGAAGCGCATCCCACAGCCTGTTTATGTGGGCTCTGCCACAGCTTGTAAAACACTGTCTTGACGTAGGAGATTTACGCTCTGCATCTCCTCCTGGTTCTATTTAGCAATCCTTTTCCTCTTATCACTGCTCCTGACCTTCTTATGGGCGTGGCTGGCTGATACATGCTGGAGGAACCGGCATGTCGGAGTCTCTGATTTAATGACTACGGATGACCGGGGGGGGGGTTCTGCTCTATCCCCGTGCGGCGGGAAGCTGACGCTGAAGGCTATCCAGCAGTTAAAGAGTCATTCTCATGCGTATCAGCAGGACTTGGGTAATAACTGCTAAGTGTGTGTACCTACCACAGATTGCTTGATGAGACGATGGTAGCGGTCAAGACCACACAAAATGTGTTGTGGTTTATTCAGCTATACTTGCATTGTAGTGTACCTGATGTGTTGCAGCGTATACGGTTTGATTTAATGCATTGATCTGTGTTCCACAGTTCTTACAGATATTACATACCAGACAAACCTATTTCACATATGATGTAAACAAAAACCAGAATCACAAATGTGTTAGTTTTCAGTTGCAATGTGGTTGAAATCATTAGAACGACAGCACATGGTGATCTAGTCTTGAATCAAGATGTGAAGATGAACTTTTAGTTTGTTTCGTCAGGTTCACCAACACGTGGAAAGTCCATCACAGAGTCTCACTGTTTCTCTTCATTACGTCATTTTCTTATTACTTGTGGTCACATCATCTCTGCCCCGTCTCTGGTTCCCCCTCTTCCGTTTCCCTCAGCTGCACCTCTTATTATTTTCCTCCAGCTGATAGCGTCCCTGTAAATAGCGCAGCGTTTGTAATTAGGGAGGATGGGCCCGTGGCAGGTCAGGCAGCTCATCAGCCACACAGACGAGGGGGCTGCGCTGAGGCTGCACTAGGACTAGTTTGTCAGCTATAATTGCCACCAAAGATTGGTGTAATGAGGACAAGATGTGTGCATGCGGGGATCAAGCGGGTACAGAGAGTCTGTTTTTCACCGGGCACTAACCGTCAGGCTACTGTAGGCCTGCTGCTGTGCTGCTGTGTGATCACTCTGTCCTCGGTTTCTTGGCTCCTCCTGCAAACTAAAGCGTGGGAAATAGTTGACATTTCTGCAAAGGCATGTGACAATCTTAAATAATTTGAATATAAAAAAAGATAGATGTCACAACAGAATCAAATACTAACATGTCTGCTCATATTAGGGGGCAATGGACAGCATCTGGGTTCCTGTGGTTTTCCCTTTACACGGTCCCGAAAAGCTCACGGTGAACTGCACAAAGATAATAACGACAGTAATTGACTAGTCCTTGTAGGAAGATGCCACTCAATCTGAGCGCTCTTATCCAGCACATGTGCTAACCTCTTCAGAAGTTGGCCCGCTTCGGCTTCTATAGTTTGTAGGACCAAAGGGCTTCAGGGTCTTCCAGCATCAATTAAGGCTTGCGTGTTACGGCATCGATGGGAGTAATCATGTATTATTTAACAAAACGGCACTGGAGGCGCAGCGGAGACAAGACGTCGTGAAGGATGCTAGAGGGAGCGAAACAGAAAAGAGAGGAGGAGGAGGGGGAGGGAAAGGGAGGTTGGATAATTAACTGGAATATAGAAAAGTACATGTCAACTAGATCCTTAACTGAGCTGAACTCGGTGAGACAGAGGTGATGACATGCAGCATAGCCGCTCTCCACCAGAACAGCATCAATGATGACAGGTCGTACTTGTCGGCCAGACGTTTTGGTCCCGACAAAGTCAAACATCTGCTGTGTCTCCAGCAGATGTGGAGATGTGTTTATCTTATCAGCCGGCTTCAGGTGACGATGAGCATGAGAAGTAGAGCGGGTGTGAACCCAGGACACGGCGTTATAGCACTTAAAGGACTGTAAGAAATAATGCAGGCTTGTTCACTGTGGTGGATTTTATTGTAATTGAACATTTTGAAGTGTTCGTGAAAGAAAATCCTCCCTGAACTCTTTAGGAAATGGTCAGCAAAGAAATGTACATAGAATTAAAACAGTTTAACACACTGGTACAGACCAATGGTTGACGATACCTTAGAACTTGAGCTTGAGTTTTCGTTTCCTTTCTTGTACCGACCTCACCAAAAAGTCTTTTTGGAGAAATTTGGACAAAGCCCTGAGAGTGTGATGGAGAGCACAGAGAAAAGAAAAAGGGAGAAGGAGACACGGAGGCTAAAAAGGGGAAGTGCTCGGAGGCCAACAGTAAGCATATACTCTACGTGTTTGGCTCCGGTCCACAGCCCCATGTGTCAGTTTCGATCCGTAGGAAGGCTCCGTGCGCCAAGCCGCATGACTACAAATCTAAAAAGGATTTCTAGTCCCTCAAAGCCCTCTCAATGAACCAGGTTCTCATTTACTGGAACTATCAGAAAAATAACCCGATGTTGAGCAAGAGAGAGAGAAGAAAGGACTTGTGACATTTCGGAGCTATCTGAGCCATGGTCGGCTCCAGAGGGTTCACTGTAGGCTGGGTGTCTCAGCTCTGGTACCGTGGACAACAGGCGTTCAGCCCAATGTGCCGGAGCCGACCGTCTCGGAGACTAAAAATGTGAGAGCGTGCAGAAGAGCGGGCATGACTGATTAAGACCGGTGAGAAAGATTACGTCGGTGTGTCTGAGCTCGGATATTTGGGGGGGGGGGGATGTGTGTGTGTGTGTGCCAAATCCTTTAGCATGCAACGCATATGAGCGTGCGCTTTTTTATTTTTGAGGCTTCAGCCCCCTCTGGTTCTCCACGGAAAGTTTCCCCCGCTTCCCTTCTTTCTCCAGAGGAGCAGAGATCTAATGAAAACCACCTTGTCATTAACCGGTCCCTAGAAGGACCAATGAATGGTTAACATTCCAAGCAGTGACCTGGAGTTAAAAAAAATCAGCTATAACCAAAACCTCATATGACATTACAATACTCCGAAGTATTGTTTAGTTTTTTCCACGTCGGTTCTCTGAACCCCCCCGGAAAAAAACCCAGTTTTGGCTGCCTGCCTAAGATATTAATGGCAGCCTTCTCCGATGTGTTATAGACAATGGCACTCTGTTTGTGCATGTTATTGTAACATTTTTTAAAGTTTGAATTAAAGGTGGACTAATAGTAGGCTGCAACCCGGGTCGCATTCATCTTGCTCCCTGGCAGCGGGCCTGAGAATAGCTTGCGGGTAATTCACTGTGGAGTTTGTGCCGAGGTGGTTAGAGTCCATTAACAACATGTCAGACAGACACGAAGCAGAGGATCAGCTCAGGTGTTGATTTGATCCACACAATACAATCTGGGTTTTAAAACAAAATGTAAATGCAGACCACATTTCACCCCCAGTGCTTTCATGTCAGACCGTTACCATTTGTGCCATCATTTCTTTATTCAGACTTTGGTTTTCTGGGCCAAGGACGACAGGATAAAGATAATTGCTACCGAGAGTAAGAATTTTAAATTTCACGTTGCCAAGATCTGTGCTTGAGTGGATGATTCGTTGTCTTTGGGTCCTAATCAACGTTTTCCACTCTACATAACTCTGGGGGTTCTTCTGTTGTTCTCCTAGATCAAGAAAGCTTATCGACAGAAAGCCTTGACGTGCCATCCGGACAAGAACCCAGACGACCCAAAAGCAGGTGAGTGAGCGCGTTGGTGTGTTCACCGTCTCTCCATTCTGAGCCACTGACCTCTTGTCAGTCTCCCAGATGTGTTATTTGCTTATGCAATCTCTGCGTTGTTTTTCTGAAGAATTGGCGTTAATCGTCTGACTTGAGCGGCCATCGTGCTCCAAAACCAGAAAATGAATGCTCTCGAGTAAGCGCTCTCTGCAAGTCGTACCCTGCCAGACGGCCCAGCCACAGAACTTTGTAGGACGTCTAACCAGCGGCCGTCTCTGCTGCCGGCTTTCTAGCCAGACGGGACCAGCCAAACACCACCACCACCACCACCAGCCTTTCCACACTCCATTCCTCTTTGGCTCGAGTCCTTCTGCGGCCTGTCGCCAACCAGCATGTCAACAATTAGAGCAGGAAATCCCAATGTAGCTTTTCTTTTTTGTCGGGAGGGTAAAAAAAAAGAAAAAGAAAAGGCACCTTGGACAAAGGACTGGTCATGAGGCGTGTTTTCAAGTGAGGTTTATGTGGTTTCTGGATAGTTCAATTTCTGATTATGTCAAGAGAAAAAAAAACTGGGAAATTGGTTTGGTGGGTTGAGAGGGATAATGCAGAGGCAGGGGGTCGGTTTCCCTGAAATGGAAAAGAAGTGGTTTGGAGGGCCTCAACACTTGAACCCACACATGGACAGACTCCGTCTCTATCGCACGAGAGCCGAGCAAGTCTTGGGATTTGCTGCTCCTCGGGGGAAGGTTGTACTCATGTAAGAGGTGACTGGGGGGTCATGATTCCTCACTGACTGAAGACCCCCCCCACCACCACCCCCACCACCAATAATATTTCCTCACTTTCCTCAACCCCCCCATGTTGTGACACACTGAGCTGCCTAGTGGGCATGGCAGGCCCCTCCCCCCCCAGTTGGATTTCATTCCAGCCCATTATGTGCGTGTAGGTAACCGGCCTCTCCAGAGCCCCCTGTTAGTGTGCACTGCCAGTCCCCACAGGGAGTAACAGTATCGGTCCGGTAGGCCTCCCATCAGTGAATGATTAGGCCTGTCTAGAATGGTGCAGTAGTGCGGCGGTTATATGATGGAGACTGGGCTTGTGGTCTCCCTGCGTACATTTGTGTGTGTGTGTGTGTGTGTGTGTGTTCGATGACAACAAGGGAGTCAGAGTCATGTGTGGTGATTGCGGCAGTGGCCCCTCGAGGTGCTCTAATGAAAGATAGACCGAGAGGCCAAGGGTCCGCGTCGGAATGCACGTCTGTGTCATTGGAGAAAAGTGTTTTCGTGGCACCTTTTTAAAAGCATAAAAAGTTTGTTTCAGCCCCGTGTCCACGCTTCAGCTTAAAGATATAATGCTGAGCACACTACGCCTCTTTTGGCCTCAGCCCCCTCTAGATGCAATGTTCTCTTGTCTTTCTTCACGCCACATCATCTTCTTTTGTATAACAATTGGCAGTTAATTGTAGCCACACATCCATGTGTGAAATGCAAAAAGAAAAAGTGTTTCCACGTGCATCCAGTAGCTGAATTTTCATTGTCTTCACTTTTTCTTTTCTTTTTTATAGTGGAGCTCTTCTACCAGTTGTCCCAGGCTCTCGAGGTGTTAACTGATGCTGCTGCCAAGGTAAGGGCCACTGATGGCTCCCAACAAGTCATAACTGCTGATACCCACTCTCACAGAGACATGATTCATCCTGGTGTCTAATACTGTTGTCAGGCTGCCTATGACAAGATCATCGCTGCCAAGAAACAAGCAGAAGAGAGACACAGGAAGTTAGATGATAAGAGAAAGAAAATCAAGCTTGGTGAGTCCCTTTCCTACAGCATCTCGAGGCTTTCATTACACAGCAGTTGGGATTGTAAAAGGTTATATTAAATCATTTTTTTGTCAGACGTATTCCAGGTTTAACACAACACCGGCTAATATATTTTGACAGCGTGGTTGGTCCAGCAGGAAATTAAAGAAGAGCAGCTTTTTGCACAGCTTTGTCTGTTTTCACACTTGACTGTGTGTGTGTGTGTGTGTGTGTGTGTGTGTGTGTGTGTGTGTGTGTGTGTGTGTGTGTGTGTGTGTGTGTGTGTGTGTGTGTGTGTGTGTGTGTGTGTGTGTGTGTGTGTGTGTGTGTGTGTGTGTGTGTGTGTGTGTGTGTGTGTGTGTGTTGCTTTGACAGACTTGGAGACCAGAGAGCAACAAGCAGACGCTCTGAGCCAGGATGAGGTGCAAAACACTAGAACACTTGAAGAAGAGGTAAGAGAATTTATAGAAACCGTATGATAAATGATAAATGCACCAAACATAACCTGGGAAAGATGTCGAAAAAATGTAAATACAAAATGTCACTGTGTACTGGGAACAAGGTATTCCAGTGCATCCAGGAATCTCTGAAGCGCGCCCAAGTGTTTTTATTCTGTTCTTCGTCGAATACTCTCTTCTGATTTAGTTGAAATCTTCCAAAGACTTGGGTCGGGAACAAAGGCTGCATATATTACTGCCATATCACTATGATCAGTAAACCCATTAGGTGATATTGCATGACTTGGTGCACTTTGTTCAGAAAGCCAATAATAAATAAAAAATGGTGCGAATGCTTCGAAGGTTGAGTCATGGCCTGTGCTTAATGTGCTAAATGCATATAAATATGTGGCCACGTGCCTTGTGGGAGAGGAGGTAACCAGTAGGTGGCACTGTTCCATTTTCTTTCTCATCTCAAGGGATTGTTGCCTTAATGGAAGAAATCAAATGGTCTGCACACTTTCCTGGAAACACAGAATAGCAGACAGTGTGTATTATAAGTGAAGAAGAAGAAGAACAAAGATTCATAACTCGCTGTGTCTGCCTGAGCACGTTACTGTATATCGCATGTGTTTCTACCAGATAGCCCGTTTGAGAGAGGAGGGATCCCGGCAGCTTGAGGAGGAACAGAGGCTCATCAGGGAGCAGATCCAGAGAGAGAGAGAAGCACAGCAGCAGCAAGCGGGAGACGGACGTATGTACACTTTCAAGATTTAACCCGAGCCAAAGTCTGCTCCGGGTCCGGGTTAACCGAACCGGTTCAGCGCAGGCCCGTTCTGCTCGGATGAATCCAGTTTGATCCAGTGAAGTCCTCTCACAATCCTGAAAAACCTCCGCTGAGTGAACCCCTATGTTTCCCGACCGTCACACTGTCAGTCAAACCACAGCAGTCACCAGGCTCCCAAACAATAAAAATAACTGAATGTATTTTTGAATTTATGTTTTGCACTTTGAAGAGGTCTATTTTAGTTTCTTGGCAGTAAGAAAACTGGTAACAGAGCAATGCCAAGCACCACACACACACACACACACACACACACACACACAGTTTTCCATCTAACTTCTAACCGCCTGATAATACTTTTGCTTTAAAGCGAGAGTGTCTCCATTTCGGAGACATGAAAAAAAAAAAAAAGCGAGACTCTTGTAAAATAAGACCATAGAAGTGTGTGTATTTAAGGGGAAGTACTGATTCTTGGCCCTGGACTTCGATCCATTTTTGTGGCTGGACAATTACTTATGCATCGTCAGCTCGTCTTTTGAGTCTCCTCCATTTGCACGCAGTCAGGCCTCCCCAGCCCTCCACTCGATCAGTGCTCTGTCTGTTCTCGAGAGGCACTCGGTGGATCATCAGCCTGCACTCGGGGCCTTACCTCTACCATACGACAGACAGAAAGTGCTGATCTGATTGAGTTGACGGCTATCTCGAGTGCCGCGTTTCTTTCCTCAACAAAACAATTGTTTCCTTGTCTTTTCACTTCACTTATCTTATTCCCCTCTCGTGTTCTTTTTCTTTCATCAGATTCAGGAGGGGAGAGATGTTTTAAGAGCAATCTGACCCCCAAATTGAAGGTAAGGCTTGCGGCTATGGGCTTCTAGTCAGTGGACGATACGGAGAGGTCAGGATGAGGGTTGCAGCTCGTAGAGTAACGCCGAGAGATGGAAAAACAGGAACGGCTCCATCTGAGTGAAAGTGCAGGCGGAACCTCAACGGGGGTTTTTGACAGAGCCTAAGACATTTTGTAATTCATTATTTTGGAGGCCACAAACGCTGTCTCACCACTGAGCGCACAGGCTGTTCTGACGCCCATTCCTCCAGAGTCGGCCTGACGTCCTCAGGAGACCTGTAACGATGCCAAGAGAGAGCTTATTATATTTCCTCCTGGAAACGGCCGAGCCTGTGCATATTAACGGACACTGGGGATGTTAGCTAATGTGTTTAGACATTAAATCTGGTTTTAAAAGTTGATAGCCATCTAGTGCAGCAGCGTATTCCCCGACATTTGTGTGTTCAGTTAGAAAAACAAACAGCAGCCGTAAGACTGACGTTATCACGGGTCACGTTCTTATGTCGTCTCTACACTCAGATTGAGAACAACGTTTTTCCTGTCCGGTAAAAGTAATGTATCTTTAACCCGATTCTAAATGATATGGCATTACAGGAGATTATTTAACATTCTCAACATTAATAAAGCAGCAAACTACTGTTTGCTATGTAAAGGTTTAGTGGAGTAATATGTCTACCTGAGCAGAGGACGAGGTCGCTCTCCCTCTGTGTGTTTTGTCCGAGCTGCTCCGAGCTTTGTTGACATAGCCGGAGCCAGCCGCGGCGCTATTAGTGCACGTGGGCGTGCCACACTGGCTTGCTCGGTTGTTAGCGCTGTTAGCACCTTTTAGCTTTGAGCTGCTAGCTCGCCGTCGCCATGTTGAGAGCTGTTGAGAGGCAATCAAAATGCTCCCTTTCCCATATGTTGCACCTTTAAAGATTAAACCTGATTTTTAGATTGAACACATCTCTGGGACTATTAGACAATAATTTGATACACAATCTTGTTGTCTTTTGCGTAGGCTGTTCATCGGAGCCGACTTTATTATTGTCACTCTTGGTGTTGTGCTTTATTCTGTGGAGCTATAGTTCAGCAGGTCATCCTGTGTTTTTTGGTCCAGGACTCCGTGTGTTGATTCTTAACATTGTAGCTTTCCAGCAGTCACCTTTTGGTATGGATGGAAGTTGACTGCAGGTTTCACAGGTGGTGCCAGGGTGATGTTCCAAGAGTTTAACAAAGTCTCTCTCCCATAGCTCCAGCCTGTCCTGATATGCTAGTCTGTGTGTTATCACTGCCAAGGTTACTTGGCGTACTTTGTCTCATCAGTCTAATCGATCGTGCTCTACTGCATACCGTGCACTTCTTTTTTTTTCCTCGTGACTAATAAAGGCCTCTCCTTTTTGTCTTCTTTCTCATTCTAGTTAAAGTGGAAGTGTAAAAAAGACGACGAGACGAATGGAGGCTACTCTCAAGACATTCTTTTCACACTCCTACAAAAGGTACACATCCTAAAAATGTAAACAAGTACTTCCACAATGTTACAGCAAAACATCTATCCTCTCACACAACAGAGTATCAGTAAGGTACCATTTTGGATTGAATAATATAATTAAATAACCTCTTTATTATATCCGTTTTAGGACATTGTAGGCAGAGTTTTAAATTAATGAGCAAGACTGCTTCACACGAATTCTGCATTAATGTGATGAAGTATAAATGTGAGGAATATAATCGACTGACAATGAAATGTTCTTGAAATTCAATATATAAGGATAAATAATATTGAAATATAAAATTCCACGAATTGTGTAACGACCAAAGCAGAGCTCCGCAGTAACAAACTTGCCTGCAGAGTCCGGCCGTATTTGAGGTCTGCATGACATCAGCGCTGTAGATTGTTTTATTCTTCCCCTTAAACGAGGCCCATTAAGTTTTGTTGCTGTGAAAGTGCTGAGGGCAATGCTGTAGTGCCCTTTTAAAGCCATGCACGCCATTGTTTGTGCCCCTCTTACCAGGTGATTGAGCAGTGCCAAGGGAGGCATTAGGAAATGTGCTCTTCTCATGCAACCCAGTACCACCTTACGCTCTGATCCGTCACAGGGGGCTTTTGTTGGGGGCATAGGTTGGCCTGAAATGAGGAGAGGGCAAGTGTCAGTGACGTCAAGCTGGCCGTAAAAAGGCGTATGAATTGCTCCTTTGCACGAACTCAATCAATATGGCTCCAGGCAGGAGGGCTGTGTCATCATAAATACTGTGGAAGAAAAAAAAAAAAAAGTGTTGTTGTTCCTTTTTTAAATTCTTAAGCATAGGGAGCACATTTCGGGGAAAGCTTGTGTTTGAGATGGCAAGCTCCAGTGAGTGACAGTTAATGTTTTGGGCAAGTCAAAATAGCACCGCTGTGTGGGAAAGTGTGCTACGTGTGTACTCGTGCGTACGTACGTGTCCAGACTTGTGTACTTTGGCGGCTAAAAATAATTTGTTGATTTAAAGGGGAACAAAACATGTTAAAATCATTTCTATTCTATGAAACGGGCCTTCTGAGAATCTCTTTTGTCACTGTTGGCTTGCTCCAGAATGTCCTTCGTAGATATTAGCATTCCTGGACTTTCCCGTTCCCAGAAAGCTACATTTTTACAGGATGAGATTCTCTAAGGCCACGTCCATCCTCCTCCTGTCCCACAAGGCCCTGCGTTAGGCGGGGAGAGGTTTCAGACAAAAGGCCTCAGTTATAAATGATGAAGAAAACCCTGAGGGATTAAAAAAAAACAACGTTGCTCTGCTATCGGCTGCCTTCAGTAGGGATCAGGTTTTTGTCTCCCCTGCTAAAGCGGGTTTCTACTCTTCCTCCTCTTCTCGGACAGAGATGTGGGAATGCCTGAGATGCTCTTTGCCCGGCTCCCCTTTGTGGCCAACCTTTTCTTCCTGTTTTGATTTGTGGCAGGAAGTTGGATGAGAGACACGTCTACTTTCAGCTTTCATCAATTGCACAAGGAATAGCTAAAATGATCCATTATTGCCTCTTGTCTCACTTTTGTACATGATGTTCACTGCAGTATTACTAACTCAGGCCCAAACACACAAACCCTATCATTAGAGTTTAGTTTTAATAACCAAACGCACATTAAATCCTAACTTTTATTCCAGAAGTCTTTTATATTCACCCGTGTTTTCAGTTCTTCAGTCTGCATATGCTTCATGTTTTCATGCGTATGGGTTTCGCTGTGAAAGGAAGTACTAATATGAATGTTCTGCATCTCTCCTCTTCCTCCGGTTGACTTTTCTTTTCTTCTCCCGTTTCTTACCTCTAGTATGGGGATGTTTCGAATGTGATCGTATCGAGTAAGAAGAGAGGAAGCGCTGTGGTTGAATTTGCGACCGTGAGAGCAGCTGTAAGTACCCAACTCTTCCCCGGTCAGTGTCCTCATTCTGTTTGTTCAATTCTAGACATCTTCAAAACAAGACATTTTCATGCAGCCACATTTGTTTACACACTTACTCTCCTCAAAGTCTCTGGTTACCTGCTGAGTTTGGTTATTATGAAGAGTGACGCCTGTCATAGATTTCCCAGCCGCAGGACAGTTTCTGCAACCTAAACTAATGTTTCAGTCATTCTGTAGCGTGGAGTTCTCTGCGCTGATGGGAACCATTGGACGGAAGAACTTGAGCCGCTTCATTGTTCCACACTGTCTGGATCCTCAGGCCCTTTGTCTTGATGGTGTACTATTTTGTTGGTGTTTCCTCCCCACAACGTGTGGTTTCCCTGCAGAGAGCATGCCTGCCAGTCTAAAGGGATCTGGGCACAGGTTCTGTGGTTTCTGTCTGTCCAACTCCAGGTCCCAGTCTTGCTCTGGGAGTTGGCCCAGTTACAATCCACCGTTGTCCTTGTGTACATGTGTTCTTCATATTTATATAATACCCAGGTGTAAGAAGGATACAACACACTTTCTTACAGCTATCAGGACACGGAGAGTGTTTTTTTTGTCCTAATAAAATACCGATAGAGAAACATAACTTCAAAGATCCACTCATAGAACTTTTTTTGTGTTTTTAGGAGCTGGCAGCTAAAAATGAAATTGGCCTGAGTAAAAACCCTTTGAAGATTTCGTGGCTCGAAGGACAGCCCGAGGTTATTGCTCCAGCATCTCAACCTGGCCAGTTCATGTCCTCACAGGTACCAGTACAACCATTCTTTCTCTCTCGTAAAGCATGTACACAGCTTCCAACAACAATACTATTGCCTAAACACTGTCCCACAAAGAGAAGTATGCAAACCTTTTTAGAGGTTTTATTTTTGTGTCAGTGGTGTGAGTCTTGCACCAGTGCTTGCAACTCCCCTTGCATGCTCTAGAACAAAGTGTTTGGTTAAATGGGCCTCAGTTTATTTGATTTGGAGAGGTGAGGCGCTGGCCTGGGACTGGCCCACAGCCCCCGGTCGGCTACTCATTAACAGGCCTGACCTGGGTGACCCCAGGAATGCTGCGCTTCACATAGCGGCACAGAAGAAGCAGTGTGCGATAATGGTAGCCTGGCACGTGAGTCTGACCAAATGTCCGCATTGGTGCCAAGTGATTGGTGCCTTTGTCTGTATATTGATATAGCATAATATAAGTTCTTTTTTTTTAGATTTTAATTTTGCTGCACAAATCCAAAATGCTTCACTGACAAAAACACGTTCCCTTTGATGTGTAAGTGTTGCTTCTTGTAAAGTGAAAATCACAGTAGTCCGTACTGCAACCTCAACTTCTTTTAATTGATTTTGCACGCCTGATATTTTGTCTTCAGCTGCCAGGCCACATTCACACACCAGAGGCACATCAACTCTTTTCCTGTTCGAGAATAATCTAATTTCAGCCGAATCCGCTGAGAATCTCCCAACGTTTTTCTTCGTTGTCATTCGATTAGTATGAAGTCATGTTTTTTTTACCCACCGTGTCCATTTCACCTCTCCGATGTTATGATCTTTACCTGTGAGGGACTTCAGCTCGGTAGACTCTTTCTACTTGTTTGTGTCTCCAGAGCTGCTGCTGAACTGGGTTTCACCCCTAAACTCGGTGCGGTGTCTCAGACCCCCTCGTCAAGGCTAGCATGTGAGACTCGGCCTGCACACTGGGACTTGTCATACTAATCTCTTTAAATGTTATTATGGTAACCCGGGTCGCCTTACAGATATCCAAAGCTGATTGCTTCATACTTTTTTTTTCTTTTTGTCCTGCACCTTTGGCCGGGTAATTTTCACATTAGCCCTCAGCGAGAACAGTTCTTGCTCAGGAGGCCCCACATTACATAATGGGTGAACCAGTGTAGATATTAGTAATGTTGTCCCCCATCTGGCCTTTTTTGAGAAAGAGTGATGGAGGTTATAAGAAGCCAGAGCCTTGGAGGTCCTTCTCCCCAGACTCTATTTGAAATCTGAAAATCTGATTCCTCTCCTGTTGTCTATCCCTCCATTGCAACCCCACACCAGCCAGCTGCAATCACAAAGGAGCAGCTTGGTCAAGGACTTGCTTCTTTAACCTCATCAATCCAAACATGGAGCTCAGAGAGTCAGGGTCTCACTACAGGGAGCTCAGAGATGGAGACGTATGACTTCAGCCTCAGTTCCAGTTTACTGGGGGCACAAGTTCCCCTTAAGACCCCCCCGCAGGGTCCAGAGACCTTGTCCATGAATTATGAGGCCCCCCCACTGCATTCCTCTATTTATACTCGCGCCCAATTAAACAAATTTGTAAATAGTAAAGGGCCACATCTTCCATCTTCCAGACCGTGTGGAATTGCTCCCCATGCTCCTGACTTTCAATTTTGAACCCCTCTTTTGGGATCTAGTTTCATCTCTAGATGTTATTTTGTTGTGTCGTTACCCTTTGACATAATAAACTGTCAAAGTGACAGATTGGGATATGGGTATGTTTATGAAAGAAGTGCTGAGGTCATTTACTATTGTTCTGTGCACGGTTGCAAATCTCAGTGAATTCTGAATGAGTCACGGTGCCCGACTGAACATAAACGCTTGTTTTTTTTGTGGCGTATAATTGTGGCCTGTGTGCTAACAGAAACACTGCAGGGCTCATATACTGTACATGTAAGTGCAGTGTTTAATGAGAGCTGTAAATGGCTGCTGTATCAATATTTGATTTCACAGAGTCTGACTAATGATTCACGACTCGCCTTCCAGACTGTCTTGGTTAAAGGAATCGCTATCCAACCATTTGTTTTTGTGCCGCTGGAGAGATTATTCCGTTTATTGCTCAGTTTAACATACCATATTATTTAACATGAACCCATCATAAAGGATTTGTATTTGAGCGTTGCAGCTCTGCTTCTTCCATCTCGAGCTGGAGAGTCATCACAGGCTTGTCACGAGACAAACCAGATGCAGCAGATCAGCTATTCTGGGATTGTTTTTCCAGCCCGCCGGTTTGCTAGTGCTCGAAAAGTGCACTCTCATCTAAAATAGCCCCCGAGTCTGGAAGAGAAGCATTGTGTGTTGCCGTGCTTTTGGCACAGTCGACCCCGGTCAGACCGCTCTCTGATTGGAGATAAGGGACTTCTGTTTAGGGAGACCACCGGGCTTCTGTATTTTGTTGTGATCTGACCCGAAAGGAGGACATGATAATGTTATTATTATTGGTTAGAACTTGATATTAATATTATGTGTCAGGTTTGATCGGATATAATAAATAATTATGATGATAAATAATAATCAATTTGATTTAATAGCACCTTTCATGGCACTCAAGATGAAATGAATCATACAGTACAATAAACAACAGAGCATGGTTCAGCAATGAGTTAACACTCTGAAGCCGACGGTCTTAAAGCGAGAGTGAGGTGACTGAGTAATGCTCAGTGAGGTTAGCCAGTTAAAACTAGTATGGCAATTTTGGAAGGGGTCCCTTGACCTCTCACCTCATGATATGTGACTGAAGATGGGTTCCATGGGTACCCACGAGTCTCCCCTTGACAGACATGCCCACTGCTAATCCCAGGCTGTTTTTTGCATGTAGTGTAGATGTGTTTCTTTTCTAAAAAGGTGAATTTGAATACTGGATGATTTGCATATTTCATGAATTAGGTGTGACTGGAAAGACTCTTGTGGAATCAATGAGCCCGTTTGTATTAATATGTGGTGATGTTAGTCTCCATAGCAGACATTTCATGTAGTGAGAACATTGACGTCGCTGTATAAAATAAAATGCTGTGACTTCTAGAATAATCGCAGCTTCATAAAACTTTAGATTATAAACTAGACACCAAGGGCATTTAGAAGATGTGTGGCTTTCCTACGTATAGTGACAATGAGGGCTTTCTGAGCAGTTTTCAGAACACAAGTACTTACCATCCAATCACCCAAAAATGCAATTCCTGCAGAAATCTCCAAATGTTTTTTCTATGATGTTCATCAAGTATTGATTTGGTATTTTGAGTGGAATATATATTTTTTAAAATTTAGCACCAAATCTGTGTAACAAAGGATATCAACCCAAAAATTGCTGCAACAACTTAATTACTACTTTTACACTTTCACAATTTCTTTTCATTCATCTTTGGGTTCCCAGCTTTCAGATGACGTACACCACGTCTATGTGACATTTACTGTTGACCTGCCGTCTTCCCCTATAGATCCCCCTTCCCCCCTTTTAAAAGACAAAAACTGGGTCATGTGGGTCTCTAACAGTTCAATACTGTAGTATAAATCTTGGCAGAATATCAATATTCAATTGATATCGTGATATAAGACTAGATATAGTCTCATTTCGGTCTCATATCACCATATAAAAGGACAGCTTTTAAGGTCTGTAAAGGAGTCCAGTATGCCGATGTGTGGCCCTGGCACCCATTGTGATGAGGTTGATGGCTGGTGGTGCCAGTAGACCAGCTGATGAAGACTGCAGGGAGCGAGGGGGGGGGGGTTAAACCGAGAGAGACAGGCGGTGCACCTCATAACACACGAGGTTGGAGTCGTTGGTGATGAGTCATCTCTGTAAAATGGGACCCTCAAGGAACAGAAGACCAGACAGTTTATAGAAAAGATACACAGGTTTAGGGTCGCTTGAAATATATATAAACGCACTTTCGTATTTTCTCATTTGGCACGAAAGGAAAAGTCGGGTGTGATTATGTTGTGGTCAGAATTTCATGATTATGGTGTTACGCCCAATTCATCATGCATATCATGAGAGGGGATAGCTGTTATGGGTTGGCTTGGCCCTCACCGTCTATAGCTTGATAATACATCCTGACGTGATACAGAGAGCACAAACAATATCGGTTTCACAAAATCCCCTTTTGTGTGTGTGTGTGTGTGTGTGTGTGTGTGTGTGTGTGAAACCATGCAGTATATTTCAGTAACATCAGGTTGTACTGGGAGACACAATTACAGTAGACGGACACATCTCTCATTTGCCAAAACAATGTTTTTTAGCTGGTACCTGACACAATAAATAACTCATAAGAGCTACTCTTCAGTGAGATGACCGGCTTTCTTGGTGTTCTGTATGACGGCAAGTTGAGTTTTTTTTGGAGGAAGAGAAGTGCTACCAGATGGGAAGGGGATACTTCACAGCTCGGTCAGTTTGTGCTGCGCAGACAAGATAATTTGTCTTCAATTATGGGCTCTTTCTTCTCACATCAGTCATGTAGCTGAACACTTGTTGAGCTTAGGTTTATGTGATTCTTCACACTGAGAGCGCTTGTGTAGACGAGTCCTAGCAGCCAAGGTCTCGCGTCAGACATTTTGAAGATTATAATGAATAAGTACGGGATATCATAAAATGTGTCAGTGGTTTACTTTATTAATTATACTTGAATGGCATGAAATACCTTTTTTTTTTTTTTGTTTCACCCTTATTAGCGCAATCATTTGTTTCCACAGTGTCTGTCTCACATGAAGCTGTGACTGTTGAGGGCCATTGTCTACAGACTGTCCAATGACTGGATAGCTCTCTCTCCTGCTTATCTGGAAAAGGTAGCCTGTCTGGAAAAGGGTGACAAATTGCCGACACACCCTGGTTAGCTATTGAATGTCACCTCTTTTGTGATACAGGTGCGCCTCAGAGCTGGGAATACATAACAACTCAGCAGTTGCTTCAAAGTGGAGTTCAGCGGAACGCAGCGTTTTGTGACTCGACATGAAATCCCGCTCGTCATGCCGGTCTGATTTGGGCTCGTGTTTCTCCCCACCTTGAAATAGTGTTGTGCTCTATGTTGCGGGTGGATAATCCAAGGCTGTACATTCTCTAGAAACTGCTAGGCAAGGCTAACTGCCGCACCGCAGCGGCTTCTGACGGTTGAAAAGCCAAACGTACGTCTGTCCATCAGGATGTGTAAACAGCTCCATTGAAATGTTGACGAGAGCAGTTCTCGCCACAAAAACCACCAATCTTCGGAATGCGAAAGATATTTGTCTTTACTTCCCCAAAAATACAAAACAGTACATTTTTTCACACACAAGGTTTCACAATGTGTTATTGTCGTAACATATTCGAGAAAGATGGTCAGTGAAATCTGAGACAATAATTGGAGATGGCAAAACAGATATACACTGCAGACGTATCCACAAACATTGCCGTTTCTGTTTGGACATACATAGAAGTCTAAATCTATCGCTGGAAGTGGGACACTTGTGGTTCGTATATTTTGCAGCATGACCCGTGGGGAGCGCAGGAATGCGACCAGTTCTGGGTTTGCCCCACAGCCTTTCCTGGCAACCCCCCCCCCCCCCCCCCCCCCACTAAGGCACAGACTGAGGTTCTGTCCTGACTCTCCCGGGGGGGCAAAGTGGACCTCGCTTGTCTGCACACATCTCAGGTTGACGCTGCATGCTTTCATGTACATGCAGTGCATGTGTGTGTGTGTATGTGAGAGTCAAGCGAGCTGTTTTCACGTGTCGGGTGTCTGTTTGGTCAGAAGGTAGTGTTTAAACCCTCATCAGGACTTTTGCTGCAGTAATGGATGTCTCTGGTCCTCCTCCCTCGACACCCCCTGCATGTGTGGAAGTATCACGTTACCCTTTACCACTTTCCTTCTCGTGCGCCACTCACCAGAGCATCAGTCTCTGATTTGCAGCTAAGAAAACAGCCTGCTTCGGCTTTTTTATTTTTTTTGTCTGAGGTCTTGGACCTGTGGCCTGGCTTGGTCTGCAGCCCAACCTGCCACCACTGGCTGGCTTTTATTGGAAGCAGGGCTAAGTGTTTGTTTTCACGGCATTGTTGGGAATGAGAGATGGGGGGTACCTTGGTCTACCTTTGAGTGGGGCCTCTGGGATGCGTGCGGAGGAAAAATTGCCCTCTGCACACAATAGATTGGCAGGCACGCCAAGAGCCAAGACATCACAGCTCGAGGACCTTGGACTCCAGCCGCAGCTTTTCTTTTCTTAAACGCAACACTCTTAAGTCTTAACAGCCGTCGTCAGTGCTGCGCTGCGTGGTTTGGGGAATTTCAATAGCAACAGCGGAAAGTCAAAGTTCAATTATTAACTTATTATTAACTTTGTACCCACCTCTACAGGGGGTGAATCTAAGGAGGACATTAACTTTGTTCAGTTTTTTTTAACCTTTTTAAAGGAGAATATGTTGACTTTTTAACAAATGCCGTGGACCACAGTGTGCTATAGACAAAACATCTGGTGCTCTATAAAACGTGAAGCGAAGCTGCTGTGCTTTTAGTTTTCAAAAGTAACATGATTTACAGAAATCATCAAAGACTCATCCTTATCAGTGTCGTTTACCTCCATTAAAACGTAGGTGAGGCAAGTTCTCCCCGAGGGTTGTTTGTCTATACTTGGTAGCCAGGGACCATAAAATCATATATCTCTGGATCTATTTCAACGATAACCATATAGCTTGAGGATATTAACTTGTCCATGAAATCAGGCGTGCGTGGAAGTGGCTCTCCCCCATATTCCAAACGTTAAGTACAGCCTTCCTGTAACGCCTGGCTACTGGCATTTGTCCATCACCTGGAGAACATCATCCAGGATTGAAGGGCCCAGATCCAGGCTGAATGAAAAGCCACTGTCCTCCTCCTTCTCCTCATGCTGTCCAACAGTTTTGTCACAGGTCTCTGTGGAGTCCTCATCCTTGTCTGAATTCAGGCTGCCCCGTCCGAGCCTGCGAGGCAGACTGGGAGCAACATTATTCCCACTTTGGAACCCGTCCTTTTCCATCTCTGCTTCCCCTTCCTCACTGTCCAGCAGCGGCATAGAGCTGCATTTCTTTCTCCTCTGCGACGCGTTGTGCTTGTGGCGCACATTCCAGTCGGGGCTCACGCAGCCCTCGGCCTCGCCGAGGTTCAGACGGGGGGGCTTTGGCGGCGGAGAGCAGGCCAGGAAGAGGTTCTGCTCACTCTGGGAGCTCTGGAGAAGCATATTGTGGCCCATCTTTAAGAAGGACAGGTCTCCAAAGCTGTCTGTGTGGGCATCGTTGCCAATATGCGAGATGTGGCGGAAATCCGCCAGTGGCAGGCTAATCATGTTGACGGACAGCACCTCCCGGCGCTTGGTGTTCCTGCTGAGCCAACGACCAGAGCCAGAGGACGGCTTCCTCTGCAGCGATGATCTAAGTGGCATCTCTGCAGATCTGGTTGAGATAGACCTAAATGTTTCTGTTTGTCCTTTTTTATATATCCTCAGTCTTTATATCCTTTCGTTTTTCCTCCTTTGTTCGACAGTGAATCCTCAGGTAGGGCTGAAGCTTATGAACATAACTCCATCTGCATCAAACACAAGAAAAGAGAAGTTATAGTTCAGCCAATCCAAGTCTAATACCACGTTCACAATGCTGCATTACGAATCCCTTTTTTGATAACCGAGGCTTCCCTCACACCATGCTTCAGTAGAGAGCAGGTCTGTGCTTGCGCTTCTAAATGAGCAACAGATCCAAGTATTCCACTGAATCAGTCGGCTTCATGTGAATCGGCAGCCAATGTTCAGAGGTTGCACCTGCTCCACTTGATTTTGATTTATTGAAATTCGATATCATTTTGCGGCACACGGATGTTCCAACAATGCTTTGAAGCGTTCGTTTCTAAATATTAACTTTTTAAATCTCAGTTTTTTTTTTCCCATAAATGCAGGTGTGGTCTGCAGCCTTTCCTCTAAAGGAAGTCCATCAGCCGACACGAGACTTCCAGTAACAAAAGCTTTCCCAGATTCCCAAATGGTAATTGTTGGCCTAATTGTGAATTATATCTCATCACGTTTTGTTTTTTCACGAGGTTTTACCGTAACTTCCGTCAGAAATCGCGATAACTTGACTTTGGAACACACGTTTCTGATTTTGTGAAAAACACAAATAGCCGGGATGCAGTCAGTTTATGTTGCTGTAGTGTGAGAGTTATGCAGTGACTCTGGATATGGAAAAATAGTTAAATATTTTATTCCATAAATCACACTGTAGGCATTACTAAGTTATCTGTTTTGCAGTGTAGTTAGGGGATTTAATATTTTACAAATTTTACATCCACCAGCAGAACTTGAGAGGAAACATTCTTAGTCAAAATGAAACGATACAATAATACTTCAAATGAAAGTCTTAAAACAGTAATTTTGCGTTCCGTGACCTGTAATCATTTTACTGAGTAAAACAGAACTTAGTTCATCAACTCTGGCATACCGATTAGATAATCTGCCCAGTGTCTGTGATTTCACGGTCTCCCAAACAGCTTTGCCCACATTAGATCTGTGTTCGTGACTTGAAACACTCACTCTGTAAATTTGTACGCCACTACAGCAAACAGGTTTTGTTGGCCCGTAAAGGTTTTATCGGCACTTTAGTAGCAGCGGGAGGTTGGATAGCGTGGACACAACAGCATTCCTTTCCAAACATGTCAGTTTGGCCGAGGAGGCGTCTTAGGATTTCAGCCACGAGTATCATGTTCAGGAAACACGTATAAATTAAAGAAGCCCATTAAAACACATTGGCCACGAAACACTTTTTAAATGGTGTTCCTAAATGCGGCCATAAACAATCCATCTTTGAGACAGATGAGGAATCTGTCTGATGAAAAAGGTAACCACTAGTTAAAAGAAATTGGTTACAAGGTTTTTCCTTTTCATGCAGTCGTTTGTCTTGTAGGATAAAAAAAATACAAAAGCACAGATAAACACCGATTTAGTTCTTACCTGTCCGGCTGAGAAAATAACAGGATGTTTGAATCCAACACATGCACACACGTCTCTGTCAGGAAACTAGGCAGCGTCTACCTGCACACCCTGACAAACTCTCTCTTGACGTGATGGGGCTTGTTCAACGGTTACGTTGCACATCCTTGAGACAGAGACCGAGTGAGCGACTTTCCCCCTACTGTCACAACCAAGTCAACTCTTACATTCAACTGTAGCATTTAACCGTCAGTTGTTTCTTACCTTTGTCCTATGCTGTTGCTTCAGTGAGTGTTTTTCAGTTCTGGGACATTTGATCCGTCTTTTCTTTTTTTTTTTGCTAATCTTCCCCAGTGTCAACTCCGTCTTGCATCGCAGAGCTCTCCAGGTGTGTTGCCGGTGAAATTCTTCTTAGTCGAAGAGATAAGCCAGGTGAGGTCAGAGTACAAAGGCGTTAAGGCATCCTAGGTGGAGGCGTCTCTTGAATTTGTTTTCTTACTTTATATTTGCAGCCATCCCACCTTAAGAAACGGTTGCCAGCCATCAGATGACATCATCATCGTGGTTGCGATGCAAGTTGGCCATTTAGCCACAAGTGTTAAAATAAGTCCTGCCGGTTGGTTGGCTGCACCCATTACCTGTGGGTGCTGATTTAATTCCTGTGATATTGAAATGTGGGACAAACGAAGGCACCCAACTCATTTCAAGAGCCGTTTGTGAGAGGGGAAGAGTGAGACAAGTTGGGTTTGAATAGGTTAGTGAGTGTACAGCAGGTTGTGTGTGTGTGTGTGTGTGTTTCATAGATTGTGTGCTTGTGTCTAAAAGGAAGTCATAGTCGGTGAGCAAACAGGTCGGCCCTCTCAGAGGAGGGGGTTAACTGATCTCTAATCTCCATGTCATTGTCCCCGTGCTCTGCCGATTTCCTGATTTCCTGCCTGCTGTTGGCATGTCTAAAGCCCCCCAGAGTGGAGCCCACTGCACCGGGCCCTTCTGCCTGACTGGAGGCCTATAGCTTCTCTGTGCAGTCAAAGCACACTCTCACCAACGGACATGTATGAACAGGCACGCTGGGTTGCACAAGAAAGATAACTTGTTGCGTTTCCACTTCTCACGCCTTCAGCGTGTTGTCTTTGCCTTTTGGAATGCTATACCAACACAGGAATGGAAATTGTGTCAGAACAGCAAACTTTTTTTCTGCTCTGTGGAATTTGTTTGTGCTAAAAATGGCAGGGTTCAAAGCATTTTGTTGTGCTCTCACAGGCAGTCATTTGTACTTGTGCTGATCATGCCCTTTTGGTCGTCTTATGGTTTGGAGAGATTCTTCTCTTTTTTTTTTTTCAACTGTATACGACCTGCGTCTCTTTGGTTTAAAGATAATATATTAAGACGAACATGCCATCCAAGTCTTCTAATGAACACTGTGTTCCAGCAGAAACCAGGTCACGGCTGTGGATCCCTTTGTTCAGAGTCTTAACGCTCCTCCTTGCTCATTAAACTTGGAACACGCATGATGTGAATGAAATGGACAAATCGTATCTTTCACTGCTCCTGCAGTCCTTTCATATTGGTCCAATAAACAAAGGGCGTGCCGCCTGATACTCTTTTGTTCTCCCGCTCTGCGCCCCAGCGCCAGAGCAGTCTGCGAGACCAGACACAATTACTCACGCAAATGAAATTACCATAACATTTACTCAAGACTGAAACAGAACATTTTTTAACATTTCTCTTCTGAGAAACCCCCTCCTTCTTCCACTTACAGCCACACAACTGCTTTAATGCTACGAGACAGTCAGGGTGAAGTGCTATTGGAGTGACCTCACGAGACCTCGTGTCTGACCCCGGTTCGGCTCACTCTTTTAGTTCGGTTGTCATGCTATGTAGCCTCTGGGCTGATGTGTTAATCCCTAGCTGGATTTCTGTACAGGCTTCTTGTCTAAGGCCTGACCATAGCGGGCGGTGTGGTTTGATGCAGCTATGCTGGGCCTGAAATCTGGGATGCTGCGTGTTTTCTGTTGTTGCAGGATAAAAAGTGCTTCCAGATATTGCTTTGACTGGCGCTAGAAGCCCAAACTGAGGCTTTGGTGGATATTCTTCTGGTCCTTTGTTGTGTGTTCTCCAGCTTCCGCCGTATCGAGGCCCTCAGTCTGCCAGCATTTAGACTAGATCTGCAGCAAAAACAGATTCTTTCGTATGAATTTTTCGATTACGACAAACCTAGGACTTATTGTGCCGTCCTGTCTCTAAAGCAGTTTCCAGGAGCTACTCTTTGTAATGTGCTGTCACCCAATTCTGGTGAGAACATCCAAGTTTGCGTCCGTCATCACCCTAACCGTCGTCATGACCGTTTGTCTGCAAAGCTTTTACGACGCGCTTCAACAGAAACTTGGCAGGCTGTTAAGAGGAAGCGCAGTCACTCAGTGGCAATGACTGTCTCATGACAGAGATCTGACACCAGCCAAAGTCCAGGTGTCAAGTCATTGAATACCGAGTGCCGACTCACTACCACATGACGAAGCTTAGGCTGGATGATAATGAAGAAACATGCATTTCTGATGAGGTAATATATGTTTCAGACATAAAGGTGTGATGCCTGTTTTTGCCTTCTTGCGCCATCATCCATTGTTAAACATTTACAAATGAGCTCCATTGTTCTACAATAGACTTAAAGCAAGACATCTCAGCATAGTTTTATCTATCAGAGGGGAATTCTATTGGGCTATGGATGTAAAACACATATTATTGAGGAGCCATGTCTTGTGTTTGAACCTGGTCCTCCCCTCTCCTCTCATTCTCAACTGTCACTGAAATGTTGTGCTTGTGTTGATCACTTTGTAATGCCCGCAGACTTATAAAATGTCGTCTGTGTTTAGAGCTCTCCATGTAGTTTTTCGCGGTTAAAAAAAAAATATATATAATGTACACATGCATAACTCATAACATAGTATTTCTTTCCAGTTAATGTGGGCGGGCGGGGATAGCTGGGAATGTACAGCTGTGTCTCCTGGCGCTGAATCATGAATGATTATAACATCATGTTTGGGATATTGAGTTTTATCTGAAGACTGGAGATATGATGTAAACAGTATACAGGAGGATACATCCCACTAGTTTGTTCTGCACATTAAACAGTTCAAGAGTTAATATGGCAACACATCCGTACAGAAAGCACAGACATTTCAAATTTCATATTTGGAACCTCGACTTCATTTCTTTCTCCCCTCATAATGCCCGGATTCTTTTTGACATCTCCAAGGCTCAGACTGCATTCTTACCAGTCCTGTGGTTAACGGGAAATCTGTTGCAATCAGAGGGCTTTTTCCCGGAAGGCCCGGGACGTGAAAGACATAATTTTGCTTTTACAACGATGTATTGTTGGATATTAAAGAGGCCAAGCCCCCCACATCTCCCTATTCTAGGATCCCTGAGCTCATCCATCATAAAGAGAAATGCCAGGGCACCAGGAGTTCAGGTCTTTGCTGCCATTTCTCTTTTCACTGTTTGTTTCCTTAACTTTAACAGTTTCCAAAGGCCCTCTCCATCTCCGTCCAACAGGCTTCTTTTCTGTCCAATACCGTGACCACGTACAACCACATGCGTACACGTCCACACACACACACACACACACGCACACACGCACACACACCAACGATACCTCACATCCACTGCTGCCTTTTTTTCCCTTTGATTGTTATTGGCTAAATCTACAGTCCACACGCAACCACCACTATCTGCACAGTGTTCATTCAGGCACTGCACTGCATTTCCATCAGGAGAAACACGCGAATGAAGAAAAGATAATAGTAGTAAAGATAATTGTTTACAGTAACAGATTATCTGTGATAACAAGGTCTTTGGTGCTTAGAATCCTATTTAAAAAGAGACAGCAGCAAGAGGGATAGGCTGACAATGTAGGGTGTGTCGCTGTTGCTGCTGCATAGACGTGAGCAGCTGATGAGAACACATGATAACACAATTGACAGACAATAACAATGGCGGCAAGGAAATTGTGAGTGAGTGTTCATGAGAGGAGTGGATGGCAGGATGCATGAGAAATAAACGACAGGCCTAAGCATGCAGAGGAATAGTCGTCGTCACTGAACCAACGCGAGAGCTTCCTTTGCACCTGATGATGTGAAAGGGTTTAGAAATCAGCTTTGGCTTTTTATCTCAAGGTTCTTGTCACGGCCGCGGCTCGACTTTGTGATTTAGATTATTTTGAATGGCTGTAAATATTTTTTCCCGTTGTAATTTCAAGGATGGCTGTAAATTGTGCAGCTTGCACGTACAATAACTGTCACAGTCGGTGATCTCTAGATGTATTCACCAAAAAACTCGCACATCATTTGGCCTTCATTGTCAAATATAAGGAGGTCTTGTCTTGGAGTTCAATTCAAAAGCCAGATGTTTGCAGTACATGTGCCTTAAAAGGGTTAAGTACAGGAAGTAGATTTGGGCCTTAATCTCTGTGTAGTGCTTGTCCTTCACTAACAAAAACAGTATAATAGACCAGCCCTTCAGGGCTTTATGTCTGCCGAGTCTTATAACGAATGATGATTAATCCTTCACCATTTACAAAGCTTGAGTTCTCGCTGCGGAGGAATTTCACCTTGGCTCCAGTGTTGCGTGGTGCAGTACCACTGCCTGTTTGTTTGAGTTAGCAGGAGTGCTAACCCCCCCCCACCCCCACACACACACACACACACGCACAAACACAAATGATTTCTAAATAGGTCTTCACCTCTCATAAATCACCTACTCCATAGGTCTGCGACACACACATAGAAACACACACACCACGCCACCACACACGCTCGGGATAAATAGTTCCTTGATTAACTTTACCAGAGTGCGTTAGAGGCAGACATGTCAGCCCGGCCCACAGAGGAGGCTTGTTAAGGAGAAGTCATTTCTTCTCCTGGCAGCAAAGTCTGTCGAGTCTCTTCTTGGCTCATTGTGGCCGTCTAGTTAGAGATATCTGATGGCTGGCGGTGTTAATGAGTAATCCAATCTCAGGCTGCAAGGTTTAAAAGTCACTCCAGTGTCATTTCAGTTCCTGGAGCAATACAATTAAACCAAATGTTCTTAGAGAGCTGCTTTTATTTTCTTGCTTCTTGTGCGTCCCCTTTCTGGCAATAAAGTCGTGGTGTGGTTTTCCATTTGGACGCATCAATGGAGCTCGGTAACAAAGGACGGGGACGTCCGCTGTAGTAATCTTTGTGTTTATGCAATAAATTAAGTAGAAAACCTGAATAAAACAGCGGGGGAAACATAATGGATGGAGGGCACGGAAAGACACCGGATGGTTGGGGCGAGTACATGATGTGAAGATTATGCTATGGCCTTAACATTTTTTGTTGATTTTTGACCTGATCTTCACCACCATCATCATCGAAACAACATACAGGAATATTGTGTTTTTCCCTCCAGTAGAGCTCCAGAGATTTGCAGAATCTGTGCCAAGAAGCACTGAAGCTAAACTGGAGGCTCAAGGAAGTCCAACATCTTACTTAAGACACTGCATGACATTTGTCTGCATATGCATTGAGTTATTTTCATTTTTCTTTCCATTTTATAGCGATAGTGTAATCTTATAGTAGAGTCTACGCTCTCCCTTCTCTATTGCATACACACACACACACACACACACACTCGTTTCCTCACGTCTTCATTCACTCGTGCTCACAAGCTTACATACTCACACACACAGCTCACACCAACACACATGGAGGAATGGTGTAATGTGCAGCTGATCCGACAACTTGTGCCGGGGGAACACAGTGGCCACCTGCGCAGCGAGATGCCTCCTGCTGTGTGTGTGGGAAAGAGTGTAAGAGAGTGTGTGTGTGTGTGTGTGTGTGTTTTACACTGCCTGACTCACAGCGCTGGTGGTATTCATGATGTCATTACTGGCCCGAGGTCGGGCTGGGGTGTGCTGGTTGGAGGCCTAGCCATGTGCTGATGTCACGTAGCTAATGCTCAGCTTGTTTGTGTGTGTTTTACTACCATCCTACCTCTGCGGTGGCTTTGTACGCAGGCCCATTGTTTATGTTCTGTGGTTTCCTACTCACCCTGGGCCCCAGGGTTACTGCAACACACACACACACACACACACACACACACACACACACACACACACACACACACACACACACACACACACACACACACACACACACACACACACACACACACACACACACACACACACACACACACACACACACCGTACACAAGCAAGTGTTTAGTTACAGAGTGATGCACTGGCTAAACATGTACATTGTAAATTAACACTCTAGGCAAGGAAACATCCCTCATCCTGGGAAGGAATGTGTCACACGACCACAAAGCACCTGCTAATGCTCAGAGTCCCCCCCCGCCCGCCTCAGTCCGTCCTTGACCACACCGAGTGTTGGTCAGACCAATTTCTCGCTGCACTTCTGCGTAGTGGCCAGAAGAGGGCAGGGTAGAGTGGAGATATATCTGCTGAGGAAGAGGGAGCCTTTTTATCCAGCTCGCTTGCTTGTGTATGGTTTGATTTGAAGATGCAAGGGTTGTTTATTTACCTAATGGCGTTTGCGTGATATTTCAGAGTTATGTGTCAGACGAGGGCTTGAGCTCACATTATTGGAATGATAATAGCAGCTTTCCTCAATCCTGGGGTGGAGGAGGAGTAACTTCCCCCTCACCGACCCTCTCTTCTCGTCTTCCTTCATGCTAACCCTCGTTCTCTTAGCACACGGATGCTGGAGTCCTCGTGATGTTTTCCAGATGCTCAGCGAGCGCATTGACAAAAATCTACCTCTCCTCCTCAGATTGCTCTCACTCGCCCAGTCCCTTCATACGCACACTCACTCGCTTTCTCGCTCACTGTCTTGGTAAAGAGACACTTCCTTGGCCCAGCAGACTTCCTGGATACAATCCTATAAAACAATGGCTTACTCTGTGGACACATGGTGCCCTTCCGCTTCAAAATTAGATGACGGTCTCTGCGAGTGCATTATGAGTAATGGCATCATCCTAGGTACATATATATATATATATATTTGATATAATTTCTCATGCTTATTTAGAGGATGTGTGTGGCATTTGTGACCGCACAGATTGTGACCTGTGTGTGTGTGTGTGTGTGTGTGTGTTAGACGTCTGGCCTGTGTTCCACCCTGCTTGATTAGCCATTAGTCAGTGGCTGCCCTCTCCGATTCCCCCCGGCAGTAAGAGACTATGTCGCCATCGTCGTCCGAGGCCAAGCCCTTCAAAGAACTAAAACACACACAGTGAGAGGCCGGGGCGACTGCCAGGCTTAATCCCAGCCCTCATTTTGGGGGTTTAATGACCTCAGGCAGCGGAATTACCCTGTCACAGTTGGCTCTGCGGGCTGCCGTCTCATACATGTTCGCCCTGCCGTCATGCTGATGGTAACCGAGATGAAGGCATCGGTAGGAGTCCCCCTCTCCTCCGCCGTGCGCCCACAGGCCCTGTGGTGAAAGCAACACAGTGGACGGGGACAGTGGTGTCATTCGCTCCGTGCGCTGCCAGAGTCGATGTTGTCATGATGTGAAACACAGACATGTTTTGACTTCCAGTGTGACGGCTCACTAGAAATGTTTCTTGAATATTGATTAAAGGGCCACGCTGGCTGATTTTAGACATCTAGTTGATCTGTTCAAGCCGATGTCTTCAATTGCTGGCCGACCAACAACGCAAATAAAAAGAAGTTATTCAGTTGTAAAACATATTTTTGCATGAAACATGACCTGAGTGATTAATCTATTACCAAAATAGTAGAAAATGTTCTGCTGCTCATGTCTTTGTGCACCAATTATTTGTACAAAGAAAGAAGTCTGAACTCTTGGGCTCAAATACTTACAGTAAAGTCTTATTTTGTCTGTATTTACAGATATGAATTGTGACTAACTTATAATATGTGCTTTCAGATAACCGTTATAATAACCTCCCTGTGTCACCTTGTTTAACATTGTACGTCTGTCTCTCTCACCTGCAGGGCGCCATGTCAAACGAGCGGGACTATGAGAGCGTGGTGATGATGAGGATGAGGCAGGCCGCTGAACGTCAGAAGCTCATAGAACAAATGCAGAGAGAGGATGATGAGGAGGCTGCCAGGTCATAGCACAGCACCGGCCTCGGTACCACGCTGCACCTATTAAAGAAATACCGGTCTCGGGCTTTAGTTTCATAAAGCCTCTTTTGTCATTTATTGATGTTTTTGTATGCAATACGCTCTGTGGCAAAATAAATCTTTTTATTAACTGAAAAGGGATCTGTGGTGTTAATCGGCGTGTTCTGTCTTTTCCTTGTATTAAGAGCGTAGGATGACTGAGGGAGGTGCAGAGTAGAGAAGAAGTGAGGGCTCCTGCAGTGCGGACAGAGAGGTATGAGTCCTAACACTGAGGCTGCAGGGGTGACTCGTTGCTGCTCACTATCCAGCGTCACATATCGTGTCATTATTGATCAATATTTTATTTCCAAACTGAATGTTTTGTTCAAAATAAACAGTGCATGTTTGCATTATGTGCTGTATGTTTGCAGTTCCATCCGTTTCGGATGGATACAAAATTTAGTCTGATGACTTGATTATTTTGTTCGCTGCAATAAACTGCGATGAACAGAAATTTCATCCAAATTCATTTGATTTAAATTTCCACATTGTCTCATTAGTTTTTCTGTCTTATTAGTATTTATAATAACCCTGAGAACTGATAAATTAGTTCTAGATTCGAGGCACCCAGTGAGCATTTTGTCTTTATTCGTCATGTTGTGAACGAGCCAGAGGAGATATATAATGATACATGATAATGATTGTATAATGATGTCATTTGCATCTGTCTGGCTAGACGTGACCACCTCCTTTCCTTCCTTATTGTAGCCAGGTGCCGAGTGTAACCTTTCCTTTCGGTTGTCTGCATACACGTTCAGTAACGGTTGTATCATTCCAAACCACAGACCGTGCGAATACGTGGAAGTTAAACCAGTAATCAGGCTTTCAGAGGTCGGAACACTAGATCGGCTTTTGTAAGACTTCTTGTTGCCTCACGTGATGAAAAGACACACCCTGAAGGCCCTGCGTCGTTGGTCTGGTGGTTAAAATGGTTGTTTCCTAGGCTTTGTATACAATATATCTAACTCTACTCCAGACTCAAAGGGATGATAAAAGAAAACACATTTTGGATCACAACATTTTTTTTCTTTCCTTTGTGAAATACTGGATACTACGTCTTCAGTTCTCTGAAAACCCTTCAAATGAAACAATCTGGGACAGATTCAAACCAATCGCACTAATCGCACACCTGTGATTAGGGAATAGCAAGTAGGCATGGCTTCATTTAAGGACCCCAAAGCCAAAACGTTTGGCAGCCCCTGAAGTAGGTCATCAGTATCTGATGGAGAAAAGACCCTTGTTAAAAAAGATGAAGATAAAACCTAATTTATCCCAAGAAAATGTATTGTGCAAAACTTTCTTCGACTAATTTGACTTAAAGGAATAGATCAACATTTAGCTGAGAGTAAAAAAAGACATCTACAGTCCCAGCACCGTTTAAAGATCACTAATTAATACATTTGGTCTATTTAGTTCAAAAACCAAACTCTAAAAAACGAAACGCTGCGGTTTGACGGGACAATGTGCTGAACTTTTTCTTGGCAGGGAGAAGTGACTTTTCTTGTTGTCACCGTGAGACTGCCAGGCAACTGCCAGAGACTCCAGGAAGTCACTGCTCGCGCCAAATCAATTGTCTTGACACATAACCCATACGACCACATCTGGCTCCAGCTTGAGATTGAACGGACAGACATGAGAGTAGTAGCGGTTTTATCATCTAACTCTCAGCAAATAACTGTTGCTTTGGTCGCCAGCTGAAAGGCTTTCATTGAAGGAGTCCTGAAACGCTCTTTTACCTTGTGATAACTGCTACACGAAGCACGAGCAGTAAATTAACTTCCATTTAGCCGTCGCACGTGATTTTGCAGCAATAGTTTTGCTTGTTTTTTGGGGCAACCTACCCACCTCAGCGTTTCCATTTCATTCACTTCACTCCAGCCTCGGTCCTGATGGATCACGTCACATGTCGTGGACCATCTTTAATTTAAAAACACGCCTCCTGCTTCAAAAACAACAAACACATTGTCTCAAAGTCAGGCTATCATTCTAAGCTGTTTTCCAATAGGCCTATGCAACAGATGCCTAGGACATACTCTGCATTGCTTATTTATGCGCTCTGAAGTGTCACGCTACCGCTCTGTGACCCACATTAAGTCAGACGCTACAGTGCCAAACTGTTGCGGTCACTGTTTTTGTTTTGCAGCATGGTCTTCTGCCTGTGGAACATCTATCCATCCAAATAGTCTCATTTTCCTGTCCCTCGGGGGGGGGGGGGGGCTATGGCGTAACGCTGCGTCTGTGTTTGTGGGCCCGTGTTTCTCCTGTCATTGTGTTATTTAGGAGCCACATGGCAGCTCCGCACCGTCCAACCCAGTCATCCCATCTCTCTACCGCTCCTGCACTGCCTTGCCGTGGCTCGGTTACACAATGTCCA
This sequence comes from Pholis gunnellus, assembly GCF_910591455.1. NCBI lineage: Eukaryota > Metazoa > Chordata > Actinopteri > Perciformes > Pholidae > Pholis > Pholis gunnellus. The sequence goes on along the minus strand of NC_136542.1, from coordinate 13,964,944 downwards.
GCTGTGGAGCGGAGCGGTGTGGTGGGAGACATCTGCTCCTCTCCTCCTGCAAAATCCCCTCATCACATGGTTTTGTTTATGCGTAGCCTTTTTTCATATCCCGGCAATGTAAAAAAAAAAGAGCCCAGGAACACACAAACTCTGTCCAAATGACAACAGAGGAAATACAATTACCGGAAACGCATTCACCACCAACCCTGCCGTGTCCTACCAACATTACTGCACAGCCCTGGAATCTTCATAGTGTCTTCTTCCGTCCCGTTTTCCTTATTACGTTCGAGTCAGAAGCTGTCGCGTCTTTGTACGCAAACAGCATTATGGAATCTCCGTGGTCACGGGACTGGGAAGCACCAGCGCCTTTTGATCATTCGTACGGAGGTGGAAGCTAAGTCATGTGTGAGGCAGCATGGACTGGTAAGAGTTTGGCTGTAAGCTGGCTGGAAAAGTTTCTGGTTTGTGGGTTAGTGATCCGGGCTGGCCCCAGACATGTGTTCACAGACCTGGGGGCTGTACTGAAACCACCCAGTGTTTTTTGGCTCTCACAGGCTGACTGCTGCACTCGGTGTGCGTGCAGTGCTAGCGCCTCATCTTGGGGCGTGCAGCATCCCCCGTAAGGTGCCACGGAGCTGCGAGGGCTCCCAATAAAAGCATGTTTAGTCATTTGTCGGTTTAATCGGATGATCAGAAGTATCCTTTGCAGCAGGATTTCAAATTGTTTTCCTCTATTCATAAGTACACAATCAGTCCACTTCATTAGATCATTTAATCAGACGCATACGATACACTTGCAAAAACATCTTTACACAGTGCTTTAAGTACAAATACCTCTATCTGGCGTATTGTGGGTCTTTTGCTAAGGCTGAATTTAGAGACATTCCTTTAACTTTTACTGGCAAATGATACATTAACAGTTAAACTGGACCTCACTCTCTCATCACTTGGTCACCACTAGTAAATAGCAAACAATATGAGCAAAGGACCTTGTAAAATGCCCTGGAATGTATTCCCTTGAAATTGGTGACCTGTCACCTATTGAAGGTAATCTGAAACCTTACGTCTGGGATAATCTCAATTTTAGGACTTTTATTTTGACTGTGACAAAAGGCTGATTGTGTATAGCTGTCAGAGGTTGACGAAGTCCTTCAGCATGATTCATTCATCCTTTTAAAGGCTTCTAGAGGCATTTCGATACAGTCGATATACTCGCTCCATCACTCCGTCTCCTTGTGGAGGCACCACACCAGCGTCTGTCCCACCCCCGTCATCGTCAGCACGCGGAAGCCCATCTCCTCCAGCTTGTCCAACACCAGGCGAGGCGGGTCGTCCACATGGTACTCGGAACTAAATGAGCATAAACACAAAGTCATTCAACTTTCCACAGATGTGGGATTTCTCTGTGTTTCAGTAAACTTTGCTTGGAAAGTAGAATGCTGTTAATTGTTCTGGTGCTTGTTCACTTCCTTCCACACCTTGGTTCATTTCCCAGCAGCATTTGAATCAGATTGCCAATGACAACACTTCCCTGATCTGTATTACATCAGCTTGAACGGTTTATTCTAAATCTGCAGAGCAGCAGCCTTTCTCAGCCACATTGGATAGTTTTTTTTCTCCTCCATGTGACCTGATCTCAGTTCTGTCATCAATATGTACACGTTAACTGCCAAAATGAAAGAAAAACCAGTGTTAAGTGCCTAAATGTGGAAACATGGTGTGACCATTACAGCTTACTCTCCCCGTTTGTGAGATTTTCTCATTAAAATGGTCAAATCAGGATAGAACGACTTCATCCTGTGAGACATTTAAATCTTGGTGCTTTTATGGCTGACGCCCTGAGCCGAAACAATGCCGACAAATCTCTCCGTTTACTCTTTATCGTCAGATATTGCCCACATTTGACTAGCTACCTGCCCCGTTTACTGAATGTCCCCGTGTGCAATACTCACAAATTGTTCCCCAGCATGGTTGTTTTCCTTGCTCCCAGGTAATTCATGACAGCTGGATCCGAATATTCATCTCCCACATTTGTTGGACCAGTCTCCTGTAAGAAGTGATGAAGTACATTGACTCTGATGGCTTGCTTAAGATTGATTTGAGATATGAATGCTGTTGGAAAAAAAACAATATATGTTATGTGTGCGTCTATCTGGCTGCGTGTCACTGGCTTCACCTGCAGCCCTCTGATCATAATCTCGAAGAACTAGACAGGCTAAAAATAGATCACCAGATAATCAGGCTATAGAATTAGGTTGCTCGAGTCGTATATTCAATTAAATGAACGGCTCAACAACTGAGGAACATGTGTTTTTGATTTAGGGCACCCTGGCAAAAAAAAAAACCCAAAAGAAAAACCTTACGCACATTGCGTTCTCCGCTTGTAGCTTTGACTGTTTGTTGTTTCCAGCAAGCAGAATATTACAGCACACTGCAGAACTGCGATCTGATTGAGTACTGGTTTGCGCCACGTTGCTCTGGCAAATAAACAAATCCCTGAATCTCCGGCTCGAGCGCGTCTCTTCTAAAAGCGCGACACGAGTCGGTTACAGATGCGAGATACACACCAGTCGGATCTGCGTACTGACGAACATGTAAGGCATCCCTGCTCCCTGGCGACGGACCGCTATTCCTCCGGGGATCACTGAGGAGGAGGCTTCTTCACAGACGCGACGGTCCCCTCTCCGGTATGCGCTCCTGACGAAAAGCTCTTCCCGGAATGCGGAAACACCCACCGCCACGGACCAATCGCAGCTCTCCTCGCGGCATCTGTCAACAGCGCTGCACGCTCGGTGCTTGAAGTCTTGCTCAATTGATGCGATCACTTTGTTTGTTGACTTGAGAAATGTTGGCCAGTGTGCATGTAAGCGCAGCGGAGGAAATGCCTTTTATGCTGAGTTCCCATTATTGAGCCATTACACGGCCTCCGCACAGTCCCTTGTACAATCTCATCATTATTCTGTGGCCGATAAAAGTAGATGTGTCGTCTAGTATTTTAACCTGCAGTGCCGTGATGTCCTTTTTAAGCAAGCTTCAGAAGGCTCGAGTCTACAAAATGACAGCTCAGCCACCTGCATGAAGCGTTTTCCTTTTTATTCCAGGCCTGGCTTTTTGCAAAGACATATTTACATTTTTGAAACATTACAATTTGGCTCACACTGCCTATAAGTTAACGAGGATTCAGTTTACGCAATACCTTTGCTAAGAACCCCCCCCCCCCACGCTGTCTGGAACTCTAATTTCCTCCTCAGAGATTTATTCATTTCCTCCTCAGCAAAACAGTAATATTTTTGGATCAGCCTTGTTGAGAGGTGAGGCGGGCAAACAACAATGGCGAGGCCTTTGATAAAATCAGCAATATGAATGTGATGTCCCACTGATGCCAGAGGAGCTTGACAGACATCCAGCAAGGCTCTGCATGTCCTGCTCAGCGGGGTCATTTAAAGCCTGATCGCAGCTTGATGTTGTGAGACATGAATCCGAGCAAACCAGGGCCCGTTCAGTAGTGAAGTATCAATGGTGAACACATCATCCTCACCCAAGTGGTTTACCATTAGATACGATGTTTTAGATTTTATCATATATTGTTGCCACATTTGACACAGCTCTGCATTGTGAGAACGACTGAATACTTTCGAGTGTCGAGTATGTGTCTGCCCTGGCAGTGTCATTACCGCCTGAGATGATCTAGAGCCTGTAATCTGGGGCCCCTTCGCTCAGAGGGACACAGGTGCTTGGTGAGGATTGCTGAGAAGATTGCCACCTACTGGCTTCCAAGATGATTGTCATCCAGTTTGTGTTGCTTGTCTCTTTGATTTTTTTCCACCACATCTTTCACGATTAAAAAGACGTTCACTTACTGAACATTTGAATTCGTAAAAAACTGCCACATGTTGATCAACAAGTTGTTGTTTTGGCTTTCGGTGGTCTTTAGTGATGAACGAGCTTCCATCTGAATCCTCCGTGGTGTGAAAATAGAAAGGCGTTTTCCTCTGGAATGCCGCTTTTCCACTGTTTTATCTGTCCCCGCTAACCTGAGACCTGCTTCAGCAAAAGAAAACAGGAAAGCAGCAGGGTCGTCGCCAAGGCCCCAAAAATAAACTATAGAGACCCCCCTCTTGCCAAAAGAACACTCTCTCCAAACATTGTTCATACCCGAGCCACTTCCTGGACTCCAGCGGTGTCTTCCTGTGCCGGCTCATCTGCTGCTAGTTATTGAAGTGCGGGGTCACCTCCTCCGTGACCTGTGGTGACAGTGGAGCACATCCCTAGCGGGTCCACAGGAAGCAGTTTGATCTTTTGATGAGGCCTTTGCCTTCACCTTCGCGGCTCAAGTGTGATGGCGTGTTGCCGCAGCGCTTCCGTCAAATGAGCTACTAGTGTACAAAGAATCTTGTGCAATTTAAGAAATAAAACCTTATGGGGTTCAACATGTAACTTGTTCTCTACTACACTATAGTCATAATAATGTAAATACCACAACTAAATACAATAGCAGCTATTAATGTGGCACTGTAAATACTGCAAAATATTTCATATTATATTATATAATTATTGACATGAAAGCTTTAACTGGAGCTTATCCTGCAACAGGTTCGGGATTGATTAAAATATCCGTCTTTACGTACCCTGTAATGTATGTTGTAAGCGTACAAATTAAAATAGAAAGTGAAAAACAATTATTTAAATCTATTTAACATGTGGTATTTATTCGACATAGAAACACAAATCATTGTCAGATCAGCACAGTGTCTAAATCCCCGGGCCACAGATATCCCACACACAACATCGAGCTCCCTGTGATAAATGTGTCTGATGGATTTACTCGCTGTGAATGTGCATTTTTTTGCTGAAGACCTGCACAGGATAGCTGCGCTGCTAAAGCGATCGCTTTAAATCGCTTAGTGGGGACTGAACGGGGATGAATTATACAGCAGGCAGTGTGTGTGTGTGCACGGTGATTCACTGTAGGTGTGTGTTGGGAGTATTATTTCCATTATTCAGCGGAGCGATTTAAACTGTGGGAGAGCAGAGACAACAGGCAGCTCTCTGATAGATTGGGTGTTAGGCTTACACTCTGTATAGGTTTACATCTGCTTAATTGTGATGAATCACTGTATTGTTGGGCCCTGCATTTCTTCTCGAGACGTTTGCATTCATACTTCAGTGTGTCTGCGGCTGCCTGTGAGGTGCAGTTCTCCTCTGCAGCGCTCCACAGTCCCTCCTCTGCAAGTAGATACATCACTGACCTCCTTTCCTTTTGCAGTTTTCCAGATTGCACCCAGCAGCTTACATAAAGTGTCTGCAAGCTGCAGAGATATTACCCCGCAGCCTTAGCGCTCTTTGTCTCTTCTTTTCACCCGGCCTCACCTCTCCTCCTACTTCTTCATGCTGCGCTGACTGATAGATGAGACCGCTGGCTCGAGGAATTACACAGCCCAACATCGCGGTATACGCGCATCGCTGTGAAACATGTCAGGACGCTGTCACCAGGTTAACATTTTGTTGAGAAAAACCAGGATGCGGTTTCAGCGGTTGTGCATACTGGGAGGGTTTGTTTAGGGAGACTTTCTCTCTAGTGATTAAGAATAATGTCATCATCAAGGTTTGGAACATCACGTCGTTACACAGTGGGCCTTTCCTCTCATCACCTCGATTCAGAGCTTGATTTTGTGCAAGGAGCGTGTCTCTATGGGCAGCTGTACGACTGGGATCGATTGGACTATTAGTAACAGGAAACAACATCATGCATTATAAACACAGAGGAACAGAGGAGAGATTTCAGACGGCTTGAACGTATCCATACAGCCTAGTTTGAGGTTCAGCATTCCTCATCCTCATCTGTGTTGCATCCCAGGGAGTTTGACCACAGTAATGTTCATTTAGTAGACAAAGCTTTCTCTGGATGTTTTAGACAAATAGAAGAAACAATTATCCTCTTTGTGAATGTGAATCATTTTGACCTCGGAGTAATTTCCGGTCTTCCCAGAAAGCTAAAGGAGCAAATGTTCAAGATCCTTTGGGATTTATTAGCAAATCAGTGGCTATAAACTTATGACTTATATTATTTATTTATTTTTGCGCTCAGTTCTTCGGAAATTAGGTAGGCTTCCTAAATATCTAAACCATTCCCTTTTAAAGAACCCAGCCTCACCACCACTTTTCAGCTCATTCGTTATGTTTTATTTCCTGCTATTACCAGATCATTAAAGTGTTTATTGCCAACTCTCCCCCAAAGTCAAACATTTGTTTGAATATCATGAAATTAAAAGAGGGAACTAAGTAAACAATGTTGATACTTGTAAACTTTTATAGCCTAAAAGCTTTATTAAAAAAACAGTCAATTATGGCTTAAATTCAGTACATTTTACAGTAGTTAAACACACCTTTTCCTAAATAATCACTTTTATATACAGTAGAGCTTCTGTCTGAGGTGCAACTGTGAGTATGTCTGAGAAATTAGTTATGCTCAATGTTCACTGAGATTTGCATGGATAGAGAGGGCGTTAACGCTTGGGGCCTTGAATTAATTATATTTCAAAATTGTATTGTGATTACTTCACAGGCATCAACATACATAATCTCAGTGCATCGTCAAGTCCTAATCTGAATAGGGCTGACAGTTTATTAACCGTCACAGCATGTCGGTACATCTGTAAAGCAATATAGAAGGACAGGGAGATGGATAATCATACAGAGGGAGAGAGAGAGAGAGAGAGAGAGAGAGGAATGACAACATGGATGCATACCGCTAGGACTGAGTCACATCATGATTCCCATCAGGCCTGTGGTTATTATCATGTTTTTTATTATATGTTGCAGCATGTGGTTGTTGTTTATGAACAAGTCCGGCAGAGGTAATCTGCTCAGTGTATCATCGCAGCCTCACTCCACGATGAATGGGCTGCTCCTAGAAAAACAACTACGACAATGAGCTTGGCAGGAGCGAAGGGACAGCTTGACTTTGTTTATTACAAAACAACAACAGCCAGACTGCACAAAAGCTGCCCTGGCAGTTCCCCTATATCCTACAGGGAGCTCTGAGAAGTTGATTTAAGCTGGAACGCGTCTCCTCAGCTATACCGTTGTGCCACAGCTGCGTACCTTACTTAGTGGTTCACATCAACATATATTCCTGTCTTTTTCGTCACCCACTTCCTGGGAATGACTTCTGGTGATCGCTATCCAATGTTAAACTCGACCTAATGCGAGGGCTGCAGTGTTTGTGATTTATTAGGACCGTTAAATCCATAACGAGCGCGCGTCGGCTATAGAAGCAGACATGACGCTGTCCAATTCAAAGCCCTGAAATGATTTTTCCATTAATAAATCAGGAGGACCTTGAAATGAAGAGCCTGACTGTCTGCTACATATCCGGTCGGGAAAGAACGGTATGAACAGAATATCCAGATGCAAAGTGGTCTGAGCATACTCACGTGAAGGAGGAAAACTTCAAGAGCTGTGGCCTTCACTTGCCCCGACAACAAAGGGGGGGGGGAGGGAAAGAGAGCAACGGGCGATGAGAGTCAATTATGTGACAGTGATGTCATGGTAGTACTGGCTCTGATCAAGACCATATGTCTTATGGGGTTCCCTTGCTATTCTCCGTGCCCTGCGTCCTTCACACCACAAACTGGGTGTTCAGGCTGAGTGTGATTGGGAGTTCAGGTGACGTGTACAAATCACGTGCAGCGTTTGCAAACCCCAGACATAACAGTAAAAACAAGTTATATTAAAAAAAAAAAAAAAAGCCGTTGCCGCAATCATGCAGAACACCACTTCAACGCGGGACGACAATAAAATCACATCTGGCAGTGTGATTTTATTGTCTTGTTGTGACAGATAACAAGTAAATTACCATCTCGGCTCTGAAGGGAACCCATCCGACATCTGACCATTTAAACACGATTTCTGGGTTTTTGAGGTACGTTCAGATGGTCTCGACTCAGTGGAAAGTGGAAATGTTATGGTTTTACTAGATGATCGATGGAGTCGAGGGCAGAAAGTCACATTCTTAAATGTAGCGTGGTTGGGATGGTTGCTGTGTTCCCAGGCCAATAGCTCACTGACACTTATCTAATTCATAATTTGCTGCTTTATTATAAGCGTCGACCAAAGCACGGGGTCACGGGGGAGACATGGACACCCACACTGTTACACACGCACACAAGTATATTTGCTATTTATGTTTGCATTTTCACTCCATTTCTCTGTCTGTCTCTATCTCCCTCTGTATTAAACCGTGTGGGAGGTTGAGTAATGAGGCTTAACATATAATCCAGACCTCCCTTTCTTATCTTTGCTTGTTCTCTTCTTTGTTTTCACTCCTCCTACCTTCTAACCGCTTCTTGGAAAAGCCTGGGTTATCTTCAACACTCCTCTTTTCATCTTAACCCAAATTGCATTCCACATAAGTCATATCCTCCTTATCTCCTATCAGCACTCATGTTCATGGCTCACTTTCGGATGCTGGGATGTCCCAGATGGAGCTTTGCATTCTCCTGTGTCGCTCATGAACTCATGAACACTTGCAGACGGGAGTTAAGAGTTACACGCTTGGAGCTTTTGCAGAATTATAACTCAAATGTTGCCTTCGAGTCAAGAGCAGTAAATTAGGTTGTTGGAAAATCTGGAGCGATGGCGGTTTCCTCGATTTGGCTTCCCAGACCCAGCCTACTTAGAAATGGTCATGGAAACACCATTCAGTATCAAAAACCATCATTTCACTGATAGACGCAGTTTAATGAATTATGCAAAACAGCATAATATTGCTTTCCAAAAGGGATGATGAAGTATGTTTCACTTTCTTTCACATTGTAATCCTCCGCAAGCATATACAACTTGATGTTTACCAGCTGCGATAGTGTGTGGCTGGAACTGTTTTCACCTTGCGAGTCTGTGTGTGTGTGTGTGTGTGTGTGTCATCAGGGAAAAATGTGGCATCACAACCAGCGGTGCCGTGGCCGTTGATGAGGTGGGTTCGCTACTAGGTGGGAGTGGTCCAAGCAAGGCCGTGGAAGAACAGGGTGTAGGACGCGGAGAAGTGGCCATTGTCTCCCCATTTTACATCCGTGGCCTGATTCGACATCGCTGTTGGTGTGATCCCATCGCTAGATGGTCTCTAGTGGTAGAGACGTTTAACTCAGGGTTCTGCGAATATTAACTAACACCATTAAGAAGAAGCTAAATCTTCACAACTAAGGCGAAATCATCATTTCTTTCATCATGCTGACACACGTGCACCCATGTGGTATGCGCCCTAACCACTCGCTGTTGGGTAGCCCTGCTGACACATATGTATGTGACATATTGTTGTTGGAAGGTCTTCCTGTTTGGTTTTATTATATTATCATCATATTTAATTTTCTGCATCAGTAAATATATCAATCAAAAGTTGATCACTCACAAAAAAACAACAGCACACAGTGACACGCTGGGCTTTGACTACTGAATGGTAACAAGTGATTTGAAGCTATTCAAAGTACACTGTTAAATTGAATTTGCAGCATAATAAGGAAAACTAAGCATAATCACAAGTGGGAAGTAGTTAGGAAGTGCAGCTGTTCAACATCGCACGGATGTTTCTTCTACGCCCGTACACCGGGGATCACAGAGGTGAGAGGTCAGAAAATTCAACAGGGAACTTCCGATGTTGCACACAAATCAAGTTAGACGTGTCAGACACAGTGTAAAGTTAAATCAGCTTGTATATGATTGATCAGTGACAAAGTGACACAATAGAACAAAGGGACAAAACTACAAAGAAGAGCTATGGATGCAACATCTAACTGTGCTGCCATCTGATTGCAGTCAGTGGCTGCATTTCTGTTAAATATTTTCAGATTTGAATCCTGAATTAATCCGCAATATACTCATCTGAAGCATTCTGTTGGCCTTAGTTTTCCAAGTGCTGCAGTTCTGGGCGAGGAACAATTGACAAAGATGTGTGCAAGATGACCTCAGAAAGATTAGTACGAGGCATTATTCTCTCTCGTGCTGAGTGCTCCTGTGGTGTTCCAGGAAAGACGAGCTTGACTCTGAGCTGTTGTACTGTTGACTCAAAAGCCACAGAGAGGCTCCCCTTTCCCCCTCCCCGTCCCTCCATCTCCTTCCCTATCTCCTTCATTCCAACCCTCCTCTCCTCCAGCTCTCCCTTCCTCCCAGTCCTCCGCATGCATCCATTCCCTGCCATCTTGAATCCCCCCCCCCCCCTCCTGTCACGGGGCCCTCGTGGGCTGCTTCCCATCTTCCCCTTCGTCTCGGTGCACACTCCGAGTGCACCATGCCCCATGGGGTGGGTGGCTGCTTCTTGTTCCATGTCAGAGCCATCCCAACTGGGCCACAGCCTAATGATTCATTTCCTCAAGATACAGTGAGAAAATCACTTTCAGAGTTTAGAGCAAGCAATCGATGCAGCATGAGTCTCGTATGCCCTCTCTCTGCTGCGTGGTGGGAGCCAGGCACAGCAGCGTCTACACGTGTGGATACAGCAGAGAGGCCGTGTGACCGGTCGTATGAACGTTGTGTGCCTCTTGTTGTACTCTTTATTTCACAGGCAGCTACTTAGGCTCCACCAAGCCACAAACGTGATGAAAATGGTTTTGGCCAAATGAACATATGGATATCAGATGCTGTGCCCTCTTGTCTTATTGTGCCGTCTTTCTCTCGGGCCTTTTCTGACAAATTCTGGCATGCACACAAGTGTCAAAACACACACACACAGCCTTGCGCTCTGTCACGTAGCGTCTCCCTCTGGGTTTCTGGACCTCCCTGCAGCTCAAGCTGTGCGCCTTGGCCGTACATACCGCGGCGGCGCAGAAAACACAGCGTCCAGGAGCTCATCGAGTGTGTGGATGTGAGAATGAGGGGAACAGGCAGCAAGTAGACACAGCGCTCGCTCTGTGCAGTAGTGTGTTTTCACACGAGGGCGAGCGCATTGGTGTATGCAGCATGTTTGTGCATGTTAAGCACCATTTAACAGGTGGCTCCGTACGGCTGTGCAACCAGACCCCTGATCCCCTCCCTCGGAGGAAACACTCCTCCAACTCCCAGGTTCCCTCCTGGCTTTTTTTCTTCTTTTCTGCACTGTAATGGCATTTGTCTCGCCTTGTCCCGTACAACCCTCCATATACTTTATTTGAACTCCCCCCCCCCCTCACCTGGCTATGGCTTCCACTTTGCCCCCCTCGGGCCGTTTGTCTTGGCCGCTCGCCTAGATCTGTACACATTCTGTGTCCCAGTCATTACGGTCATCTGGGAGGACTATTTTCCTTCACGCATGTTTAGTGCTCCCCCGAAGTTCCTCCGTTTACTCCCCCTCGTCTTCCTTGTACCCCTCCATTAAACTCCATTCTCTGGCAGCCGGGCAAACGGAATGAGCCAGAAAAAGAACATGCCACATGGAAAGCTTTATCTGTTTCCTCCCAACACTCGTCTGAAAGAGATGTCACGAGCTTATCCAGAAAATTGGGTCAGAGTTGCTGCTCCCCCTTCCCACATCAGTGAGGCTTAGGTAAAGCAATGTACTAAAGATATGGTTCTGCTTTGTTATGCCTCAAAATGTCCTATACAACACAAGCTAAAGTCAAGATAATCACACACAATATTTTCATTGCCAGCTATTTCACCACATCAGATGGCATGTAGCGGCTAAAGAGTGGCATCCAAGGCATTTTGAATTTCAGTCCAAATGCAAAGAAAATGCAAGCAAAAGCTCTGTTGGACTTGTTGCCAGATTCTTGAAAACCAAACATATTTCTTCTGCTGGTTCACCGTTCTTATATTACCAAGGTGAGGACCTGCCAAAGTTGAATATGCCTGAAGATTTTATTTCTTTCCTTCAAGTGAGTTACTTCCCTATCCGGTTCCACAAACCCATGTCTACTCAATCAATTGTTTTGGCTGCACATGATTCTTGCTGGCATCAAGCTGCTCTTGTGTTTAGCTTCTACAACCAGTGATAAATGCCCTCGGCCTTTATGGAATTCCATCAATCCAGCTCAGTCATTTCCTCGGTGCGAGTGCACCGTTTCCCATGTGTGTTGTAGTTGGCATGCTGAGCAACAAGGTCTGCTTACATCTAATTAGCACGCTGACAAATTAACACTGCTTTTGCATGAGTGAGCGCAGTTCCCAGAATACTGTAAGCTGTGGATGGTGCCGGCTCTCCTTTTACTGTATTCTTTTCACGGCTTCGTCTGTTATTTTGATTCATTTCTTCAGCCTGCTCTTCTGTAAATCCTCCATTTCTGGTGCATTCTGAAGAAAGAAACAACGTCGCAAAACACTGCATTATTACCCAACTGATCCATCTACGCTAGATGTCAGATGTCATCAAGAAGGCTGCTCGTTGTACCGCGATACTTCAATGAATGCCCTGCTTACTGTCTGTGTAAGGTCAGGAGGTAACAACGGTGAGTCACAGAGATGCTTTTGCTCTCTCTCCAGCTCGTCTGTACTACATCACTCCCATTGAGCCACTAATCTTTTCTAAATAGGCTAAATTAACACAAGTCTAAATACTGGACTGTAAGAAAAATAAACAATCTGTGAAAATACTTCCCGAGGCAATTGAAGCCCTATTTTTTAAATAATTTAGATTTGTTGTTGAGTCTACAGTATTTGACGTTACTATGTTGTCTACATTGTTTGTACTACTCGAGTCATTCTTTTGTTCATTGTATTTACAATGTCTGGAGAAATCTTAAAGTTGAACTTGATGTGTGTGTGTGTGTTAGAGAACACAATTGAGTGTTTCATAAAAGCTAAAAAAGTTTTTTAATAAGGTCACGGGATAATGGTTAACACCACTGTCATGCTATTAAAACCACTGTGTGACCACACGAGCCTCACGAGTAGGGACATGGTCACACAAGTCACCACAGCCATTAGAGCATTATATACAGTATGCTAACAATAATGCTCTAATGTCTATCCTGGACTGGCCGCTTTGTTTTCACGCAAATGAAAGCACAAAATCCAGTCAAACGGGTCAAACATCCAGTCAAAGTTATTTTTGCGAGCTTACTATGCTTCATACAGGTAGGCTTGTTTCCTTTGCAACACATACAACTGCTAGGCAGGTTTCATCTGTGTTTATGAAGTTCAGTTATTACACTCCTCATAATCATTTGATCCATTGTTATTAATATATATTGATTGAAGTGCAGCAGCAATATTTACTTATTAGAAAAATCCTGAACCATTTCAGGCTGGGCACTGTCCCCAACCGTGGGGAAGAATGAATCATGAATGTGGGCCAGTAATAGATCGCTGTGTTTCTTCTGTCATGTGTTGCTGAGTTCAAAACCGATATCGGTTGTGCGGTAGAGCACCGCAGTGCATTTTCCCATGTCATCCGCTTTAAATGATGGAGTTGGATATGACTGAACTGAAGTGTTAAGTATACTTTTGCTGCAAAATCACCTGACGTCCTTCCTTATCTCACTCAAAAGCTCAAACGCTGCACCAGAATCTGTCCTGCCTTTTATGACTCGTCATAAATCAGCCGGTGATGTACTGCATGCTAAACTCTTCCCCTGTAGTATGTTATGAAATGAGGAGTAGGTGTGATGTCAGCACCGGGCCAAACCAAATGGGTGCCGTGGGAAGTGAGCGATGGAATTTAACGTTTTTTATGTTGCGCAGTGTGTAGCGAGGAGTGTTTTCTCAGCTGGTCCACTCAGGAGGACTCAGGCAGCCGTCCCTTTGCACTCAAATGTCCACATGTTTGCACTGGACTTAAAATACAGATGTGTCCATTACGTCAGTGAACATTTACGCTACGATAGATTCAAGTTGGACTGCCCCAATAATGGTGACCTACCACAAGCACAAAGACAGATGGCAAATACGCATGCATGTCCGTTTGTTGGTACCGATTTGATATCGAAGCGCTTTTAGATTTTTTATTAGAAACTTGCTCACTGGATGTTAAAGTCTGTAAAACTTTCAGACATAAAAAGACATGACGCTGAACTAATTATAGGCTAGACTTGGTTGTTAAGATCATTCAAAAGGCAAAAGCAATGAACTGTCAGGGTTGCAGGACATCCGTGTTTCTCCTTACAACAAATGCTTCGACCATAGTGACATTTATGTGTTCTTTCTCTTCTTTTCCAATCTGTGCGGCGATCACATTCCCAAAAAAAGAATATAACCTCTAAAATTAGAACGTCTTGTCATTATTTTGAAAAGGGGCCACTCTGGGATTAGGGGTTTGGAGCAGAGTTATAATTAGACCCGGGTTAAAGCGAGGGTAAGGATTACTGTAGAGCATGTCATTGATACGGTTACGATTAGTGCCTGGGGTTACAGCATGAGCACGAGTCAAATGCAAGTTCCCACAACTGAGTTTGGGTGTGTGCATGTCCATCTCCAAGTGTATCTGCACAACCAACATTTGTATCTGTTTTGAAATATGGCCAAGTCCAGATACTCTACAGCCCATGTAATACCCTATTTCCAAGCGAACAACAAAAAATGCAACTAGTGGTCTGCTCCTGTGTATAGTAACACATCTCAGGGAACACGCACTGCCTTTCAAATGGACAGGATTCAAGGGGCATTCATTGTCACTACGCAACACAGGGATGCACAACGAAATTCAGTTATCGACGTACATTTTTCTTGCTAAGTAAAGTAAATCTCCCTCAGAGCCATACGTGGAGAAAAAAAGAGGGCAAAGCAGAGTGTAGCTGTTGGCTGCAGCTCCTGGCAGCTCTCTCGCCCACTGTGATGCGGGGGGACTTGTGTTGCTGAGACGGGAGGGAGAGAAGGCGAGAGAGAGCATAATGTCTTATTTTTGCTGGCAGAGGAGAGAAGTGCTACCTTGGAGGCGGTTCTCTGCAGAGGCCCATACATCTTCAGTTCCTGGCACCCGAGCCGGCAGGGGGTGGGAGTGTGCGTGGGAGGAGTAAAAGCGGAGAGAGAATTGGGGGGGGGGTGTGATGAGAGGCCTATGCTGTTGGGGAGTCAGCCAAAGTCCAGGACTCGCTTAATGGGCTCTCCTCTGCTATGTGATCCTAGTTTTGAGAATTAGAGCAGACATCCCGACTCCTGTCTCGCCAGCTCTGCCTACTGCGATGGAGCTTGGCATGTGGATGGTGGTGGAGGGGTGAGATGAGGGGTTGTGGATGCTTCTGTCTGGTGTCTCCGAGTCACAGGCACTGGTTGACAAAAAACCACCAATGTGCGTGTGCAGCAATCTGAGTCACTGGCTGTCATTCATACCAGCGCTTCCCCTTCCTCTTAGTCATCAAATGGCACTTTTCTAATTCCAGCTTTACAACTCCTGAGTGAAACTGCACTTGCAGCCAGATGAGAGCACATCGTGCCAGTCGCTGTTTCTGGGGTGGGTTTACAGAGCGACACCGTTCGTTATGCGTAAAGAAGAGCACGCATGGTGAAGCTGTTTTAATCATAAATTTCCTGTCAATTGTTTCCTGTCTTGTCCAAGCTGCTACTTGGACTCCAGTCTGGTTGTGCTCGGGTGTAAGAATTCTCACTGTCACCAGATGTCTTTCTTTATTTTCATAGTCCTTTTCCGTGTTCTAGCTCGTGCGAGCGACGAGAGGAAAATCATAATTTACCATCCATCACGCTATTATGATTCCGAACCAAGTCATTTATCTTCATCTAAAGAAAGAAGAATCAAATGCTTTTTTGGACAAGTGGCTATAAATTGCACAAATATGTAAATGTGTTTGAAAGCAGCCTTTATGTGAGAGGTCCCACAGCCACTATGGTTCAGTTCACCAGGAGCTGCTGCACTGATGCATGAGAGTTCTGTTATTGAAACTGTTTCAATTTATGGTTTTGTTTTATTCTAAACATGAAAGCTATAATTATTTAAAAAAACATTTTACTACCCTACCTCTTTAAAAGGCTTGGCTTGGGACTGTTATTGGGGTAAACAAGTTGAGCAAGCTCAAAAAGAAATATTTCCAAGTATGGCAGGCAAAGAAGAGAGCTGCGTGCTCAACGGCATGCACCTGAATGTCTCCCCTGCACTCTGTCTGAGGGTCTGGCACGGGCACCGCTGTCTTACATAACGCCATGACATCACCCACCAAAGATGTAATGCTGTAACTCGTATTTCTTGTCATCAGTCGCTTTGCATGGATTTGCACTCAAGTGAACTTAGTATCCTTTCAAGTGATGAGCTGGAGATGATGTCCCGGTATGCAAAAAGTCCGAAATATTGCCATGACTTTGACTTGTAATTTCTCTCTGGAATACTGAGTGGACACGATGCCACCGGACAAACACTCTGAACACGATCGGCTTCTGAGTCCTCTCCGTTTTTTCCCCCTACGTGGGATCGAGTTCGGAGAGGAACCGCCGGGCCAAGTCCTCTAACGCTGGCAGGCTGAGTAAACGGTGTCTCCGGAACCTTGTTTTAGCCCCAGCATTTCCATAAGCACCCTTCATCCCCGCTCTGTTATTCTTTATGATCCGCACCTCCGCTCCAGCTCAAGCTGTGTTCCAGGACCTCTCGCTCTGTCCCGAGTGGCCCCCTGCACCCACTCAGATGCCTGTTTACAGCGTGGAGTTCACCGGATGTATTGTCCTGCAAACCAGTTGATAGCTATAGTGTGATGCGACTAGGAGAGTCACCCTCACCCACACATTTGACACCCTCTCGACATCTGTTTTCTAGGAATTGTTGGATGCTTGTCTAACCGAGTATTAGCTGGGCCTGTGTGTCCCAAAAAGACGGGCTGCGAAACAGAAATAAGAAGAGATTTATTGTTTCCAGGATTTTGTTCAACAAACAAATCTTATTCCTCATCTTCTGTTACAATCCACTTTTACTGCAATAAAAAAAAGAAAATAAATAAATGGACTTTGGGGATGCAACAATGCACTGAGAAGTCTCTGACTAATGGCATGAAATATTCCAAAAGCTACAGTGTCTTTCCACCCTAATTTCAGCCAATTAGCGTTAATACATCTGCCGTCTTCAGACGGTAGGTGTTTCTGTCTTTGTTTCTAAATTGAATTAGATTAAATTAGAGTAGAATTCACTCGTCAAGGCGCAGCATTGACTGGCCTACTGCACCAACTTTAGGAGACGTTGCTGCGCATCATGACTTAGACCCAACTAACTCTTTGCCAACCAGCCTATTTTACCGGCCAAAAAGCCACTGCTGAGTTCTTCTTGGTCTTTGCGAACCACTTGGCGAAATTGTTTTGTTGTCTCATCACATTTCATCTATTCTATTTGTTACAATGGATCTCCTTGTATTTGACATCAATTTGTAAATGATTTGATATAACTGGATGTTGGAAACATTGCTATTTGTAGTCGACACATAAGGGTACCTTGTGTCAAAATTGAGAGTTCCATCACAAACATTCAGGAAATTATAGGTGCTGAGAAAAAGGTTTTCTTGTGCAACTGTGTTTGTTGTTTGTTAAAATCCCTTTTAAGCTTATTTTCACCACTCTGACTTTGTATGTGCCTGCCCTGCTGTCACCTTCTTCCTCTTCTTCCTGTGTTCCCTGAATGAGCAGGTGCAAGTATGAGATTGTCAGTAACTTTGTGTCTTTTTTTTATTCAAGCTGACCTCCTCCACGTTACCTGTGTCTGCCCTTTCTCCAGCTTCCTTCTCTGCTACCATCTCTCCCTCTGTCCCCTGCGCACAATGGGAGGTGCCCCGACCAAGTGGCGTGACAACTTGCGGAGCACGCGTGACAGCAGATGACTTCATCCGATCCGCCAGCTCGCCTTCCCTGGACACTGCGTGGAGCATAAAGCCGGCGTCAGTGGTGGCATGATTTGTCGTGAGATGGGCCTTGGCAGAGTGAGAGTGTGAGACGGAGCTTGAAAATGTGTGTGTCATGCCAGAAGCGCAAGAGTTGGCAACCTTGCTCCTTTGGCTGGAATTACCACGGAAGCCGTTTTGAGTACTTCGCCAGGTGTTTTAATGCCTGTGTGCCTGTGGACAGATTTTGTCAATGCGATAGCATCGCAACCGTGCACGATGCAGTCATGAAAACTTTACAGGTTTAGTTGAGATCAAAAAAGTTTGAAAATGGGTGTGGTCTGAGGAAGGGTGCCAGAAGTGAGGGGGTAGAAAGTGGGGAAAGGCCAAGGCCATTGCCCCCCCACCTCCCCATCTTTACGACCATGGCCCGATTTGGTATCGCAACTGGTGTGATCCCACCGCAAGATGGTCTCTAGTTCTAATCGATTTTGAATCGGTTTAATTGATTAGTTGTTGCAGCCCTTATTTGGCCCATCAACACACACATGATCAACAGATTCTGAGAGCACTGAGCTGGGAAAGACACACCAGCCTCTCCCGGTGCATACGTACTGCTTATGTACTGCTGTATTGGTACTCTGTGTACTGTCATGAAGCAAATGAGTGCTAAATAAAGCATAGGGTACACAGCGTCTTAGCATGTCTGTACGTGCGTGTCCACATGAACAGAATTGAACTCCAGATACTGACTGCGACAGATTTGTCAGCTGCATCATCAAGGCTGATTTTTTTTATTAGACCGTTGCAAAGAAATACAATTCTAAACCAAAAACAACCCTATGCATAAGCACATCAACTTAAAATGTTCAGGAAAAAGTCCTAAAAATGTTGAAATGTGGAGTCCTCATCGTCATTTTTAGATTTTTTTCTCAGTGTAGAATATGGGAAATTGTCATTCAGGATAACAGGAACTGAAATATAACAACAGACAACATGCTCCAAGCATCCAAGTCTTTTCAGCCGAGTGGTCAGCTCCAGCAAACCCTTCTTCTCTACGCGAGTGGGGAAACTCTGACAGGCAATCAGAGGAGAATGTAAAAACAACTGAAAATGAATCCCTCCGAACGCAAATAGCTTATTGCTAAATTGTTTTGGTCTGGCGTAAAGCTTTGCCAAGAAGAGGGCTTGAAGTGGGATGGCGTGAAAGCGAAAGATGGAAGGACGAGGGTTCTGCCGCAGCGGAGAGAGGAATTATGGGTAGCTTGTTTGACACAGGAGCATGTGACCTTTTTGTTTATGTCAGGGAGATGGTTACATGACATTTCATATCCCAATACAGCTGCTAGAATTTCACACACAGACGCTATTATGCAGATTATGACAGATAATAGAGTCATTAGTCTTTCTTCATTCACCATTGTTCATCAAGAATAATGATGATTACACAGAGAACCTTCTGCCAGACTCCTCTTGTCATTTCTCTCAGTGGATATGAACGACCGCACCTCGATTAGCCTCGATGTCAATGATGGGAGTATGTTGCTCTTTTCTTCTTACCAGTGAATATAAAATATTGCATATTGATTGTGGATTCAGATGATTACCCTCTGCACTGTGCCAAAGGCCACTGTTTCAGACCACAGACACAGACTCTTGGGTTGGTATTGACTCAGGATGTTCAGTCTAAGATTAACCATTTATTGTCTGTTGTACACCTTGTGGCCGAAAGTTTATGGACAGCCTTTTTATTCTTCCTGTGTACTTTTGCTTTTTGCTTTTGCGATTGCTCAAATGAATGGAAATCTTAATGAATTTAATATTTTGGACAATTGTGGCTTCCAACCATAGACTGTATATAAGAAGTGTATGTAGTTTCTATGACGGCACCCGTTGGTTTGTGGACTACGGTTTTGAAGATTTCGGCATTTTGGCCGTTGCCATCTACTTTTTTGTGCAACCAGAGGTGACTGGAGAGGGCGTAGCTAAGTACAACTGAACGCTGAACGAGGCATTGTTTGGCAACCAAAGTGTTACAGTTAACTTTCATGAATTAAAAACACATTGTGGAAGGGTTAAAGTTGTCAGACAAAAACACAGACAACTCCTCGCTGTAGTGATTTATCAATCAAAAGGTAGCCACACCCTAAAGCATACCTTGCTTTATTGTCTTTTTTTTACTCTAAATGTGACCATAACTTACCAAATGAACACCGCGCCCGAAACCCCAATCCAAAACCCTTGGGTTGAATTGGTGATTGTGAAACAGGCGTTATTGCTCATCATCAGCCTCCAGGGTCCAACATCTTGTAAATACAATTTTATTTATTCCCTCTTTTATGCTTGTGTTGTGAGAAAGTTCACTGTTCAAAGAGAGAATGTTTGAGGTTTTAGTTCAACTTTTCCAAGATTTTCTTCCTATTAATCTTTTTTAATCGGAACAAATAAATCATCAATATCATTTCTCTTCCAAAAAAGTTAAAAGTCACACTGATCTGCACGTCTTCTTGTTATCGTAAGTCTCTCCCCCACTCATGCATGCGATGTCACTCTGTTGAGTGTTTCCAACATTCTCATGTTACTTGAACAAATACACAGAGCAATAATCTGATTTATTTCCTCCCTTTTCAAAACAAAGCAGCTATGTCTGCTTCTCAGAGATACTTGTATGTGCATCTCAAAGATCTTCCAGTCTGGATTACACAAGGGTGGTGCCAGTGGCTTGTTATCGTCTGAGCACACACCGCTATATCTCTGACACTGCACAAGATTGATGGCCTCCTGAAGGTGCTGGACCTACAGGGGCTTACTTACCAAATACTCACTCGGAAAGGTCCACCAGAGGTTATCATGAGATAGATAAGATTATGAGCTATTTGCAGGATACATACTATAGTACTCTAATTTTCTCTTGGTTTGGCAGGTAAAGAGTTTTTTTTTTGTTTGCTTGTGTTAAATCCCGTTGTTGATAATAAAGTAACGTCCGTTTTGTCTCACTACACGCTATGTACATCACACCACAGTGCTTCCTGCGCTGGCAGTAAATATTGCTATTTAACGTAAATCAAACTGGACAGGGTTGCTCAGTTTCCATACCAACCAAAAATGAGCACTGAAACAAAGTTAATATGAGTGACTGTCTCAGATCGTGGTGTACACTCCCACCCATGAACAAAAACCACATGCTAGCCGTGTTCTCATACTGACCATCACGGATCACTTCCTCCTGCACTTCCTGAAAATAATTGTTTGTTATATGGAAAGAAATATGGCAAATGGTACCGCACATTGTGTTGTTTAATATCAAAGGTCCTCTCCTCTCCACTGCTCCAACACACTATCCCGGCACGGACAAAACATCAAGCGCTAGCCGTCCCGCCCTATAATAATGAGTTGGGTAATTGTGTATTGAAAAGGATCACTTCACATGTATTTATTATGGTTATGTTTTTCCAAAACTCAAAGTGAAGGACTACTAATTGCTGCACACCATGTCAGTAATGTGCTAAAACAGAGTGTATAGCGGGATACCAAGCTTGAAGGTGGCATGAGTTGATTATAATGTCAACTGGAACATTATTATAACCCCTGCTCAGTGTTTATGTCTATGACATAATTCCACAGGGGGGTTGAAAAGAGGGGAAACTTTTTTTTTTTGAGCTAAGAAATGGAACATCACACATATACTGTGGAATATATTACACTGAATCAGCATGCAAATTACAGCTATTTCCATTTTGTTTTGGACACCGTGGAGTGCTTTGCACATTGCAACGTGCTCCGATGACAGGATGACAGTCTTTCAAAACATGTCGCCTCAGTCTAGGAAGAGATGGGATGACTAAAGAGTCAGGAAAAATATGTAATTTCCCTTCTGGGTTCCAATTAGAGTGCTTCTATAAACTGTGGCAAAAATATCTTATGAAAATCACGCTGTAAAGATATGCTACTGTAAACAGACGGAGGAGAGACGGTTATTCGACTTGTTGGAAATGTCACCTTTGTCCGTCCAATGTGTTCTCTGGGAAAAAGTTGATTCATAGTTACTAAGCATTAGCATCTTTTTTCCCCCACAACGGCTGTTGGTTCTGGTTGTTCAAATAAAAATGTTCAAGTGATTAATGATGCTGTGGGTTATATTATTAGTAATGTAGCAGTGGTCAGTGTGTTGGTGTTGAGGGCGGCGTTATGGGAAAGTCTGGCTGAATACGAGCATGAGGCCGTTTCCAGCTCCGACACAATGTTCTGTTGTGTTGCAGCAGATGATGGCAGGGGAAGAGATTTTCTGGAGAATTGTATTTGTCTGCTTCCAAGTAATTCTACCTCACTTTGTGTCCTCTACCATACAGTGACTGCAGTTTGCATGTCAAACCTCGAGCAGAGGAGAGGGTTTTTTTTTTTTTTTTTTTTTAGTGCTGAGCTGTGTCTTGGTGGTAGCGGAGAGAACCTTGTGGGAGGTCACTCCGTGGCTCCGTGTACGTGCAGAATGTGAATAAGCTCGGCCTGTACACTTTTCTGTTTTCCTTTAAGGAGTGAAACTCGGCAGGTCGAAGGCTGCGGGGTATGCGGAGCGGAGAGTGGGGCGACTCGGGGTGAAAGGGAGTCTTTCAGCTGGACACATTTCAAGGACGTTTTGGGAAGCAGTGATGGAAACGGGGGAGTTTAGGCGGCCCATTCCTCCCCTCTAGGGTCCTCGCTGTGTCAGAGCAAGGAAAGAGAGAGAGAGAGAGGGGAGAGAGAGCCTGTTGCAGTACAGAATGTCTTCAGCCTGCTCTGTATTAACCTCAGTGAAAACAAGCCTCCCTCAGAGTTCAGCCACAGCTGCTTCTGCAAATACGCAGGTAGACTAGGACCAGACACTGAGGAAATGCTCCCATGTGGCATGGAAGGGGTGATAAAAGGAAGAGGGGGGGATACGATAAGCTGCTAACCCACATCTAAACTAATATTTATGGACCATACTTACTGCAAAAATAAATGTTGAGCATTGGGTGGTTTTGGTTATTCCAAAATAAATAAAGTGAGTCAGGAGGAAGAATTTTCGAAAGGTTGTCGACTGTGTTTGATGGTAATTGTTTGTAAATCCTATGATACTGAAGGTCATATACTGTATATGTGAAGCATAATAATCCTCATGGCAGACACAGGTGGGTCATGTCAGGTTGAATGCCAGTAAGCAGCATTTGAAAGCCATGAAAAATGTCTGGTCATCATCACTTTTTCATGTGAGTTTGTGTGTGACAACTACCTAATTTGTGGAAAAGGTACTCAGATCTTAAAAGTAGAAATACAACAATGTAAAAATACTCCATAACGTGTAAGTCTTTTATTCAAAATTGGACCTGTAAGTACAGAAGTACCATAAGCAAAAGTACTCAAAGTAAAAAATATTACACCCTCTGTGACAATGTTGATTTAGTTAATCCTTCCTAATGCGCACATTGGCATGTTTTATATCTCTATTCTTTATTATTTCATACTTTTTATTGCTTACGATGTCAGTTAAAGAAAAAACAAACTGCTCAGTTCATTGATAAATGAGAGACAACACTGCTGGCTTGAACTGAATGCGTTTGTTCAGGGGATAAAAAGGACAGCCGTCAAAAGTACAGCGCGCTCCCTCTTAAATATTGACGAGTGAACCTTGTGGCTTCTTACTGTTGCCTGTGCTGATGTACCGACTCACAGCTTGTAAGGGGCGGAGAACAAGAGCATGCAGGGCCTGTGACCCATATTAACCTTTCACAATAGTACTGACACCAGACATCAGGATCTATTATTATCTCTTTGACCGCTCTACTGTCCCAACACTTTGGCTACTCTGATGGATAAATCTGACCGATTCAGTTAAAAAAGTCAATACAAAATGTTTATTGTGCATCGAAGAGTATATATTGTATTACACTGGGTTCATTATGAAAACCCTATTTAGCTATTCTACACAGCTTATTATTCATACAATGTCATGTGCCAAACAAATGATGTTGAACAGTGATGTATAATGCAGTAAAGGAAGGAGACAGTATAACTGACAATTAGATTCGAGGTTTTTTGACATACAGTTTGTTATATGAGGCATGAGTTATTTCCAGAATACAACAGCATTATGCATGATTAAGAGTACATGAATGTAGATGGCTTGCATGCTGTATTTGTATTGAGTTCAAATATGAACAACTTTAATACACGGGAAGATAAATTAGTGTCTGGGTGAATAACTGCTTAGTTGAGACCACACAGCTGGCACATAATTCCTCCAGCGAGAAAAACAAAATGCTTAAAGTGAAACTGATTCACCACCACCAGTTTATATTGCAATTTCGGGCAACTCCACTAAATACCCTCATTTAAATAACAATACATTCTTAAGGTTTATTATGAATTGTGGTTTAGGGCAAACACATCAAAACTTTCATTACATTTTGTTTCTGCTGCTTACATAAGTCATTGCAGATATATTTAGGTTTTCAGTCAATCACAGTTTTTCAGAGCTGAGGAGTAAAATTGCAGTTGGGTCCAGATATGACTCAGGCTTTCCAATACCATTTACAAGTTGCTGACTTTTTATACTTTTTACTGGCAGACATTTTGAAAAAGAGTGACATGTATTGTCTGTGTGTCACGATTTTAAATGTCAGCAGAAGTAAAAAAAAGTTTCTCTTTTGCATGTTTTAGTCTTATTGCATAAAACGTCCATAGATATTTATTTTAGAACACATACCTTATATTGCATTGCTGTTCTTTAATTGGAAAACCAGTTTTACAAGAGTTCTATTCGCCTTCCAGTAATTCTCCCCTGAGTTTGGCAGCAATCTTGCAATGTAAAGGCCTCAGCGTTAAACCATAGGAGCAGTTTAAAGACAGGTCCTCGTTGGCACATTTCTCAAATCTACACTGGTGGAGTAGAATTGCAAAGAACAAAAACATCTCAACTTTGGCAATCTGGTCCCCAATACATCTTCTCTTCCCTGCTGAGAAGATCATAACATTGTTGGTGAGGTCCTTATCTAGGGAGCCCTCTTCATCCAGGAAGCGCGAGGGGTCAAAGATATGTGGATCTTTCCACTTCAAGGGGTCGTGATTGACGGACCACTGATTGATGAAGACCACCGTGTCTTTGGGGATGTGGAGACCTTCGATGGTGACGTCTGAGGTGGTGGAGTGGGGGATGGTGACGGGGACGAAGCTGGTGAAGCGCATGGTCTCGTAGATGAAGGCGTCCAGGTGTGCCAGGCTGCTTCTGTCCTCGACAGATGGTAGCCTGTTTCGCCCCACCACTTTATCAATGAGCTCATGGAGTTTGGTTTGCATTTCAGGGTGTTTAGCCAGCAGAAGAACAATCCAGTGGAGAGCAGTGGAGATGGTATCCAGACCTGCACCGATCAGATCGGACACGGTCCCGTCTGTGTGGCCTTTGGTGAGCCCGTTGTCATTGTCAGCCTTGTCAATCACGCCAATAATGGCATCGCTCATATCCCTCGTTAACTCTGGATCAAATGTCTCTCTGTGCTCCTCCACCTTGTTATGGACAAACCCAAAGAACTCTTGATTCAGGTCTTTGAAGCTCTTGAACATGCTGCGGACTGGATTGGGGAAAGACTGAAGCCATGGCATCACATCTACCAAGCTGCCAGCCCCTACCGTCTCTCCAAACTTATCTGCCTTCTCCAACAAGGCTCTGAACTCAACATCCTCATGTCCATAACGCTTTCCAAAGCACAAGGCACAAATCACATTAGCTGCAGCTACTGTCAGCTCATGAGCAGGGTTGAAATACTGTCCGTGAGCACTGAGTTTAAGGAAAATCTTCACTAGCTCTGTGGCTTCAGCAACAATTTGCTGCTCAAAGGCTTTTTTGGTCTGGCTGTTGGCAGATGAGAATGCTCTGATCGTTGATTGAGCAATTTTCCTGTGCATCTTCCACTGTTTGCTGTAATTGCTGAAAGTCATACTTTTCCCCCCTGAGACAGCCTGAAAAGAGACAAAGTTTGGTCTGCCTGCAAACTCAGTGCTGTGCTGTATGAGAGCCTCCCGTATCGCCCTGTCTCCATTCAGAACCACAATGTCGCTGCAGCCCAGCCGTATCTGGTACACGTTGCCGTATTTCTTGGCGAGTTTGGCGAAGGTGATGTGAGGCATCTGGCCCAGCTGCATGGCATTGCCCACCACCGGCCAGGCGAAGGGTCCCGGCAGTCTTCTCTTAAGCCTGAGGTTTCTGACCCACAGACAGGCTTCCAGACAGAAGAGGAAAACAAAGGAGGCGACCAGAGCAGGCTGGACCTGTCCACTCCATTCCCTGATGATGCTGCTGCCCTTCACACCGAACTCTGTGTCCATTTGAGCCATTTTGTTATCCTGTAGTTTATCGTCCACTCATCATCGACTGCGTCAAATAAAACGGCAATTTTCACTGAAAATGGAGCACCATTTCCAGTAGTCCCTCTTTGTGCAGTCTTCCATACGTTAAAATACAAATTCTTAATGTTGGTTCTACCTATGTTATAAATGGATTGACGAAATAGCCAAAATAAAATTACTGCAAGCAGCACTCACATGCTGTCTCACCCATCTGCCACAGAAGCTAGTGAGAAGGGCTTTATCAGGTTTGAGCCTTAACACTTTCTTATATGTATCTCCATGTTGGGAGGAGTCAGCAGCTCAGGTTTTTTATTATCTCTCCCCTCCCACTTTGACCACAGCCTGCAGACCTGACTCCTATTCTCACTCAGGCCTCCTTCCAGCAGGGTCGCTGGTAGAATGATGGAAAAGGAGAGCAGATAACTAAATCTACAGAAATATATAGAGATTACCATGACACTTTACTCATGTGTGGCCTGAGAGGTATTTGTGACGAAATGTATTATATAAAGTTGTTAAAAGCACGTTTAGCTATTTGATGGAATTGATTGATTGAGGGAACTGGTAGCGCACAGTCTAAGTAATGAACAATAAGCTGGAGTTGATTGTTTTTCCTGCTGAGGTTGGATGACTTTGCTGTTTGCACTGGACTTTCCGTGGCCATTTTAAACATGATTTGGTTTCTGTTATTTACAGACAAGCTGTTAATTATAACCATACAGGGGAAAGGGCTCTGTGATATCACCAGGAAAGCTGAGGGCTTCAGATCCAAACTCTGAACAGATCCAAACAGCACGATTTATTATGCGCCATAAAAACATATATACAACATTATTGTTGGCATAATATCTCTTTAAACAGAAGTCACCGAGATAATGTAGCTGCAGAGTTGTGGCTGCGTCAAAATAGTTTTAAAGAGAGTTCAGTTTCCATGTAAATCTGCTTATGTGGGTGCTTGTGCAACAAAAGGAAGAATCAGCTTTGGTTTTAGTGATGTTCAGCCACAAGTTGAGTATTCCAGAGATTTGTATTTTTGTAACAATGAGTAATGACCGACATCTAAACAGTAGTTGCACATATCTGACAGTGCCAACACTCGCTAAAAAAAAACGCTTTGAGACTGAACATGTAGTTCTAGTTCGACATGAACACCTGGCTCAGCAAGTTTGTGTATTGTGAGATTTTGTGACAATTAAACAGACACACTGACCATTGACAATTCACTTTATTATTTTTCCTGTATAGCTTATTGTTCCACTTTTCCACCATATAAAGCAACATATTGATAACATAATATCCTCTATGAGGAACGCTTAAACATTCAAGGCAGAGAAACACATCATTTCCTGAATGCAGAGGCTTAAAGAGAGTGCAGTGACATCCATGTATAGCTTTGAAAAAAGTGACTTTGTAAACAAACATGTTTTTGAGAATGCCTCACAAGTGAACGAAATTTGCTGCACATGTGGTTTTGTTGTACTGGTGAGACTTGTGTGTTTGGATCGGGGTAGCTGCAGTGCTTATACAGTAAGTCTGAACCCTGGGTGCATAGAGTTAGTGAAGCGTTCGTGGTTCATGGCCGTGTCTCTTCTTCATCCTGAAGACTGTGATGGATGCCCCGTGATGAAAGACTTCCTCCTTCACAAACGTGCCAGCCCATTTCCTCCACTTTTGATCGGCATTCTTTGTTTAATGTGTTCATATGATTTAAGTACAGTAGATAGTGAAATACATTAAACTTCATTACATTGATTGTCACATCTGAAATCTGGAGATATAAAAAAATATTTTGTTACTGCTTTACGTGGCATAGGTGAAATATATTCTTACATATTACAAAGGAGAACAAGAAGTCATCAAGTGACTTTACAACATTCACGAGCATTTCATATACAGTTATATTAGTTTAAATTGACATTTAAGGAATGTAGCTATGTCCTGCAAACACATCATACATGTACATGCGCAATAGTGGATGTAATACAAGCACACAACTCGGTGTTATGTACAAAATCTGATCAAGTACAGAATAATTTGTGAAGCAGAAATGTAATACCTATGCTCTCATTCCACAACCATGAATCCAACCTGTTGCTAATATTACATCTTTGACATCATATTCTCAGCCCTGCACCAACAAGAATTCAAATACAGACCATGTTAGCATAGCCATTAAATACCATTATTAAATATGAAAATCATACAACAGTAGGATTTAGTGCAGATATTGAGATACTCACTGTTAAACGTCATTGGTGGAAAAGTGTTTGCTGGCCTTGAGTCACAGTATTGGGACACGCTGTTCATGCTGGGGAAACCAAGCCAAGCAGCTTCCCCCTGAGCTTGGCGCTGACACGGGATCGGAGGGGCTTCAGCGTGAGCCCATACGAGCAGTCAAGAGTGAGGGGCTCAGAGGGGTCACCCTCAAAGCTGCACTGGTGCAGCAGGACGGCTGTGAATAAAAACACCTCGACCATGGCGATCTGGTTGCCGATGCAGCGTCTTTTACCCGTTGAAAAAATCATCACACCGCTGGTTATGTCCTTATTGAGGGCCCCGTTTTCAGCAAGGAAGCGTGCGGGGTCAAAAACGTGAGGGTCCTTCCACTTCAGGGGGTCATGGTTGACGGACCACTGATTGATGAATACAACCGTGTCTTTGGGGATGTGGAGACCCTCGATGGTGACGTCTGAGGTGGTGGAGTGGGGGATGGTGACGGGGACGAAGCTGGTGAAGCGCATGGTCTCGTAGATGAAGGCGTCCAGGTGGGCCAGGCTGCTCCTGTCCTCGATTGATGGCAGTCTGTCTTGGCCTACTACTTTGTCTATGAGCTCATGCAGTTGGGCTTGCATGTCTGGGTATTTGGCCAAGAGCAGCATGATCCACTGCATGACAGTTGACATTGTGTCTTGACCTGCTCCGATCAGATCTCCGACCGTTGCTTCGACAAACTCTTTGGTCAGTCCGCTTTCCTGTTTGTGCTCGATCGTGTTGATGATGGCGTCACTCATGTCCCGGGTCACATCAGGGTTGAAGGACTCTCTATGCTGCACCACTTTGTCTTTCACAAAGGCGAAAAACTCCTCGTTGAGGTTTTTGAAGTTTTCATAGACACTGCGAACTGGGTTAGGGAAGGACTGAAGCCAGGGCATGACATCTACCAAGCTACCTGCCCCAACTGTCTCCCCAAACTTGTCCAACTTTTTCAACATGGTCCTGAACTCCAGGTCTTCATGTTCGTATCGCCTCCCAAAGCAGAGAGCGCACATGATATTCGCAGCAGCTACTGTAAATTCAGGAGCAGGGTCAAAATACCGTCCATCAGTGCTGTGGCGCAAAAATACCTGCACCAGCTCCATGGCCTCGGCTATGATGTGTTGCTCAAACGCTTTTTTGGTCTGACTGTTTGCAGAGGAAAAGGCTCTGAGGCTGGACTGGGCTATTTTCCTGTGCGCTTTCCACTGTTTGCTGTAATTAGTAAATGTCAAACTCCTGCCTCCAGAGATCATCTGGAAAGAGACAAAGTTTGGTCTGCCTGCAAACTCAGTGCTGTGCTGTATAAGAGCCTCTCGTATCGCCTTGTCTCCATTCAGAACCACAATGTCGCTGCAGCCCAGCCGTATCTGGTACACGTTGCCGTATTTCTTGGCTAGTTTGGCGAAGGTGATGTGAGGCATCTGGCCCAGCTGCATGGCGTTGCCCACCACCGGCCAGGCGAAGGGTCCCGGCAGTCTTCTCTTAAGCCTGAGGTTTCTGACCCACAGACAGGCTTCCAGACAGAAGAGGAAAACAAAGGAGGCGACCAGAGCAGGCTGGACCTGTCCACTCCATTCCCTGATGATGCTGCTGCCCTTCACACCAAACTCTGTGTCCAGTGCCATTTTGTAAAATTTTCTGCACACAAAAAAAGAGAGAGAGAGTTGTTCAGTTGTATGCTTAGAAGAAATGAATCAAAATATCCATATCAGATGAGAAAAAAATAGTTAAGATATTTCAATCAAAAGCCAGTGAGGTCATAGAGATGAGAACCTAAAGTAACTGGTGAAAGAAGTGAGTAAAGGTGAAGTTTTTGTTGTCTTTAGTCAGTCTATTCATGAAGATTTAAGGCTTAAGTGCCTGCGTTTTGCTTCACTCCAGCTTCTTATATGTTTTGCTGTTGGTGGGCAGGGCTCAGGATAACTTCCATACTCCTCCCATTGTGGTAGCCCTGCAGACCCCACTGTATCATCTCCGCGTTGTCGCTCGCCGTTTGGAGGCGCGCGCTTGAGAGCGTCGAGGGGACACCGTGAGCGTGCAGCGTGAACCACCGCTGTCCGCTGCAGAGAAAACAGAGTCAGCAACTGGTGACCGATTCAGTAGGAAACGTGTCGAGTCAATTTGTTTTGCTAATTGGAGGACTGGCAGAGTTTGCGTTTCAAAGTGTATCTTTCTAACGTGATTTATTCTCTAGCTGCGGAGGACTCAGCGGGCGCACTTTGGCTTGAAAGAAAAAGCCCTGGTTGCATACGGTTTGTCCAACTCTTTGCGGAGCTTACAATTAAAGTTCTACAAGGTCCGTTTAAGCGTATTTATAGTTTCAGTTACGTGACATTACAAAGTTATTCAGTTAATTAGAATTTTGATCTGCTTAAAACGCATGCTAAAGCATCCTCTGGGAATTGAACCAGATGTAATCTATATGCAGTAACGTGTCATTAATGATACGCTTAAATATATGTTTAGTCTGTCGCGAGCAATTCAGCGATTTCAAATGCCTATGTTGTCATTTTTTTTGTATTTACCTCTGATTCTTCTGGTTCAGTTAGTTTGGCAGAAAAAAAAGTTGTGAGAAAGTTGCGCACTACACAGCCCAACTCTAAAGACCGGACGTAAACGTTTTATTTAAAGCTTTATAGCCAAACAAAAGAAAAACGTCATTCATTAATTCATTTTTGAAATCAACAGGGAAGATACCAGTGATTGAAATGAAAAAGCTGATGCACAAGAACAACAAAAATCAAACCTCGTATTTAAAAGAGGATTTTAAAATATCACATAAACATCAAGATCAATATTATCTCAATGACCCCTATGGAAATATTTCAGTCATATATTTGATTCTTCTGTTTTTCAACCAGACAGATTTTTCACTTCGGTCTGACAGTTGGCAGAATCATTTCACTGAAATCTTAAACTAGTGCAAAACTCAGTGTGGACAAACCATGAAATATTGAGACTTGAAATTTCTATGTCTTGTTAAAGCACATGAACTGAAGTTTTGTATGACACTCCAGCTTACATCATACCACAACAAACTGCTGGTGCCCCCTTTCACAGTGCTTCTCCTTTCGAGCTCCAGTACTTTCCCCTGAAATATGGGGGAATTAGGAAAACTCACATTACACTGAGCACAAACAAAGAGGAAATCTGAAGCCTAGTCATACTTCTTTTCTGTGTTTTTACTGTTGCACCATCATATTAAGTAAAGAGTATTGTGCTTAAATGTTCTGACAGACAGACAGAGAGATGTGAAGTTTTATGTTTGCAGGGAGGTAATGACCTTAATCGAAGGTATAAAATATTTCCGAAGCAAAGTGCTTAGTCAGAGGGACAGAAACTTCACTGCCACAAAAGCACAGTCAGTTATTATCAGCAGGAGAGGAGGAGGAGGAGGAGGAGGAGGAGGAGGAGAGGGAGGAGGAGGGGGAGGAATGGAGGAGAATGATGGCAAATGTTGAAAATTACATCTTTTACAATTATTGACACTGAGCTATGGGTCCATTATGAACCCATCATGAAAACAAATTATAAATACAAAGGAGGCAGACAAGGAGGCAGGAGAATGTGTCATTATATATGCAGCACACAGATCATATAGAACATTAACCCTGTCCTGTCTGTATAATTCACCATTAGGTTTAATTTGTGACAGTGGATTTTTTTTATAACCCTGAGATTAAGTGACTGGATCTGCAAAGCAATCGTTTCAGTGCTTTAATGGACACAACGATAGGTTTGTGTATTAAGTTACACTTTCGCAATCCAACCACACTCACAAACGTATGTATAGCTGATTTAAAAACCCAAACTATCTGATAAATAACAGATTTTATAGGCACAGCATGCTCAAATTGTGAAAACAAACAGAAATGCCACAATAACAGTAACTTAAGTGTAACTACATTATGTGTTATGTGTCATTATTTCACAATAATGGTCCTTAAACAGCCTTTTACAGATGTCGAGAGTTTCGCTGGTTCCGAGCTCTGCCTGAGAGCTGTTTGTCTTGAGAAATGCGGTGTGGCCGAGCACCAAAGCATCCAGAATGATTCCTCGGTTAACCAGAGACATAGCAATGTCTTCGAATACACTGCCTGCACTGGGGATGACTGTTTCTTCTCTCCTTTATTCCTATAGGGGACCCCCCCCCCCCCCCCCCCCAACACCACCACTACCTCCTCCTCGCCTGAGTCTGCTCCTCATACACATGTGGCCACTTGCATCCCCATCACGCTAATTAGAGCCAGGTTTGTGGCTGAGGAAGGGGGTGGTTGGGTGGCGGGAGAGGAGGAGTGGGGGTTAGGGTTTGTGCGTGCGTGCGTGGGAGGGTTGGAGGCCCGGGTTTGAAACGGGGGCGGGGGGGGGGGGGGGGTGTCGTGTGTGCGTTTTGCGTGTGGCTGCTGTGTTTGCCTGTGATTACCCCTTGTAACCTGGCTGTGAAAGGTTTGCCCTGACCCTGCGTTGACTCTGGCTGAGGGGGGAGTTTTCAGAGGGGGTGGGGTGGGGCGGGGGGGCGGGGATGGGGTCTATAGGCTGCTGCATGTCATGTGCTGGCGGGTGGGCGCTCGTTGTTTGGAGACAGGGCCAATGGTAGACCAGGCTGCCCCGGCTCTGGAGCTAATCATTGTTTACTAGTCTCATTTCCACTTCTCAGTGAGCTACTGTCACGCACAGCACCAACAGGGAGGAAGGAAGAGGGAGGGGAGGGGGGGTGACGGGGGGGGGGGGGGGGGGGGGGGGGGGTTAGGCGAGAGGAAAGCCAGGGGTCCAAAAGGCAGTTGGGGAGATGGTGGAACTTGGGAAAGGGAAGAGCAGAGAGAACGCAGGGATTTGAGAAAATATGTTTTTTTTTCTTGTAGTGAACAAAGGTGAGCCAAGACTAAAAAAAGCTGCAGCCAAAAACAACCCGACAAACCAATAAACAGACCAACAGAAACATCCTCTGGGCCAAAGCCATGTCAGGCAGCCAGGAGGTAACCACCGGACATTGCTAGTTGGAGATGGTGATGTTTGAAATGAGGACGTTTTAGCTTGCCAGACTAGAATACGAGGAAAGAGAAACACTTGGAAAAATAGTTACTGACTGACATGATTGTTGTTTTTGTGTAAATAGCCTGAGAAAAGACATGCAAAGGCACAATTCACTTCGGTGGGGTGATACCAAATGGACTGGTGGTTAACGTGGGATAAATAAGCAGTATTTTTTACATATACACACACACACACACACACACACACACAAAACACTACGCTGTTGAGTTCTGCTCTTAAGCCTTAGAGGGCATCGTTTCACCTGGTGTGGATTATGTTAAACGTGAAAAGGAGACAAATCAGGGGACCACAAACAAGCCTCCCAATGCTAATGTTGTCCCGTATGTTCTGGATGTGTGAATAGGAAACTATGCTGACATGTTCACCATAGCAACTCTATATTGTTAAAATATGCCAATGTTGTCTTATACAACTTGTGCTGCTCAAAAAACATCCTTTAATGCAGGTTTACCATTGATTTTCAAGGCACTGCTGTGGAATATTTAGATATTTAACAAATGTTTTCACAATAATCCAAAAGTAGAACACTGCTGATTTTATCCAGAATCTGAATGGTTGAAAGTATTGCATTGAGGTTTCAAATCATACTTAAATGGAAAATGAAATCCATGCTTAGAGGGGATCTTGCTCCAAATCCATGTTCAACGTTGTAAAAAAAAAAGAAAATGACAAAGCTTGTACACTATGACTAATCTGCATGTATTTCGTTACGTATACATTTCACCACACACTACGAACCCCAGGCACACAAAACAAGATTGAATAATTGGGAATTCAGTTCCTTGTTTGTGTACTTGTCAAAACCTCTATGTCACCACTCGGAATGAAAAGAGGCCCAGACAACCTGAAGTCAGATGGGGAGGATTACAGTATCACAGCAGGTCCAATGTCCTGTGTTCATTTGGATTTGGAGTAAAAGGAAGAAAATACGGTTATCTCTGATTGCTCCGCTGTGTTAGACCTGCTGTGCAGAGATGTGTCGCGGTCGGCAATATCAAACAGCCCACATGAAAGAGGAAAGCACTACTTTCGGAGAATGTTTTCCTGGAATGATTTAAGGTTTCTTGGTTAAACCATGAAGACGTGGAAGGGACTACCCTTCCCAAAAGTATGATTTTTAACCATAGCACAATATTTTCCTACACATGCTGCACTTTCATGTGGTGCAGTTGAATAAAGCAGCGACACATTCAAGGTTAAGGGTTTGATATAATCCTGCGACCACCCACACTACACATTTTTCACACTTCTATCATTCAGCGTTCCAGACATTTCGAGATTTTAGTATGAAATGTTCTTTCGCAGTGGCTCGCAGTCATTTCTTTCAAGATCCGGAGGAATGAAAGTTGTCCTTGCATGCACTTAGATCAGTTTAAAAGTACAGTTCAAATGTCTCCATAAATATAAAAACAAAACCACAGGGATGATAAACTAGTAATAACAGTTACATCATAAGAAAGTTCACTAAGGTCAATTTGCAGGCAACTACAGACAAACTTTTTGATTATTAATATATTAATTTATTAGAATAATAGCCTGTTTTTCTCTTTTACCACGCTCCTCTTGTACCGGACACTTTCCCTCTTCACTGTGTGCAGGCTGCGTGATAGATCTTCACTTAATGTGGCACCCAGGACAGGAGACATGTATTATGTACAGTATAGGGATATTTGTTTCTAATCCCGTAAGGTTTTTGCGTGCTAGGGGAGCAGAGCGGGGATGAGCTTGCGTGCCATGCCGGGGTGGCGTGCGCGGAGCTTGGTCGCTGAACTCCGGCTTCCCAAGGGAGCGGGGGGGGGGGGGGGGGGGCGGCAGGGGGAGGGGTGTGTGTGTGTGTGTGTGTGTGTGGGGCTGCACTGAGAGATTAAACTGAGACGAGGGAGAAAGCACAAGTAGAAATGGCTTCCAGATGACCCCAACTCAGCTCATCGAAGACGGGCTGAAGAATCGGTACACGTTACGCATTTCCCACCTCCTGTCCCAAGAACTATATGCGCTTATTTGTTTAATGCTGTAAAAATAAATTGTCACAGTAGAAATATTATGACTAGTAAACACATTTTAAAAAAGCAAAAAAAAACAAATAAATATTGCTAAATTACAATCCAAATAGCATTAAATGAATGCAGTAATCTATCATAAGAGACCATGTTAGACTGACATTTGAGTAAAGCTAAATCTGGATATTATTCTGAAACTTTCTTCTGACATGCCACTCAAATATTTACTTTGAACTTTCATTCTCCTCTGCGTTTTTCAGCTCAGTCATCCATAACGTTATAAAATGATGTGGGCTGTGTCTCATGACATTCTGTGTTTCATGCTGTTTTTATCCAAATTTCTTTATATTCTGATTTTAGGGGGAAAAAAAGTTTTAGATCAAGACAGCTTTGTGATTGAAATGGCAGCCTTGGTGTTGGGGTCTCACCATGCCGCCGGGAAATGATTACAGTGTTTCTAGGAGCATAAAGAGTAGAGACCTCATCGAACATGGATTCTTTCATACTTATTGACTTTATATTTAGGATTTAAACTTTTTGTCAAAGGCCACGTTTCAGCCTATATGCTGTTTAAGTTGATGTATAGGCCCAGGGGTCTCCTTTCTGTAAAGGTCAGATTATTACATCTGTCCCCCATCAACCATGAAGTACAACTTTTTATATACTACAGTTATGCCTTGTATTCTTTACAGTGGAGAAATTTAGGGAAGATGAAAAGCATACCATTAAGAGTTGGACATAAACTTTGATCAACACTCAGGTCTCTGTGATTCATAGGGTTATACATCAATGAAGAATAGGGCAAGTGTCCACAATGATTCACTGGTTAAGGTACCTTAACCAGTGAATCATTGTGGACACTTGCCCTATTCTTCACACTTTCAAGTGCAGAGATAATGGCGTGAGTCTTCGTGTCGACACATGGCAGAATTGCATTTCATAAGCTTACCATTATGCGGTTCATTTTTCACAGTAGCTCGACAACCACATCGTTTCAACAAAAACAAAAGATCATGTTAAACGAGACAGGAAAGGACAGACGTTTTTATTGACAGAGAGCAGAAAGGTCGAGACCCCGGGCTGACTGGACAGATATGCCAAGGTTTTAAGGCCAAACTTGGAACAAAGTGCTCAAAGGGATTTTCCAGAGAAGCGGCCACTATCTTGCTCAACACTTTTTTTCACTTCTTTCTTCATAAATCATCCAGCGTTGTTTGAATTGTGCAATGTCGTAGCAGGTCACTTTAAACTTGTCCATAATATGTGAAAAGGATTTTTCCTCGATATTGTCTCTTGTAGATCCTTTTTGCATGGACTATAGAGTCTATACAACTTATTTGTTGTGTGTCTGTTGGCAACATCAGTTCCCATGGTCACGTATGAATGAGCTATGTCCGTTACAAGTGAGCAAACCGAGATGCTGTGCAAATGCATGCAAGTCTGCCTCTACACGCACTGTTCAGGTTATTCAGGGTAGAGTTTGTGTCATGGTTATGAAGTCATTGCACTCCTGAGCCCTGTTGAGTGAGAACGAGCGCCACTTGGTTTTCTCATTTCAACGAGGAAAACTGAGATGTTGTCATGCGAAATGTTCGTGTGTTTACTCTTGTAGTACAATACGTAATTTTGAATGTGCTTCTCCTTCTCCATTTAACTTGGAAATGGTTCACCATGTCTCTTGATACCCCAGAAATCATCTGTAGAGCATCTGCTCAGATTGCTTTGCTAGGACAATTAGTTTATTTTTTTCTTTGGGTATGACACAGGATGTTCCTGTTTCTTCTCCATACTTTTGACTGACTTGCATATTTATGAGCTGTTCTGTGTCGGTCTCTCTCTTTGAGACAGCCAGTCCCAGGCTGGGATCCCTGCAGGTGGGGAGGCTGAGCCTGGTCTGATCGAGGAGCAGCCACAGGCACACTGAACATTACGTGCAGTATGGATACTACCAGCGGGTTGCTCTTCTCATTGTGTAATTGAGCGGATAATGTTCCGTGATTTCCTGTCTTTTGCACCTCCGTATGTTCCACTTGAGCAGCTCGGTACATTTTAGTATCCTGAAAATGAAGCGGGGTCAGCGAGCGGTCGGGTTACCCCCCCCCCCCCTTCACTGCTCCAATTCTACAGATGAGCCAATGGTATCGCCACGCCGCCTCAGAGGGCAGAGTTCATTCACTGTCCTGGGCCCTGGACGAACCCTGCTGTAGTCTCACTGGTGCATATATATATATAGCTTTGAAATATGCAGGACAGAAATATCAACTTAATTCAATTTTCTCCAAAAGCAACAGCCCTGCGTATCTGGGATTGTAAATTGTGAAGCAATTACTGTGGAACGGTCTTTACCAAGAACAGGGAATTTACTTTAAATCATGACTACTGCCAACTGCTTTCCAGTTTTTTCCAACTTTTGTCATTTTTCTGCATTGTGACAGGAGTTTTAGAAATACTCTGAATCAACAGCCAAGGCCTCACACTGCTGTTTGCTTGATTGACATTTCAGTTGTCTCAAATGCTTTCAAGAGTTTTTTGGTGACTCACCTGCTTCTATTTTTCTACGCTCCCTCGTTTGTGATCGGTATAGATTCAGTGAGGGAAGCTCTCTCTAAAACGCTCAATGGTTGTCAACTCAGTTCAACTTTATTAGTTCAGTTCCAGTTCTCACTTACTGAGGAGGCTGACTCTCTTATGTGAGCTGCAGACATTTCTGCCCTCGCTGCTGCTTGAGGAGCAGAGCTTTCTCAAACAAGCGGCTGAAGTGTTTATACTTCTGTCCACGAATACAGAGAGAGTGATTACAGCTCTCGGAGCAAGCTGTCGTGAACAGTAACAGTGTGATCCGTGGAGATGACACAACTTCCAGCAGCCTCTTGCCCTCCGGTGCTCTCCAAAAGTGAGAGCTGTCACACTTGGCTTTAGGTGACGGATGGCCAGGGGTCAGGACTTCTCCGCATCAGACAGCTGCAGAGAGGCAGCAAAGTGTGGCTCTAAAATGATTTATTTGATGAAATTGTCGGCCCTTTGTTGCCTTGTTTTGTATTGATGGTGTTAAGAATCCAAAACAACATCACAAGAAACTAATTAATCCCAGATATTTCTAATATTCCGCCTTCTCTTTGTTGTCTTGTTTGCGTGCTGGTTTGTTCACTTGAGCAACACAGCTAAAGTACTCTCATGGCTGAATTAGAAAAAAAGCGATCGAGAAGTAAGTTTAAGTTGACATCATTGCTACAACCTTGATCAATTAGATGACTCTACACAGACATTTTTTTTTATGTCATTAAGTCTGGTTTTTGTAAAGAAATGAGGACTGACATCTGACTATTAACTCTGGGATACAAAAGACAACGCCAAGACCTGTATTTACTGACGGAATGCAATTTCTGTATCATGTATCCTATAGCATCGTTTCATACAAATCACCACTCAGTCTCCAGGCTTTATGTCGAGTACCAGCTGCACTGGAGTCCCTCTCTTCCCTCTCTGACAGACTGCAGCGCACCCTGTTGCCCGGCCCATGTGGAAATAACCTGGAACCATTGACCCGCTCAGCTGTTAGGCTGAAACAAGATGTACAGGCAATGCATCCTCATGCATATGTACAGTGCAAGTAGACACAAGGATGTATTCAAGCAGTCATCCACATTGACAAATACTCACGCTGTTTGTGTAACAGGTTCTGCCAGCATGATAAAAGCTCGTATATCGTTGTACCTCCCCTTTCATGTGCTGGTATTGTCAGCCTGAGAGTCTCAGGAATTTCATGCTGGAGAAAAAGAAAATTACATTTACAGTGATAGTATCTCACCAATGTACTTTGTTTGAGGTATGAGACAAGTTCAAATGCTACACAGTGGATTTTGTCTATATAAGGCGTGTTCTTTTCTGTGCTACAGTCCTTTAAGGGGGAATGTAAACACATAGCTGTGAGCAGACTAATAGCCATTGTTCAAGGAGAGAGTTTCTAAACTGATATGGCAAAGAGTATCTGCTGTCGATCATGTAGTGTGATATGGTAGTCCTAACACACTTTTGGTCGTAAATTATTAGTGGAGCGTTTGAAGAAGTCCTTTGGCAGATTTCTGTTAATTTGCAGAAAAAGACCCCGAAAAAGTTCATCGGCATGGAATGTTTTTTTGTTTTTTCTATGGTGTTTAAACAAACCCTGCAGGCATAAATGGAGCGAGTGGCGTTCTGTCATTGTTTGGGAACAATTTCCCAGACATGTGCAAGAAGACCCATGTTGGCCCTGCATTTCATATGGGATGATATGCCTTTTCCACCCCATTCGATGTGCTTTGGTAATTCATTGACATTGTTATAGGGACCTCAGGGAGAAGCTGCATTTGAGGCAGATGTGAAGATTTTGTGAAAAATACAGACCATGGCCAAATAAAGAGGTCATGTTATTCTCATTTAATAAAGTAACAAACACAACATACATTTTGTTAAGTAAAGGCCTTCAGATAAAATTCAGTATGGTTTTCTTTGAGACATGAGTCCTACTATCCTCAGGGCTATAAACCCATAAAGTTTGACTTTCTTACCCTGTCACCCTACATGCTTTGCTGCCCCCCCCCCTTTCCTTGTTGCACCCTCAACTGAAGGTGATACTTCTAAAACCCACAGTTTCTGCTAAGAAAAGCGGGGGCTGCCTCACAACCCAAATAGCTTAAGAGACAACAGTCTCGGAGGAGTCCCTCACGCACAATGTATTACATATGCTCTCTCAGAGGCCAAGAGGCACCCTATACCTCACATCTGGCACAGACCACCTATGCTAGCTCACATATTCCTCCTCAGACCAACAGACTGGCTGCCTCTCAGTGGAAGGAAGCTGGCCTCATCAATGATCTCCTCCCTCCCTTTGTATATGTTTTCAGAACTAAAGACATCCATAGGTAGTGGCTTTATCTCTCTATGGTCAGGGGAAATAAACACAATTACATTTTCACTTCCATCTCTTATCATTGGCATTGCATCTATCATTTATGAAACTGCTCAGTGGTTTCTACATCACCCTAAATAAGGTGAAGAAGAGGTCTTTCTGTGTGGAGTTTGTCCTTTGCTCTCCTCCCATAGTCTGAAGACATGCAACTGAGGTGAACTGATGACCCTAAATTCTCTGAACAACTCTAAAAGGTATCTTTAGAGCAGTTGAAATAGTTGATTTCCACATATGGTATACTTAGAGATTGTGTCTGTCTATCTGTATTAGTCTTTTATTGGCAACTATGTTTCTAACAACTTATTTACCTGACGAAAGTTTCACCTTAGACTAATGGACTACTAAAAGTAGGAAAACACTCAGAAAACAGTCAAAATTGAGCACAATTTAATCTAAAATGTCATACATTGTCTGAAAAGAAATTGAGTATAAGAGCCATTTCAAAATAGTTTGAAGTCACATTTTTCAATAACCAAATCACATTTTAAATGCCGCTGAACTCAATATGCCCCCAGAGTCTGTCAGCTGCAGTCACCCGGTTAGGAATATGCCAACTGGTGTGCGGTGTAATATTTGATGACATGCCTGCGGGGACTGTGATCTAAGAAGAGAGGGTTTGGCAT
The DNA here is from genome assembly GCF_910591455.1 of Pholis gunnellus. Lineage (NCBI taxonomy): Eukaryota > Metazoa > Chordata > Actinopteri > Perciformes > Pholidae > Pholis > Pholis gunnellus. The sequence goes on along the minus strand of NC_136542.1, from coordinate 13,924,005 downwards.
CGCTAATACCATTAGTATCTTAGCGTGCGAGTTTGAGTCATTGAGCTAGCTGTGTGATGGTTAGAAAGGAGCCGTCTTGTATAAAGCTCTTGCGAGAGTATGTATGTGTTTGTGGAAGTTTGTTTTCATGTGTTTATGTTTGGCAGGCAGCCTTGCAGTCGAGTAATCGTGTATCTCTACACTTAGGAAGGTTGCATTTGCAATTCTGTGTGACATGTGTACATGCTAATTTGAATGTAGTGTGTAATCTTCTTTAGATTAACTATGTAGAAACAGCCAATCTCGTCACTGATGGCCTTGTTAACTTATATAGGTGATATAGAGGTATCAGCATTACTTTGAGACTGTTTCATAACCAGTTAGAATGAAATGAAAAATCAACATTGGTTACAACATGTATACAACAGTAACAGTTTTCTCACCCCACGAATGGCATCCTGCCCAACTCGAAATCCCAATCACTTGCGTTGTTTTTTTCCCGAGTCACTCCGATTACAACCAGAACATGAGCTCATATTTACACAAGACGGATCTTTTCTACCCATAACCAGCTAGCTGGCATTAGCAAAAATATCTCCGCTTCACACATTCTGTAATTGGATATGAAGGCAAAACTTCTTGCCATAGAATTTGGAGTGGAGTTTCTACACATGGCCAAGTAAACTGGCTCTTCCATAGTTTCCCATATTGCTTTTGAGAAAATTTACGAGACATATCTTAGCGTTACTCAAGTTTGCTTTCACTAAAGGTTAACTGAGGACATGGTGTGTGTGAGAGAGACAGACAGATAGGACGACTGAGACTTTACCATGCAGACAGCCTGCCACTCTGAGGTACGCTGAGGTCACCAGAGTTGTTTTGTAAGACTTTTCTAAAAGGTGAACAATATGTCCTGCCTCTCACTTTTAGGTTCGGGGGGGGGGGGGGGGGGGGGGTTGGTTGCTCCTCTCCTCACTTTCTCTCCACTTTTTGCTCCCTCGCTTTATTACCTCCGTCAGCTCTAATTTGGGTTGATGGGGTGGCTGTTGCATGACAAGACACATGTCTGGGCCCCTGCGTGAGAAGGCTGGCTGGCTCTTGCTGGGTTTGTTTTCTTTGCGTGACCATGTCCCTCCCTCTGTCACTCCTGGCACCTCCCGGCGAGCCCCCCCTCTGACCCTGTTCATGCCCTCGTTAGCTGGCATGTGGCTGGTTTATTTACTTTGGCCAGCCGCCCGTGTGAAAGCCGCATTTTGAACACGCTCAGGGACGGGTTATCTCAAATGGAGCAATGGCAGAGGTGTTGGTGTGTGTGTGTGTGTGTGTGTGTGTGTGTGGAGGTGGAGGCAATCTGAGTGAGGGGTGGTTGGATCCGCAGCTGACAGATCTCTGAGCTTTGCATGTGTGGCTGGTATGTTTGAGTGTGTGACATCCATGCTTGGTCAAAAGGAAATATGACCCATAACTGCTTTTGAGGAATGACATGCACAGGCAGGTCACTCAGAGTTCACTGTCCCGGTTGCCGTCCAGAGTGAGTGAGAAAAGGGAGCAGGAGGATCGTGGCAGCGTGTGGAGATTTCACTTGTTCCCACTGAAGTAATCCAACAAACGCTCACGCTAACATTCATGTCTCTGCACATTCGCTCTCCTGCCAACTCTCCTCTATTGTATTCTGAGTGGGTATACAAATATAGACAGGGGCAAGGGGACAGGACTAACACGAATCTGCAAAATAGGGTTCATGCAAGGAGACTGCGTTTAAAGGCCTCTGCTGCACTCGCAGTAAAAGTAAAGATATCTGTGGAATTATTGAACACAAGGATGAATAACACTGATAAATAGTTGTCACAGCCAGTCTGTAAAAAAAATAATAATGTATCTATATATTTATAAATGTATAGATATATATATATTTTGTACAGTTATGTCATTTATCCATAATTAACACACTCAAACACACACACATACTGTATATACATATATACACATATATTTAATTGCTTAAAGGTTTGATCTGTGGGGCATTGACTTCTACAGTGTAAGTGATGCTGAGGACCGATCATTTCCCAGGTAGCCAAAATCATTTGATCCAGTAGCTTGTTTCCAGACTTAACCCAGACAGGTGATGAATAATGCACCAGAATTGTGGCTGGTTCTGTTCCGAAGCTAGCCAAGTGCTGTTGAGTGGAGCTCATTCTGCTTATAGCACTCCAAGTGCCCACCCCCCCAAAAACCCGTCCAAATCTGGCAAGAACGTCTTTATTGGAAAAGTCCTGCATTGGATGTAAATCGTGAGGCGCAATATCTTCCAATATGGATATAAATCCTAGAAATAGTGCTCTAATATATCCATGGTCTTATCCCTGACCGGCTGACCTTGAGTGTGCTCTTATTGGCCACCAATAGAAATCCAACAGCTTCAGGAGGTGAAACCTGCAAGTAGGCACAAGAGCGCTCTTCATTCAGAGGCATACGATTATTTGTTGCAATAACTAAATAAATACACAGTGAGAGCAGGAGAAAACATGTAAGCACATGTGGTCCTAATTCTCAGGGTGCAGAATGAGTTTCTCTGGTTGTGTTGATTGTACTCTTCACAGTGTTTAGTGGACTGTCATTAGCTCAACACAACAGCATGAGGAGATTGGACCAGAACATAGTCCTATAGTGGAACGGAGACATGTAATTCCACGTGGTGCATGTTAACGCACACGCACACCAAATATGGACTATGACACACGGACCTTCATGAACGTTATGAGCATAGACAGAGAACTAGGAAACTTCAGCTGATGTCACTTCCTGCTAATCCTTTTAGTCGGAGAAGAGACGCGGTGAACAGCAGCAAGATGAGGCCCATAAATCAAGCAGGATGTCGGGACAGCAGGATAACACAGCCCGACATAGTCACAAGTATGTTCCAGATTAACCTCTGCCACCACTTCAGTCAATACCTCTGCTGGGATGGAATCACTTGGAGCTGTCTGGCTCTGGAAGCTGGAAGTCATGCTTTAGCTGTAAACACAGACACTAGTCTCTAACGAGGAGCCGTGGAACAAGATGGAGCCCGCCGAATCACGCCGCTCTTTGGTCTCTTGAGTCCGTATAATTTATAGTCCCGGCTCAGTTGTGAAATTCTCACAATGATTTTTTAAACATGTTATGACTGACCGGCTGCTGCATCACATGGGTAAAAACTTGTCTTTTGCTGCATGTATTTAACAGACACATTCAAAAGCAGCATGTTAAGAAGATTTATCTCCCCCAAATGAACACTGATCAAGCCTAAATTATGCGGTTCGTCCAATACCATTTTGGGAAGGAGCTGGACCACATATTGGGACCATACACTAATGACTTAGAAGCCACATCCCTATTTTCTGAGACAGCCATAAATGACAAACAAGAGACATAAAAAATTAGCCATGGAGAAGATGAGAAAACAACCCTCTCTGCTGCTCAAGGGAAACAAACTGTTGGTCTCTCACATTAAACTGCCACTAACTCAAACGCAAACACACAGATACAAACAAGAGTTGATTAGGATTGGCACGAGAGTGGACGCTTTCCGTATTTGTCTCCTCGTGTAATCTTAGTTCATTTATTTGCACAGAGGAATACATTCTCACACTTGGATGTGTAGAGAGAAGCACTATAGGGTGATTAAAGGCTCCCTACGGAGTGGGAAAGAGTTTATCATGTTTAGGCAACAGTGTAGCTTGGCTGAAATTAGATCTCTGCGGGCTCAGGATGCTCATATGCCATAGACACCCACATGTGTGCATGTACACATAGACTTGAAACACAAAAACACACTCAGAGACAATCTTACGTTTGGGTTTGCCACAAGAAAGAAAACAGGATACGTTTTCAAACAGTCTCATAATACACTCTGAAATAACTTTGAAAACTAACTTTAAGCCTGTGTTAATTGATTTTTGTTTGACCACTTGGGGGTAACGGAAACAAGCAATAAACAACATTAATATTTGTTTCACCTTATAAAGTTGATATGTTGAACTTTTTTATATATCTAGCTGACATGGAGAAATAGTGAAATCTGTGAGGAGCTTTATTTCTGGTCACCTGATGTAAGGACATATTCACTTCCTTTTAGCTCGGTTTTGGTCTCGACCAACTTCTGAGATAAACATTAGACTCTTAAACTGCTAAATGCTTTACTGTGCTCGCTATAGTACCTACTTGATAACTTTGCCATTTTGGGGAGGTACAGTTTCCATTGGGAATATCAGTGTCACTTGTAGGTCGTAGAGATATTAACAACTTTAACTGCAGCCACTAGCTTATTGTTTAGCAAGCAAACCAGGTGCTTATTTTCTACCTGTGAAGATTTTGTGATTCTGCCCCATTAAACCAGCGGGTAAATCGGTACCCGTAGTAAACTCATCATCGTTGTGGGAAAGCCTGCACCACAACTTCACCAAGTGTGAATTTTAAAGGCCAAACGACAGCCAAGTCAATAGCAAGCAAACTAGGCACAGTATGAGTGAATCCAGACAGCTTTGGCTTCTTAACCATAAGCTTTCATGTCTCCAAAGTGTGGGACCAAACTGGTAGTTATGAGGTCTGTTTAAATCCTTCTTGAACAAGGAAATACTTCAGAGTGAAATGCTGGCAGCAGTGACTCCCAAGAACAGGGGATGATATAATGACATGTATACATGCGTTACGTATAAATAAAATCAATTTTAGAGATTTATCACATGTGTTATCCATATTAGATGTTGACAACTGCTTTTATTTATTCAGGCTGCTCTTAAAGCTCTGCGGCTGTGAAATACAACTTTTCTTGACGCCACTGAAGGTTACTTATCTAGTGGTTTTATTCAAACAGTTTAACAAACATCGTAAATTCTCATCTTGTTTCTATTATCATTTGTCCTTTCTAATGGTTGAACAAAATGACCGCAAAATTCTTTGCATTGTCGCGTGCAAAAACGTGTAACAAAACCCCATACTTGTCTTTGTCGGCCGCACGATAGCTTGATTGTGATAAATCTGTCGACTTTTGATGGACGGATCTGAATGTGGGAGAGTTCTTTATCTTTCTCCACTTTTATCAGGCTGCTTCACACAGCAGTGAGTGAGTAATGAGGAGCCACTAAGGTCACGAGGGGACAAAGGGAACCTCATTACGTGATGTGAAGGGGAATGATCTTTTCTGCTGCTGCACATGACGTGAGAAGGGGAGACAGGCAACTGCAGGGAGGAGAAGCTTGAAATCCTGAGGTCAAGTTATCAATCTGAATGTTTCAACAGGTCGCGCCCTCAGTCGACTCCCCCTCCCTTCCTCTTATCCCCTTTCGTGACCCCTCCATTCTCACCCTACCTGATGAAAGATGGTGATGGACGGCACTTCCAGGAATCAAGCGAGACAGTTCATCTCAGTCAAGTGCTGCAGCCATCTGGCTACCCCTCCCGAATTGCAAGGCGGGCGTGTTGTTTGTCGAGTTTCCCAAGTCACGGCCAGTAAGCTGAATGCACCTTGGCTTGTTTTCCCCAGTTCTCTCCCCGTTTTCCTGTTAGGAAGAGGCCTCATTTCGTGCTCCTTGCAAAAGTAACACAGTTTCTCTGACATGCTGCACCCGCCTATCATAAATCTACACACTTAACTATGGGCCCTCAAATCTATCAGCCCGAGTGCTTTGAGTCTGGGGGCCACATCGTGACATGCAAAGGAGGCGGGGGGGGGGGGGGGGGCGTTCAGTCACGCAAGCGCTGCCCCGCGCCTGGACCTCAGCCTGATTTTACTGCAGCCAGAAGGGAAACCAGACGCTACAAAGGCCCAGGGTCTACATCAATTTCACGAGCAAAGTTACTAGGAAATAAATCATTTGGGGGATTTATGAAAAAGGAGAAGGGAGAAGTGGGGGTGCTAGGAAGTGGGCTGGCTTGACCCAAAGAAAACAGGAAAACAAAAGTCCAGTTAGCGTTCTCATACCCTGAAAATGCAAGAAGGGTCTAATATTATCTTAATGGTAACTCAAGGTTGATAAAAGCTAGTTTTATAGCTGTGCATTATTATTATTAAGTTAAATAAATGATACATCTAGGTGCATGGGTAGCTATATTTGACTAATCATATTTCCTCCAGACACGCAAGGTTCCAGGAACAAGACCTCGAGGCTTTATAGGTCATTTGAGATCGGCAATTTGGCTTTTACAGGGCAGCATTCAGTCCAGACTCCATTTAATAAAACACAAGCAAAGCCAATGTCTCTTTTCCTGCACCTGAAATACGCCAATCATAAATACAAACCTATTCACACGTTGGCTGTGATCAGGAACAGGGTTATTATATTGTTCCTGTTCTGCTAAAGACTAATGATCTCCCATTACAGATGGTGGAAACTTTTCCAAGGATAATTCCCTCGCTTCGGCTGAATATAATGTAGATGCATCTTCTCGTAGGAGCATATGAAATGCACCCATTATTTCCCTCACCTTCATCTTAGAGTGGTTTGTGTCATTGGGCTGTCTTTCAAAATCTGAAGATGCCAATGTATTGGTGTTTCTCCAAGCCACCACTATACATGTGGTTAAAGACAGAACACTTACAAGTGCTTTCTCAGTTTCCCTCCACTAAAGGAAACACATCTACACTTGCTTATTTAGATTTAGATTGACTAAATGTTCCCAGACGTCTCGACACGAGGTCTTCTTTTCATACATGTCTAGATTCATGTTTTTAGGAAAGCAGTTCAAATTATCATCTGAACTGCTTTCTTGATTTCTTCAATTAATGAATAAAAAGCAATGTTGTTGATCTTTGGCTCAAATAGATCCATATGCTGGCCTATCAAGTATCTAGCTGTTGAAATCCACACATTTTTTCCGACAGTACGTGTCACCATCATTTACCACAGTGATCTCAGTTCCTAGAAGAAGGCTCTGCTGTGGCTTACCTAGAGCTCCAACGCATGGACACACACACAGGTACATCATAGAAGCCTGCTGTGCTCTGCATGAAAGGCCTTTTTTGGAGCAACACAAATCAGATGTGTATGGCAGTAATTACCCTAGTTTTTGGCTGGCACGCTGTGGCCATTTAGAAGATTAATCAGTCATGGACAAATAAACAGACTTTGCTCTCTGAATGTCACTCCCTAACCTTACACACCCAGAGTTCTGCATATGGAAAGACTACTCTGGTGTCCATTTAAGACACATTATACTTTATTGCATTTTATTTCTGCATACAATGTCAGTTACATTCACAAAAGCAATCACACATTTGGTTGAAGGTCTTATGTTGTCCTGAGATGCTGAACCAAGGATCAAGCCACATATCATTACGACATTTCAATAAAACAAACCATGACAAGCCATTATGATCAAATTAATTAAATAAAATATGAGAACACAATAACAAATAAATAAAAAGTGTAAATAGCAAAGAAAGCACACATCTGTATGTCTATATCCAAAACTTATATAACTTGGTTAATGGTTTAAAATTGAATCTACTATGCACTCACTTTAATAAGAATATTGAATACGTCAGAATTTCATCATATCATGTATATAGGAAAAAATGTGATTAATGAAAAACAACTGAAAAAGTATATAATTCCCAATGACTCCTGGTCATTAACGTCATGCAGTTTGCCAAGATACAGTCATCTTATTAAATGGTATAAATGCTAAATGCAAGTACAGCAATATTTCAGAGAATAGTTTCAACACAGTGGCGTGCCCTCAGGCCTCTTATCACTATAGGTAGCCATGAGCTCATTCCTTGTAAGCCAGTTAAGGTTCCCCGCACAGTGGATACTGCTCTCTGTAGGCACAAGGTAATTATCTGCAGGCACGCAAAGCGCTAGCTGGCTAGCCCCCCCCCCCGACACCGTCAAGAGTGTGAGAGGCAAGACTTCCCTTGATTCTTTTCTGCGTTTTGCCATCTTCAGGCCATATGTCATAAAAAGGTTCATATTTTTCTTCCCTAACATTTAACACTCTGCATTCCAGTGTATGTCTGGAGCTTTTTGATTTAGGAGCACTGTGATATATTCTGAGTGAATCACAACCTTCACTGCATGTTTCACAGTGAGTAAGACAGGGCTTCTGTTGAGTCATCAGAACAAATGACTTCCAGGAGATTACTCCATCAACCCTGTCTTTGCTTGACTCATTAGTAATGTTATCAATGAAGATAATCCAGAGTAGCCAGGATGAATGAGAAACTTTTTTTATAGCTATTTACCAGCACCCCACTCAACAAAGGATCTACTTGACTATATGAAATAAAATGCTGCCCTCTTGTGTCAAAATAAGCTCAGGTCCAGAACACTTTCTGTCCCCGTTTGAAAAGCATACGCAGCATTACTGTGGAGATGTGACTGTGTCTGATGTAGCTGTGCTGCTAATGCTGCCCGTGGGGCTCCTGTTCTTGCTGGAATTGACGTAGTAGATGAACAGGAAAAAACCTGCAAAAACAGAGTAGACGGGTTACAATCATTGGAAATGTGTACTTAATGAAAAGTAAAGTAGACATTTGAGTGTAGTTTAACGTGTCAGTGTCAGTCTGGAGTCTACCTTGAAAGGAGTTGAGGATGGTGAAGAGATAGTAGGAGGCCATGAGCAGAGGGCCGTGGCTGAAGAAAGCAAAAGCCCAGGTGATGCCAAGCAGAACTAACAGGCCGAAAATGGAGAAAGAGTTTGTCTTGATGGAGCTGTTGTGCTGAGATTTCCCTGCTGTGGGTTTAAGGAGAACAATCTGCCGCACTGTTATGATGAATACGACAAAGGTGAAGATGAACACCACAGCATAGTAACCAACGTTCACCCCCTGGTGGACAACAGCGTCAGAGATCCAGCACCTGAAAATCAGGAACAATGATGCACTTAGTGACATGAATCTTTTTTTGTGTGTAAAAAAATGACACTTGGTAGTCAGTAACAGTTGCTTACATTTTTGCTGAATTCCCATCATCGGTGTAAATGACCAAGTAATCATATTGTCTCGAGGCAAGTAGAGGGATCACCACTACAGCTGGTATGACTAAAGAGAAAGTGTACATATTGTTGTCATGCTTATGCCTTATGAATTAAAGAACACATGATTGTTTTTCTCAACTACGCCGTTCTCTTACCCCATCCTGCGGCGCAAATCTTCGCCATGTAATGTTTGCCATTGGGGGGCTTCCACAGGTTAAAGTACAAGTGTAGAGCCTCTATGAAAAACCAGGTACAAGTGGCCAACATAGTGTAGTGCATGACTGCTGCCATCGCCATGCATGCGCCAAAGTTTCCCAGCTCGGCAATGCTCTCGTTAACCAGGAAGGACAAGTTGAGGGTGAACATGGCAGCAAAGAGGTTCATCAGGATCTTAGTTGCTTGGCTTGCTTTCCCTTTTCTGTGGAGGGAATTCATCTTTTTTGTCAGCAAAAACCTTTTATAAAGTAAGTTAGATAAAAAGAAAAATCTGTGGTTCCTTACCTGATAAGAAAATGCATGAACAGAGCCACCATCAAGAAAAACATCGACAAGCCACAGCCGATTGATGTGATATAAGTCAGAGATGTGAAATCTGAAGCGCTTATGTTTACGGGTGGAGGTGACTGATTTAGAGAAAGACGGATTAGATTCTGTGTGAAATGATGGAACTGGAATGACTTGTTATACAATCATCTTACCAAGAGTACTGCAAAGAATGTGAGATGAGAGCACTGGCATGTGATGCTGTTATTGGTCTCCTTTGTCTGACAGCCATCTGTGATCCAGATCATTGATTTCCCTACAAAGGCAGAAGACGCTGCTGTATTCAGTCTTTTTTACATCAATGACTGAGGGAGGTGTGACAGAAACTTGTCATTTGTATTTTCACAGTACCTTTTCCATCCCATGACTGACATGAAGCAATGCTTCCGTTCTGTGTTAAAATAAAAAATAAAATAAAAATCAGCATAGTCATTCTGTCCATAACCAGTTATTATGAACATTTCAATATATCTTTTTGGGCATCTCTTTTACCTTGTCCACACTTCTGTAATGAATGTCTATGGTTTGTGAGAGATTAGATATTTCTGTTCCCATTTCAATTCCCAGAAGTTCATTGTTGAGAAAGAAACTGTTGGGGTCATCCTGTTGGAAATATCGTATAAACAGTCATGACAGGCACAGAAAATAATTGTTTGTGTTGTGGATGTAATTATGTAATCATTCTGTTTATATTAACGTTTTTAAGAAAATAAGGTGTAATTAAGTCAACTTTGACAAGCTTTACCTGATGCATCCCTGGAAAAAGTAGAACTCCAGCAAATGAGCTATTTCTTTTTAATGCCATGGCACTGGCCTCAGAAGGGATTTTCACCAATCGAGAGAAGCTCGTCACGGAATCATCAATATTCTCATGAATCTACAAAAAACAAAGAACAGTATCAGAAAGACTAGGATGATTAACTCTATTAATAAATATTCTGTTTTATTCTTGTATCATGGCAAACTGCATACAATCACATCGTCACTTGCTGTGAAGCCAATGTTGGTGTTTGATGCTTTGGGGGGGAGTTTAATGATCCCCCCTTTGATATGGCCTATTGTGACAGTTGCTGTACTGTAATTCCCCATCTCTTCCAGCAGGTAGGAGAGATTTTTCATGATACTTCTGTAATGAAAAACACACAAATAATGTCTTCTTTATGGCAAACTTTGGTCATCATCACAACTCCTAACCACGGCACAGCAAAATGCAGAAGACAATTTGTCCAATAATTTAGATACTCACGCTGCGTTTTCTGGGCTGATACCGGTGCCATTATTGCCCTCAGGGGGAGTGACAATAATAGCAACGGGTATCGTTGTTACGGGTGTCGTTACGGATGTCGTTGGGACTGGTGTCGTTGTTACTGGTGTCGTTGTTATGGGTGTCGTTGTTACTGGTGTTGTCGTTACGGATGTCGTTGTTATGGATGTCGTTGGGACTGGTGTCTTTGTTACGGATCTCGTTGTTACGGGTGTCTGGTGTGTTACTGGTGTCTTTGGGACTGCTGTCGTTGTTACGAATGTCGTTACTGGTGTCGTTGCGGATGTCGTTGGTCCTGGTGCATCACACGACACACAACTGCTCGTTTTATTAAAACAGATGAAATCGTAGGCTTTTTCTGTATCTGCACATCAAAACACACAGACACATTTGATTCACACTTCCGTACTCTATTGGTTTAGTAATAAAATGTTTACTTAGATATGTTTTGAATAATATAATCGAACAAACAAATAATATTACCTTTGCAAGCGTCTTTTTTATAGGGTGAATCTGTTCCACAGATGCCGGTTTGGCTCAATGTAATACTAGTTTTCTCACCTTAAACAAATCAAAACATTACATTATTAAGCCTTGCCTTGTAACTTGTTAGTGCTAACACTGCTGTTAAATGTGTGCTGATATGAAAATAAGAGCTGTGGTAGATTTATGATTTTACCCGTGTTCGAGCAGTTGTGAATTTTCAAAAGGAAATCTGCAACAGAGTGAAGGTTGTATAAGGCACTGTCTGTGAGAGCAGTCTCTACTTCCAATAAATGCAGTTACTTATACATCGGTATCTCTTAGATGTACAATGTATAACAAGAGTAAAGTAAAGAGGTGACTGGTTCAAGTCAGTCTAGCTGTGCACAAACCTAGTTGTTTGTTTTTATAAGAATTTACATAGCAAGGAGGTTGTCAACATTACCTGGATTTGTGTTGTTGAGCTCTGACAGCATACAGTCGAAATAAGAATCTGGCTCTTTAATGAGAACAATATCTGTCTGGGAACTCATCTTTTCCTTTATAGTAAGGGTGTAGCCATCTTCCTGACACTTAATTTTTAATTCGCAGATCTTTCTTTTGCGACCACAGTCTAAAAATACAAACCACAATACACACACATTCATCAAATGACCAAGAGAAACAATTGCAATGTTATTTTCAGTTGACTCAATTCAGGCTAATGATTTTGGCAACTGTATCTTTACACCAGCTTTTCGGGACACAGACTTTATTTTCATTGATCTCATAATAGACAGACTCTGAAAAAAGTTGTGAAACCACTGTTTACTCTGAATTTTCTTTTGAGACCTTTATCTTTTGACAGTGTTGTTAAGCTTACTTGATAGGATTGTACCCTCTTTGTCTTTGGCATTGACAATCAGTACAACATGTTTTGTCTTGCAGTTATCATCGGCGTCTGTAAAAAAAATTACAAAATTACAACTATGATATGCATGTTCATCTGTCCAACAGATGCTAAATTATAGTTTATTTATATATTAGTCTTTTGTTAAATGTACTCACCTGAGCCGCCACATATGCTGTTCTTGACTAATATCCCAAAGAACAGGATTGCTACAAACATCCAGCGATGCTTTACATCCAGGGGTAACATCCTGAGGAGTGAGGAACATGTGAAGTATATCATCAGGGTTTAAGATCTGACCTTCACCTCCAGATAGTTAGGTGCCACCTAACTGACTAAGCGAGTTCTGCGTTGTTCCCTCTCCACAGCGATTTGCATCTGCCTTATTTTCTTTCCATGTTACTGAAAGATATACCACTGATGTTCTTCCTGTCTGATTTACCTTGGAAATGAAGCGTGTCAGCTTCTCACAGCACATATTGTGTCCGCTTTCTCAATAAACAGCTGACAGACAACCAAATTTGGTTATGGACTGGAATGACGTATCCCTGTCCATTTTAGTTTACTTTAATCACACGTTTCACAAGCAAGCGTGTTAAACTAAGAAGGTAACCATGCCACGCCATGCTTGACACCTCGATGTTAGCATGCTGACGTTAGCATTCACTTTAAAGCACAGCCTCACAGTGCCTACAGCATGGCTGGAGACTTCTTTTTATCCTCTTCAGAGTCACAGGACGAGCTGGAAAAAACACTTGTCTGAAACAATAGACTTGTGTACTTGAGCTCAGGATTATAGCTCCCAACAAAACTTTAAAGAAATGATAAATATGAGGCTACAGCCAGCAGCCGGTTAACTGAGCTGAAGGGGGAAACAGCTAGCCTGGCTCTGTCCAAAAGAGCAGTAATTGAGACAGTATATCCTGTTTGTCCATCGTTTCAAGCCTACACAATTTCACTTTGAATATCTGATGCAAACCAAACCAAGTCTCCCTGCCTTATATGCAAATGTTTAGACACCTAGGGTTTAAACTGGCGAAACCAGTAATACAAGATGATTTCTGAATATGATGTTTGTTGTTTGAACATCTCAATCAATATTCTGTCCATGAAGTGTGATCTACTGCCACTGAAGTGCTGGAACAAGTTGATATAGCAGTGGAATCTAAGAAAAAGGTTGATGAAAATACTGTCAACTTGATCATATTTTGGAAGGTGCATGTTGTTTCAATTTTGAAACTTGTAATCACAACACAAGATCACAAATTGTGTTTCATGCTCACCTGAAGCTTAATGGAAAACACCGGAGACAGCTGATCAGCACAATGCTTCAGGGTGGAGGGTGTATGGTTGTAAAAAAAGATTTTTTTTTTGCATTTTTCTGCTGGTATGATTGTCTACAGCAACAGTGCCTTGTTTGTGTTCTTTAATTATCCAGTAAATAACCTCAGAGGACTGGCCGGGGGAGGGATGAATGAGTTGGACTGAATATAATTTGATGTCTAAACATGTGTTGATGCTGCACCCTGTTGTTGTTACTAATGTTACTAATGTTTGGATTAATGGACTAATGTTTAGCTAAGTTATTCATAATAATAATTTGAACGTCAGTTTAATGAATGACGCATCGAAGCTTCGAACTGTTCGGTACAGCCCTAATGGTCAACAAGAGAGAAAGAAAACTCTGACTGCTTACCTTTGAAGTAAAGTCTGAATATGTGTCCACTCCTTCGATTATTTATATTCCTTTAGTTCTTAGGGTTTACCGATAATATAAATTAAAGTAATTAATTAATATGACGTCCATTTCACACTGTCAGTTAATTTATTTTTGTCAAACAAACACCGCACTATAACAGATATGAATTAATACATACATGTACATATATCATATTTTCCCTTCTTCCTGCACATATTCTTGGGTTTATTTTCATTACCTTGCTGGCTAGAAAGTGTCAAAACCTTTCTCTGTTTAGTTTTCACCTCTTTTCCTTTTAGGCATGCCATTGCTGATGGGCTGTCGGCTTGTAAGAGGATAAAGAGAGGTGTTGTGTCGTTATGCGAGGTGCCGTAATCAGGTGTAGTCAACTGTCCCTGAACTAGATGAATGATTCTTAATTGATATGCCTATAGATAACCATATTTTTATACAAGTAATATTCATACTGATTCATGAGTTTTGTGTGAAAGGGATTAAAGGCCTGTCCCATATAGACGCCTGAGCCAAATGTATGCCAGTGAGGCAAATAAAGGCCCCAGCTATTAATAGAAGTCATGTCATGAAAAAAGTCTTAGTATGCCATATTAGAGTAATACAAATATCATAATATGGTAGGACATATGAAAGTATATACCATAAAAATATGTAATTACGTCACAAAAAACACAATATATTTTGTCATAAAAATATATAAAAAGTGTACATATAGTATATGCCATAGAAAAAGTCATATAAATATCATAGTATAGTGTGCCTTAAATTTAATTTAAAAGTTCATAGTATAACATAATGAAAGCAATAAAAAGTAATTGTAGAGTATGCAATAAAATATTGTTAAAATATCATAGTAGGACATACATTTGTCATTAAAAAAAGTATATAAAATAGATTGATAAATAAAACTATAATTGTCATGTTGCAGTTTACATCCATGTCTGTCCAACATGTCATCACTTCATCATTTTTCTTCTGTTTGAAATTTGTGTGAAATTGTCATTCATAAAAAAAGTCATAAAACATGTCATGCTATACTATGCTTTAAAAAATGTCATTGAAAATGTCATAGTATAGTATGTCATAAGAAAGTGATAAAAATGTCTTATGGCTAAAATAACAAAATATATGATGCAATGAAAAATACTATAGCATGTCATACAATGTCATACATTATATCCTCGTATAATATGCCGTCAAAATATCATGGCAAACTTCAGAGAATAGTACGTCATTAAAAGTCATACAAATGTCATAGTATAGTACGTCATGAAAAAGTCATAAATATACCATACTATACTGTGCCATGAAAATGTTTTTGAAAATTTAGAAGTTTGTCATAAAAAGGGCATAAACATGTCATACCATACTATACCATAAAAATATGATTGACGATACCTTAGCATAGTATGTCATAAATATGTCATTGAAAAAAACAGAGTAGTACATCATCAAGAAGTCATACAAATGTTGTATACTATGACAAATAATGTCATGGTAAATGTCATAGTAAAAATGTCGTACAAAAGTATTTCAAATTTCATAGTATAGCTTGTCACGGAGTCTTAATAAATGTCGTAGTAACATATGTTAAAAAGATGTCTTTGAAAATGTCATAGTACAGTCTATACCAGTGTTTTTCAACCTTTTCTGAGCATACATTGATACATTTTTACACCAACAATCAAAAAAGTTACATCATGACATATTACAATGTGTCATAATATACAGCATATATGCTGACAATTTAATGACAAGTCTCTCAATGTGTTGATCCTTACTAGGCTTTTCATCTGGGTTAGAATGTTGTCCAGAGCCCAGTTTAGATTCAGCATTTTTCCTTTTCAAATATTTCTCCATCGCTGTTCGTCTTGTCACCGCAACCTCTCCCGCACATCATTTAATTCTACCGTCTTGACTTAACAAGGTCATTATTGCGCTACATAATGCAACCCACTCGCATGGAAGAGTATTTATTACTTAGTCAGCCACTATATTGCAGGCTCAGATGCTCAACAATGGAAGATTATTTACAGCAATAATAATAAATAATATTTGTTGGACCCATTAAGTGAAATTGGACATTTTCCCACGACACACCTGACGATCTCTCACGGCACACTGGTGTGCCACAGCACAGTGGTTAAAAATCACTGGTCTGTACTATACTATAGTCTGAAAAAGGTCAGACTTACTATACTATGCCATAAAAAAGTCAATAAAAATGTCATAATAGAGTATCTTACAAAATTGTCTTTGAAGTGTCACAGTATAGTATGCCTTTAAAAGTCACGAAGAATGTCATACTATACTATATATTTGATATTGTTGTTGTAGTAGTAGTTTTAGTCACATATTTATGTGATTGTGACGCAAATTCTTACCTCGTTCTTCTCTTTCTTTGTCCCCAGGCCAAAAGTGAGGATGACCGGGTTTCTTCACTCATTTCATCCACGTCTTCAACTTTTAGAGTATGAATGTACTCAGAGTGGTCATAAGGGGTCCTTCTGCCATATATCAATAGAAAGTGGTTCTCTGGACACTGGTGTCCTCACAAAGGTTAAGGACTGAAACCTGGCCTTAGCCACACCGGGAGCGAACTACCCACTCCCTCTTAAAACTATTCTCTTTTTGTATTTGACTCCTTTATTTAGAGTATTACGCCTTAAAAATCACTGCACTACACAAGGACTGAACTCAACCTTCCTTCAACTCCATGAGCTACTTGATCATACCACTTGAAATGCTGAACCAAGGATCAAGCCACATATCATTTAATTAAAACAATCCCTGACAAGCCATTATGATCAAATGAATTAAATAAAAGATGAGAACACAATAACAAATACATAAAAAGTGTAAATAGCAAAGAAAGCACACATCTGTATGTCTATATCCAAACATTATATAACTTGGTTAATGGTTTAAAATTGAATCTACTATGCACTCACTTTAATAAGAATATTGAATACGTCAGATCTTCATCATATCATGTATATAGGAAAAAATGTGATTAATGAAAAACAACTGAAAAAGTATATAATTCCCAATGACTCCTGGTCATTAACGTCATGCAGTTTGCCAAGATACAGTCATCTTATTAAATGGTATAAATGCTAAATGCAAGTACAGCAATATTTCAGAGAATAGTTTCAACACAGTGGCGTGCCCTCAGGCCTCTTATCACTATAGGTAGCCATGAGCTCATTCCTTGTAAGCCAGTTAAGGTTCCCCGCACAGTGGATACTGCTCTCTGTAGGCACAAGGTAATTATCTGCAGGCACGCAAAGCACTAGCTGGCTAGCCCCCCCCCGACACCGTCAAGAGTGTGAGAGGCAAGACTTCCCTTGATTCTTTTCTGCGTTTTGCCATCTTCAGGCCATATGTCATAAAAAGGTTCATATTTTTCTTCCCTAACATTTAAACACTCTGCATTCCAGTGTATGTCTGGAGCTTTTTGATTTAGGAGCACTGTGATATATTCTGAGTGAATCACAACCTTCACTGCATGTTTCACAGTGAGTAAGACAGGGCTTCTGTTGAGTCATCAGAACAAATGACTTGCAGGAAATTACTGCATCAACCCTGTCTTTGCTTGACTCATTAGTAATGTTATCAATGAAGATAATCCAGAGTAGCCAGGATGAATGAGAAACTTTTTTTATAACTATTTACCAGCACCCCACTCAACAAAGGATCTACTTGACTATATGAAATAAAATGCTGCCCTCTTGTGTCAAAATAAGCTCAGGTCCAGAACACTTTCTGTCCCCGTTTGAAAAGCATACGCAGCATTACTGTGGAGATGTGACTGTGTCTGATGTAGCTGTGCTGCTAATGCTGCCCGTGGGGCTCCTGTTCTTGCTGGAATTGACGTAGTAGATGAACAGGAAAAAACCTGCAAAAACAGAGTAGACGGGTTACAATCATTGGAAATGTGTACTTAATGAAAAGTAAAGTAGACATTTGAGTGTAGTTTAACGTGTCAGTGTCAGTCTGGAGTCTACCTTGAAAGGAGTTGAGGATGGTGAAGAGATAGTAGGAGGCCATGAGCAGAGGGCCGTGGCTGAAGAAAGCAAAAGCCCAGGTGATGCCAAGCAGAACTAACAGGCCGAAAATGGAGAAAGAGTTTGTCTTGGTGGAGCTGTTGTGCTGAGATTTCCCTGCTGTGGGTTTAAGGAGAACAATCTGCCGCACTGTTATGATGAATACGACAAAGGTGAAGATGAACACCACAGCATAGTAACCAACGTTCACCCCCTGGTGGACAACAGCGTCAGAGATCCAGCACCTGAAAATCAGGAACAATGATGCACTTAGTGACATGAATCTCTTTTTGTGTGTAAAAAAATGACACTTGGTAGTCAGTAACAGTTGCTTACATTTTTGCTGAATTCCCATCATCGGTGTAAATGACCAAGTAATCATATTGTCTCGTGGCAAGTAGAGGGATCACCACTACAGCTGGTATGACTAAAGAGAAAGTGTACATATTGTTGTCATGCTTATGCCTTATGAATTAAAGAACACATGATTGTTTTTCTCAACTACGCCGTTCTCTTACCCCATCCTGCGGCGCAAATCTTCGCCATGTAATGTTTGCCATTGGGGGGCTTCCACAGGTTAAAGTACAAGTGTAGAGCCTCTATGAAAAACCAGGTACAAGTGGCCAACATAGTGTAGTGCATGACTGCTGCCATCGCCATGCATGCGCCAAAGTTTCCCAGCTCGGCAATGCTCTCGTTAACCAGGAAGGACAAGTTGAGGGTGAACATGGCAGCAAAGAGGTTCATCAGGATCTTAGTTGCTTGGCTTGCTTTCCCTTTTCTGTGGAGGGAATTCATCTTTTTTGTCAGCAAAAACCTTTTATAAAGTAAGTTAGATAAAAAGAAAAATCTGTGGTTCCTTACCTGATAAGAAAATGCATGAACAGAGCCACCATCAAGAAAAACATCGACAAGCCACAGCCGATTGATGTGATATAAGTCAGAGATGTGAAATCTGAAGCGCTTATGTTTACGGGTGGAGGTGACTGATTTAGAGAAAGACGGATTAGATTCTGTGTGAAATGATGGAACTGGAATGACTTGTTATACAATCATCTTACCAAGAGTACTGCAAAGAATGTGAGATGAGAGCACTGGCATGTGATGCTGTTATTGGTCTCCTTTGTCTGACAGCCATCTGTGATCCAGATCATTGATTTCCCTACAAAGGCAGAAGACGCTGCTGTATTCAGTCTTTTTTACATCAATGACTGAGGGAGGTGTGACAGAAACTTGTCATTTGTATTTTCACAGTACCTTTTCCATCCCATGACTGACATGAAGCAATGCTTCCGTTCTGTGTTAAAATAAAAATCAGCATAGTCATTCTGTCCATAACCAGTTATTATGAACATATCAATATATCTTTTTGGGCGTCTCTTTTACCTTGTCCACACTTCTGTAATGAATGTCGATGGTTTGTGAGAGATTAGATATTTCTGTTCCCATTTCAATTCCCAGAAGTTCATTGTTGAGAAAGAAACTGTTGGGGTCATCCTGTTGGAAATATCGTATAAACAGTCATGACAGGCACAGAAAATGATTGTTTGTGTTGTGGATGTAATTATGTAATCATTCTGTTTATATTAACGTTTTTAAGAAAATAAGGCGTAATTAAGTCAACTTTGACAAGCTTTACCTGATGCATCCCTGGAAAAAGTAGAACTCCAGCAAATGAGCTATTTCTTTTTAATGCCATGGCACTGGCCTCAGAAGGGATTTTCACCAATCGAGAGAAGCTCGTCACGGAATCATCAATATTCTCATGAATCTACAAAAAACAAAGAAGAGTATCAGAAAGACTAGGATGATTAACTCTATTAAATATTCTGTTTTATTCTTGTATCATGGCAATCTGCATACAATCACATCGCCACTTGCTGTGAAGCCAATGTTGGTGTCTGATGCTTTGGGGGGGAGTTTAATGATCCCCCCTTTGATATGGCCTATTGTGACAGTTGCTGTACTGTAATTCCCCATCTCTTCCAGCAGGTAGGAGAGATTTTTCATGATACTTCTGTAATGAAAAACACACAAATAATGTCTTCTTTATGGCAAACTTTGGTCATCAACACAACTCCTAACCATGGCACAGCAAAATGCAGAAGACAAGTTGTCCAATAATTTAGATACTCACGCTGCGTTTTCTGGGCTGATACCGGTGCCATTATTGCCCTCAGGGGGAGTGACAGTAATAGCAACTGGTGTCGTTGTTACCGGTGTCGTTGTTACGGATGTCGTTGGGACTGGTGTCGTTGGGACTGGTGTCATTGTTACGGATGTCGTTGGGACTGGTGTCGTTGGGACTGGTGTCGTTGTTACGGATGTCGTTGGGACTGGTGTCGTTGTTACGGATGTCGTTGGGACTGGTGTCGTTGGGACTGGTGTCGTTGTTACTGATGTCGTTGGGACTGGTGTCGTTGGGACTGGTGTCGTTACGGATGTCGTTGGTACTGGTGTCGTTGGTCCTGGTGCATCACACGACACACAGCTGCTCGTTTTATTACTATATATGAACTTGTAGGAACTTTCTGAAACTGCACATCAAAACACACAGACACATTTGATTCACACTTCCGTACTCTATTGGTTTAGTAATAAAATGTTTACTTAGATATGTTTTGAATAATATAATCGAACAAACAAATAATATTACCTTTGCAAGCGTCTTTTTTATAGGGTGAATCTGTTCCACAGATGCCGGTTTGGCTCAATGTAATACTAGTTTTCTCACCTTAAACAAATCAAAACATTACGTTATTAAGCCTTGCCTTGTAACTTGTTAGTGCTAACACTGCTGTTAAATGTGTGCTGATATGAAAATAAGAGCTGTGGTAGATTTATGATTTTACCCGTGTTCGAGCAGTTGTGAATTTTTAAAAGGAAATCTGCAACAGAGTGAAGGTTGTATAAGGCACTGTCTGTGAGAGCAGTCTCTACTTCCAATAAATGCAATTACTTATACATCGGTATCTCTTAGATGTACAATGTATAACAAGAGTAAAGTAAAGAGGTGACTGGTTCAAGTCAGTCTAGCTGTGCACAAACCTAGTTGTTTGTTTTTATAAGAATTTACATAGCAAGGAGGTTGTCAACATTACCTGGATTTGTGTTGTTGAGCTCTGACAGCATACAGTCGAAATAAGAATCTGGCTCTTTAATGAGAACAATATCTGTCTGGGAACTCATCTTTTCCTTTATAGTAAGGGTGTAGCCATCTTCCTGACACTTAATTTTTAATTCGCAGATCTTTCTTTTGAGACCACAGTCTAAAAATACAAACCACAATACACACACATTCATCAAATGACCAAGAGAAACAATTGCAATGTTATTTTCAGTTGACTCAATTCAGGCTAATGATTTTGGCAACTGTACCTTTACACCAGCTTTTCGGGACACAGACTTTATTTTCATTGATCTCATAATAGACAGACTCTGAAAAAAGTTGTGAAACCACTGTTTACTCTGAATTTTCTTTTGAGACCTTTATCTTTTGACAGTGTTGTTAAGCTTACTTGATAGGATTGTACCCTCTTTGTCTTTGGCATTGACAATCAGTACAACATGTTTTGTCATGCAGTTATCATCGGCGTCTGTAAAAAAAATTACAAAATTACAACTATGATATGCATGTTCATCTGTCCAACAGATGCTAAATTATAGTTTATTTATATATTAGTCTTTTGTTAAATGTACTCACCTGAGCCGCCACATATGCTGTTCTTGACTAATATCCCAAAGAACAGGATTGCTACAAACATCCAGCGATGCTTTACATCCAGGGGTAACATCCTGAGGAGTGAGGAACATGTGAAGTATATCATCAGGGTTTAAGATCTGATCTTCACCTCCAGATTGTTAGGTGCCACCTAACTGACTAAGCGAGTTCTGCGTTGTTCCCTCTCCACAGCGATTTGCATCTGCCTTATTTTCTTTCCATGTTACTGAAAGATATACCACTGATGTTCTTCCTGTCTGATTTACCTTGGAAATGAAGCGTGTCAGCTTCTCACAGCACATATTGTGTCCGCTTTCTCAATAAACAGCTGACAGACAACCAAATTTGGTTATGGACTGGAATGACGTATCCCTGTCCATTTTAGTTTACTTTAATCACACGTTTCACAAGCATGCGTGTTAAACTAAGAAGGTAACCATGCCACGCCATGCTTGACACCTCGATGTTAGCATGCTGACGTTAGCATTCACTTTAAAGCACAGCCTCACAGTGCCTACAGCATGGCTGGAGACTTCTTTTTATCCTCTTCAGAGTCACAGGACGAGCTGGAAAAAACACTTGTCTGAAACAATAGACTTGTGTACTTGAGCTCAGGATTATAGCTCCCAACAAAACTTTAAAGAAATGATAAATATGAGGCTACAGCCAGCAGCCGGTTAACTGAGCTGAAGGGGGAAACAGCTAGCCTGGCTCTGTCCAAAAGAGCAGTAATTGAGACAGTATATCCTGTTTGTCCATCGTTTCAAGCCTACACAATTTCACTTTGAATATCTGATGCAAACCAAACCAAGTCTCCCTGCCTTATATGCAAATGTTTAGACACCTAGGGTTTAAACTGGCGAAACCAGTAATACAAGATGATTTCTGAATATGATGTTTGTTGTTTGAACATCTCAATCAATATTCTGTCCATGAAGTGTGATCTACTGCCACTGAAGTGCTGGAACAAGTTGATATAGCAGTGGAATCTAAGAAAAAGGTTGATGAAAATACTGTCAACTTGATCATATTTTGGAAGGTGCATGTTGTTTCAATTTTGAAACTTGTAATCACAACACAAGATCACAAATTGTGTTTCATGCTCACCTGAAGCTTAATGGAAAACACCGGAGACAGCTGATCAGCACAATGCTTCAGGGTGGAGGGTGTATGGTTGTAAAAAAAGATTTTTTTTTTGCATTTTTCTGCTGGTATGATTGTCTACAGCAACAGTGCCTTGTTTGTGTTCTTTAATTATCCAGTAAATAACCTCAGAGGACTGGCCGGGGGAGGGATGAATGAGTTGGACTGAATATAATTTGATGTCTAAACATGTGTTGATGCTGCACCCTGTTGTTGTTACTAATGTTACTAATGTTTGGATTAATGGACTAATGTTTAGCTAAGTTATTCATAATAATAATTTGAACGTCAGTTTAATGAATGACGCATCGAAGCTTCGAACTGTTCGGTACAGCCCTAATGGTCAACAAGAGAGAAAGAAAACTCTGACTGCTTACCTTTGAAGTAAAGTCTGAATATGTGTCCACTCCTGGATTATTTATATTCCTTTAGTTCTTAGGGTTTACCGATAATATAAATTAAAGTAATTAATTAATATGACGTCCATTTCACACTGTCAGTTAATTTATTTTTGTCAAACAAACACCGCACTATAACAGATATGAATTAATACATACATGTACATATATCATATTTTCCCTTCTTCCTGCACATATTCTTGGGTTTATTTTCATTACCTTGCTGGCTAGAAAGTGTCAAAACCTTTCTCTGTTTAGTTTTCACCTCTTTTCCTTTTAGGCATGCCATTGCTGATGGGCTGTCGGCTTGTAAGAGGATAAAGAGAGGTGTTGTGTCGTTATGCGAGGTGCCGTAATCAGGTGTAGTCAACTGTCCCTGAACTAGATGAATGATTCTTAATTGATATGCCGATAGATAACCATATTTTTATACAAGTAATATTCATACTGATTCATGAGTTTTGTGTGAAAGGGATTAAAGGCCTGTCCCATATAGACGCCTGAGCCAAATGTATGCCAGTGAGGCAAATAAAGGCCCCAGCTATTAATAGAAGTCATGTCATGAAAAAAGTCTTAGTATGCCATATTAGAGTAATACAAATATCATAATATGGTAGGACATATGAAAGTATATACCATAAAAATATGTAATTACGTCACAAAAAACACAATATATTTTGTCATAAAAATATATAAAAAGTATACATATAGTATATGCCATAGAAAAAGTCATATAAATATCATAGTATAGTGTGCCTTAAATTTAATTTAAAAGTTCATAGTATAACATAATGAAAGCAATAAAAAGTAATTGTAGAGTATGCAATAAAATATTGTTAAAATATCATAGTAGGACATACATTTGTCATTAAAAAAAGTATATAAAATAGATTGATAAATAAAACTATAATTGTCATGTTGCAGTTTACATCCATGTCTGTCCAACATGTCATCACTTCATCATTTTTCTTCTGTTTGAAATTTGTGTGAAATTGTCATTCATAAAAAAAGTCATAAAACATGTCATGCTATACTATGCTTTAAAAAATGTCATTGAAAATGTCATAGTATAGTATGTCATAAGAAAGTGATAAAAATGTCTTATGGCTAAAATAACAAAATATATGATGCAATGAAAAATACTATAGCATGTCATACAATGTCATACATTATATCCTAGTATAATATGTCATCAAAATATCATGGCAAACTTCAGAGAATAGTACGTCATTAAAAGTCATACAAATGTCATAGTATAGTATGTCATGAAAAAGTCATAAAAATACCGTACTATACTGTGCCATGAAAATGTTTTTGAAAATGTAGAAGTTTGTCATAAAAAGGGCATAAAAATGTCATACCATACTATACCATAAAAATATGATTGACGATACCTTAGCATAGTATGTCATAAATATGTCATTGAAAAAAACAGAGTAGTACATCATCAAGAAGTCATACAAATGTTGTATACTATGACAAAAAATGTCATGGTAAATGTCTTAGTAAAAATGTCGTACAAAAGTATTTCAAATTTCATAGTATAGCTTGTCACGGAGTCTTAATAAATGTCGTAGTAACATATGCGTTAGAAAAATTCACGCAAGACCGATGGAAAATCATTAATCAATTGGCCATTTATTCTTGCAAGAAGGAGACAGAGTTGATTCACATACAGTATACATGGATCAAGGCTGCTCAGAGGTCTGACTCTGAGCCTCGGATATTTATACCAAGTAAACAATACAGTGTCACAGGCAATACGTCACGAAAGCATAACACACACACAAAATGGCGTCCACGCCATGTAGTCCAAGTAGATGTCTGCAACTTTACCTGAGCATTTGTTCTGGCACAAAGGTCACATTCTCATAGTCAGGAGGCTAAGTTCTCATAACATAGCTCTGTACCCATCTTAACGCTCCCACAGTCCTTATTATCATTTCAATCCAAGACATGCTGCTGAGTGTTCTTTCGCATAGACTAAACAACTGTGGTGAGGCAGTTCACACAACAAGGACACATAAGGACACCAAGCTTTTTAAGCACACCTTATCATTAGTCATTTAGATTTTCCCCAACAATATGTTAAAAAGATGTCTTTGAAAATGTCATAGTACAGTCTATACCAGTGTTTTTCAACCTTTTCTGAGCATACATCGATACATTTTTACACCAACAACCAAAAAAGTTACATCATGACATATTACAATGTGTCATAATATACAGCATATATGCTGACAATTTAATGACAAGTCTCTCAATGTGTTGATCCTTACTAGGCTTTTCATCTGGGTTAGAATGTTGTCCAGAGCCCAGTTTAGATTCAGCATGTTTCCTTTTCAAATGTTTCTCCATCGCTGTTCGTCTTGTCACCGCAACCTCTCCAGCACATAATTTAATTCTACCGTCTTGACTTAACAAGGTCATTATTGCGCTACATAATGCAACCCACTCGCATGGAAGAGTATTTATTACTTAGTCAGCCACTATATTGCAGGCTCAGATGCTCAACAATGGAAGATTATTTACAGCAACTAAATAATATTAAGTGAAATTGGACATTTTCCCACGACACACCTGACGATCTCTCACGGCACACTGGTGTGCCACAGCACAGTGGTTAAAAATCACTGGTCGGTACTATACTATAGTCTGAAAAAGATCAGACTTACTATACTATGCCATAAAAAAGTCAATAAAAATGTCATAATAGAGTATCTTACAAAATTGTCTTTGAAGTGTCACAGTATAGTATGCCTTTAAAAGTCATGAAGAATGTCATACTATACTATATATTTGATATTGTTGTTGTAGTTGTAGTTTTAGTCACATATGTATGTGATTGTGATGCAAATTCTTACCTCGTTCTTCTCTTTCTTTGTCCCCAGGCCAAAAGTGAGGATGACCGGGTTTCTTCACTCATTTCATCCACGTCTTCACCTTCTAGTGTATGAATGTACTCAGAGTGGTCATAAGGGGTCCTTCTGCCATATATCAATAGAAAGTGGTTCTCTGGACACTGGTGTCCTCACAACGGTTAAGGACTGAAACCTGACCTTAGCCACACCGGGAGCGAACTACCCACTCCCTCTTAAAACTATTCTCTTTTTGTATTTGACTCCTTTATTTAGAGTATTACGCCTTAAAAATCACTGCACTACACAAGGACTGAACTCAACCTTCCTACAACTCCATGAGCTACTTGATCATACCACTTGAAATGAAATGCTGAACCAAGGATCAAGCCACATATCATTTAATTAAAACAATCCCTGACAAGCCATTATGATCAAATGAATTAAATAAAAGATGAGAACACAATAACAAATACATAAAAAGTGTAAATAGCAAAGAAAGCACACATCTGTATGTCTATATCCAAACATTATATAACTTGGTTAATGGTTTAAAATTGATCAGTCATGGACAAATAGACAGACTTTGCTCTCTGAATGTCGCTCCCTAACCTTACACACCCAGAGTTCTGCATATGGAAAGACTACTCTGGTGTCCACTTAAGACACCTTATACTTTATTGCATTTTATTATTATTTTCCTGCGTTTTGCCATCTTCAGGCCATATGTCATAAAAAGGTTCATATTTTTCTTCCCTAACATTTCACACGTTTAATTAAAGTATATGTACAGCAACTACATCAGCTCAAAAGTAATGCTATTAATCTGTGAATGTCCATTTTTTTCACAGTGTATGTCTGGAGCTTTTTGATTTAGGAGCACTGTGATATATTCTGAGTGAATCACAACCTTCACTGCATGTTTCACAGTGAGTAAGACAGGGCTTCTGTTGAGTCATCAGAACAAATGACTTCCAGGAGATTACTCCATCAACCCTGTCTTTGCTTGACTCATTAGTAATGTTATCAATGAAGATAATCCAGAGTAGCCAGGATGAATGAGAAACTTTTTTTATAGCTATTTACCAGCACCCCACTCAACAAAGGATCTACTTGACTATATGAAATAAAATGCTGCCCTCTTGTGTCAAAATAAGCTCAGGTCCAGAACACTTTCTGTCCCCGTTTGAAAAGCATACGCAGCATTACTGTGGAGATGTGACTGTGTCTGATGTAGCTGTGCTGCTAATGCTGCCTGTGGGGCTCCTGTTCTTGCTGGAATTGACGTAGTAGATGAACAGGAAAAAACCTGCAAAAACAGAGTAGATGGGTTACAAACATTGGAAATTTGTACTTAATGAAAAGTAAAGTAGACATTTGAGTGTAGTTCAACGTGTCAGTGTCAGTCTGGAGTCTACCTTGAAAGGAGTTGAGGATGGTGAAGAGATAGTAGGAGGCTATGAGCAGAGGGCCGTGGCTGAAGAAAGCAAAAGCCCAGGTGATGCCAAGCAGAACGAACAGGCCGAAAATGGAGAAAGAGTTTGTCTTGGTGGAGCTGTTGTGCTGAGATTTCCCTGCTGTGGGCTTAAGGAGAACAATCTGCCGCACTGTTATGATGAATACGACAAAGGTGAAGATGAACACCACAGCATAGTAACCAACGTTCACCCCCTGGTGGACAACAGCGTCAGAGATCCAGCACCTGAAAATCAGGAACAATGATGCACTTAGAGACATGAATCTCTTTTTGTGTGTAAAAAAATGACACTTGGTAGTCAGTAACAGTTGCTTACATTTTTGCTGAATTCCCATCATCGGTGTAAATGACCAAGTAATCATATTGTCTCGTGGCAAGTAGAGGGATCACCACTACAGCTGGTATGACTAAAGAGAAAGTGTACATATTGTTGTCATGCTTATGCCTTATGAATTAAAGAACACATGATTGTTTTTCTCAACTACGCCGTTCTCTTACCCCATCCTGCGGCGCAAATCTTCGCCATGTAATGTTTGCCATTGGGGGGCTTCCACAGGTTAAAGTACAAGTGTAGAGCCTCTATGAAAAACCAGGTACAAGTGGCCAACATAGTGTAGTGCATGACTGCTGCCATCGCCATGCATGCGCCAAAGTTTCCCAGCTCGGCAATGCTCTCGTTAACCAGGAAGGACAAGTTGAGGGTGAACATGGCAGCAAAGAGGTTCATCAGGATCTTAGTTGCTTGGCTTGCTTTCCCTTTTCTGTGGAGGGAATTCATCTTTTTTGTCAGCAAAAACCTTTTATATAGTAAGTTAGATAAAAAGAAAAATCTGTGGTTCCTTACCTGATAAGAAAATGCATGAACAGAGCCACCATCAAGAAAAACATCGACAAGCCACAGCCGATTGATGTGATATAAGTCAGAGATGTGAAATCTGAAGCGCTTATGTTTACGGGTGGAGGTGACTGATTTAGAGAAAGACGGATTAGATTCTGTGTGAAATGATGGAACTGGAATGACTTGTTATACAATCATCTTACCAAGAGTACTGCAAAGAATGTGAGATGAGAGCACTGGCATGTGATGCTGTTATTGGTCTCCTTTGTCTGACAGCCATCTGTGATCCAGATCATTGATTTCCCTACAAAGGCAGAAGACGCTGCTGTATTCAGTCTTTTTTACATCAATGACTGAGGGAGGTGTGACAGAAACTTGTCATTTGTATTTTCACAGTACCTTTTCCATCCCATGACTGACATGAAGCAATGCTTCCGTTCTGTGTTAAAATAAAAATCAGCATAGTCATTCTGTCCATAACCAGTTATTATGAACATATCAATATATCTTTTTGGGCGTCTCTTTTACCTTGTCCACACTTCTGTAATGAATGTCGATGGTTTGTGAGAGATTAGATATTTCTGTTCCCATTTCAATTCCCAGAAGTTCATTGTTGAGAAAGAAACTGTTGGGGTCATCCTGTTGGAAATATCGTATAAACAGTCATGACAGGCACAGAAAATGATTGTTTGTGTTGTGGATGTAATTATGTAATCATTCTGTTTATATTAACGTTTTTAAGAAAATAAGGCGTAATTAAGTCAACTTTGACAAGCTTTACCTGATGCATCCCTGGAAAAAGTAGAACTCCAGCAAATGAGCTATTTCTTTTTAATGCCATGGCACTGGCCTCAGAAGGGATTTTCACCAATCGAGAGAAGCTCGTCACGGAATCATCAATATTCTCATGAATCTACAAAAAACAAAGAAGAGTATCAGAAAGACTAGGATGATTAACTCTATTAAATATTCTGTTTTATTCTTGTATCATGGCAATCTGCATACAATCACATCGCCACTTGCTGTGAAGCCAATGTTGGTGTCTGATGCTTTGGGGGGGAGTTTAGTGATCCCCCCTTTGATATGGCCTATTGTGACAGTTGCTGTACTGTAATTCCCCATCTCTTCCAGCAGGCAGGAGAGATTTTTCATGATACTTCTGTAATGAAAAACACACAAATAATGTCTTCTTTATGGCAAACTTTGGTCATCAACACAACTCCTAACCATGGCACAGCAAAATGCAGAAGACAAGTTGTCCAATAATTTAGATACTCACGCTGCGTTTTCTGGGCTGATACCGGTGCCATTATTGCCCTCAGGGGGAGTGACAGTAATAGCAACTGGTGTCGTTGTTACCGGTGTCGTTGTTACGGATGTCGTTGGGACTGGTGTCGTTGGGACTGGTGTCATTGTTACGGATGTCGTTGGGACTGGTGTCGTTGGGACTGGTGTCGTTGTTACGGATGTCGTTGGGACTGGTGTCGTTGTTACGGATGTCGTTGGGACTGGTGTCGTTGGGACTGGTGTCGTTGTTACTGATGTCGTTGGGACTGGTGTCGTTGGGACTGGTGTCGTTACGGATGTCGTTGGTACTGGTGTCGTTGGTCCTGGTGCATCACACGACACACAGCTGCTCGTTTTATTACTATATATGAACTTGTAGGAACTTTCTGAAACTGCACATCAAAACACACAGACACATTTGATTCCCACTTCCGTACTCTATTGGTTTAGTAATAAAATGTTTACTTAGATATGTTTTGAATAATATAATCGAACAAACAAATAATATTACCTTTGCAAGCGCCTTGTTCATAGGGTGAATGTGCTCCACAGATGCCGTTTTGGCTCAATCTAATACTACTTTTGTTACCTTAAAAATCAAAACATTACGTTATTAAGCCTTGCCTTGTAACTTGTTAGTGCTAACACTGCTGTTAAATGTGTGCTGATATGAAAGTAAGAGCTGTGGTAGATTTATGATTTTACCCGTTTTCGAGCAGTTGTGAATTTTTAAAAGGAAACCTGCAACAGAGAGAAGGTTGTATCAGATGATTGGTTAAGAGAGAAAACTTTCACTGTGTGATTTGTTTCAGTCAAGAACATTTTGACCAATAGGGGGCAATCTCTCACTGCTTTTGTGTGCAAATATGTCAGCTGTGATGAAGGCACTGTCTGTGAGAGCAGTCTTTACTTCCAATAAATGCAGTTACTTATACATCGGTATCTCTTAGATGTACAATGTATAACAAGAGTAAAGTAAAGAGGTGATGGTTCAAGTCGGTATAGCAGTGCACAAACCTAGTTGTTTGTTTTTATAAGAATTCACATAGCAAGGAGGTTGTCAGCATTACCTGGATCTGTGTTGTTGAGCTCTGACATACAGTCGAAATCAGGTAGTGGCACATTCATGAGAACAATATCCATCTTGGAAAGCATCTCTTCATTTATAGTAAGGGTGTAGTCATTTTCCTGATTCGTCGTTTCAAATCTGCAGATCTCCAGTTTTTCAAGACAGTTACACACTGTTTTCAAGACAGACACACACATTCATCAAATGACCAAGAGAAACAATTGCAACGTTATTTTCAGTTGACTCAATTCAGGCTAATGATTTTGGCAACTGTACCTTTACACAAGTGTTTCTGGACACAGACTTTATTTTCATTGACCTCATAATAGACAGACTCTGAAAAAAGTTGTGAAACCACTGTTTACTCTGAATTTTCTTTTAAACTTCAAGTTTAAGACCTTTATCTTTTGACAGTGTTGTTAAGCTTACTTGATGGGAATGTGTTGACATTGACAATCAGTAAATTTTTTTGTAGTGTGCAGTTATCATCGGCATCTGTAAAAAAAATTACAAAATTACAACTATGATATGCATGTTCATCTGTCCAACAGATGCTAAATTATAGTTCATTTATATATTAGTCTTTTGTTAAATGTACTCACCTGAGCCGTCACATATGCTGTTCTTGACTAATATCCCAAAGAACAGGATTGCTACAAACATCCAGCGATGCTTTACATCCAGGGGTAACATCCTGAGGAGTAAGGAACATGTGAAGTATATCATCAGGGTTTAAGATCTGACCTTCACCTCCAGATTGTTAGGTGCCACCTAACTGACTGAGCGAGTTCTGCGTTGTTCCCTCTCCACAGCGATTTGCATCTGCCTTATTTTCTTTCCATGTTACTGAAAGATATACCACTGATGTTCTTCCTGTCTGATTTACCTTGCAAATGAAGCGTGTCCGCTTCTCACAGCACATATTGTGTCCGATTTCTCAATAAACAGCTGGCAGACAACCAAATTTGTTTATGGACTGGAATGACGTATCCCTGTCCATTTTAGTTTACTTTAATCATACGTTTCCCAAGCATGCGTGTTAAACTAAGAAGGTAACCATGCCACGGTATAAACATTATACCTGCTTGACACCTCAATGTTAGCATGCTGACGTTAGCATTCACTTTAAAGCACAGCCTCACAGTGCCTACAGCATGGCTGGAGACTTCTTTTTATCCTCTTCAGAGTCACAGGACGAGCTGGAAAAAACACTTGAGCTCAGGATTATAGCTCCCAACAAAACTTTAAAGAAATGATAAATATGAGGCTACAGCCAGCAGCCGGTTAACTTAAATGAAGGGAGAATCAGCTAGCCTGGCTCTGTCCAAAAGAGCAGTAATTGAGACAGTATATCCTGTTTGTCCATCGTTTCAAGCCTACACAATTTCACTTTGAATATCTGATGGAAACCAAACCAAGTCTCCCTGATTTACATGCAAATGTTTAGACACCTAGGGTTTAAACTGGCGAAACCAGTAATACAAGATGATTTCTGATTTTGTTTGTTGTTTGAACATCTCAATCAATATTCTGTCCATGAAGTGTGATCTACTGCCACTGAAGTGCTGGAACAAGTTGATATAGCAGTGGAATCTAAGAAAAAGGTTGATGGAAATACTGTCAACTCGATCATATTGTGGAAGGTGCATGTTGTTTCAATTTTTAAACTTGTAGTCACAACACAAGATCACAAATTGTGTTTGATGCTCACCTGAAGCTTAATGGATAACCAAATGATAGTTATTGATACAGTAAAAGGATAAATGCAAATGGAATAAACAAATTACTGTCATATACTGTCATAGACATTGGAAAATATGGTTGTAAAAAACTGTTTGCATTTTTCTGCTGGTATGATTGTCTACAGCAACAGTGCCTTGTTTGTGTTCTTTAATTATCCAGTAAATAACCTCAGAGGACTGGCCGGGGGAGGGATGAATGAGTTGGACTGAATATAATTTGATGTCTAAACATGTGTTGATGCTGCCCCCTGTTGTTGTTACTAATGTTTGATTAGACCAAAGTCACTAGTCCAAACTAATGTTTGGATTAATGGACTAATGTTTAGCTAAGTTATTCATCATAATAATTTTAATGTCAGTTTAATGAAT
Organism: Pholis gunnellus; assembly: GCF_910591455.1. Classification (NCBI taxonomy): domain Eukaryota; kingdom Metazoa; phylum Chordata; class Actinopteri; order Perciformes; family Pholidae; genus Pholis; species Pholis gunnellus. The sequence goes on along the minus strand of NC_136542.1, from coordinate 13,891,227 downwards.
GACGCATTGAAGCTTCGAACTGTTCGGTACAGCCCTAATGGTCAACAAGAGAGAAAGAAAACTCTGACTGCTTACCTTTGAAGTAATAAAGTCTGAATATGTGTCCACTCCTGGATTATTTATATTCCTTTAGTCCTTAGGGTTTACCGATAATATAAATTAAAGTAATTAATTAATATGACGTCCATTTCACACTGTCAGTTAATTTATTTTGTTAAACAAACACCGCACTATAACAGATATGAATTAATATATACATGTACATATATCATATTTTCCCTTCTTCCTGCACATGTTCTTGGTTTATTTTCATTACCTTGCTGGCTAGAAAGTGTCAAAACCTTTCTCTGTTTAGTTTTCACCTCTTTTCCTTTTAGGCATGCCATTGCTGATGGGCTGTCGGCTTGTAAGAGGATAAAGAGAGGTGTTGTGTCGTTATGCGAGGTGCCGTAATCAGGTGTAGTCAACTGTCCCTGAACTAGATGAATGATTCTTAATTGATATGCCGATAGATAACCACATTTTTATACAAGTAATATTCATACTGATTCATGAGTTTTGTGTGAAAGGGATTAAAGGCCTGTCCCATATAGACGCCTGAGCCAAATGTATGCCAGTGAGGCAAATAAAGGCCCCAGCTATTAATAGAAGTCATGTCATGAAAAAAGTCTTAGTATGCCATATTAGAGTAATACAAATATCATAAAATGGTAGGACATAGGAAAGTATATACCATAAAAATATGTAATTACGTCATAAAAAACACACAAAAGCTCTGGAAAATCTAGACATCTGCACAACATTTCAGCATGAAGGGTTCTTCTGCACACAACAGATATAAAGACGCTCTTGTGGAAACAGACTGGACTTTTCTGAAACAGAGCTGGGTTTTCATCCTTTCTCCTCAGGCTGACAAGTAACAATTGTATCAGCACCTTAACTTGGTGAGCTATTTCTGAAGTGTGCAATTTATTTGTTTGTTCTTAGATTTGTTGTCCACACTACTGAGGAAATAACTTGGATTGGTTAGCTAGATAGGGCAGCATGGATTGTATCCTATCTTGCTGTTGATAGAGCCCCCAGACTGTGGAAGGACTCTCGCTATTGAGATCAGACTGTCTATATTGTATTCTATTGTATGTTTATGTTGTTTATTTGTTTTATCTGCTTTTTTTAAATTTCTTATTTGAGAAGCACTTTGTAACCTTATTACAAAAATGATGTATAAAAAAGGTTCATTAATATTATCATGAACACAAACACGCTGCCGCAGACTGAAAATCTGTTCTCATGAAAGAATATAGAATGATACATTTGTTCTCTGTCTCTTGTTGTTGCTCAAAGCCGCACTTGTAGCAGTTCAGTAAATTTGCTTGTTGATGTACTTGCATGATTTTTGGGTTGTATCCACATGGTTGAATTGGAAGTCACTTTGGATGAAAGCGTCAGCTAAATGAATGTAACGTAATGGTACTCAATTTCTACGTACACCCTCAACATTGTGGAATAAGAATCAAGTTTAGAAATCAAGTTTACTTCACCAATGTGCCAAAAGAGTTGCATATTTTAATTGCTGTTTAAGATATTCTATTGTCTGGATTTTCTCTCCATACAAATCATTCAGACAAAGTCCTCCAAAAGAAGCTACAACAATTCATCCAAATGATTTTTACAACTCTTATTAAATAAACATCACAACAGGAATGTTACAGCATGAAAAGAAAGGAACATGTGCACTCAGCAAAGGAGTTTTAGTTTTTACTTTGTCTTGAGTTCAAATGAAAAGGTTTTGTTAATTTACTTTAACATCGGGTGACTTCAGATGAATTTCAACAGTTTGCTGAACAAAGAAACTCCCAGAATTAATTCCGCATTCCAAAAGATCTAAAATGTTTGCTTTAAAAAGTTGAATATATAAATGTAAGTGTCAACTACAAGTCCCAGAGAGCATTGCTGCAAGAAACAACCAATCCAAGGGCTTCAAAGTTGGGCTGTGTAGAGTCTGCCGTAATAATTCACAAGTTTTATTCAGTTGACTTTTGTTGGGCCAATCAAGCAGCTGAATAATCTGAGGGACAACACGGCACAGGGTTGTTAAGACCTCTGACTTCATCAAAATAAAGACGTTGGATGACGTGGACAAACTGCGGAAACTCTGTCATCCTCAGTTTTGGTCCAGAAATCTGCACCTGGAGAGAAGAAGAGGACAACATGAGAATGTACATCGTATTCACATACCTGTGTGCCTGCTACTTCTACTACAACAACTAGCTCAAAAACAACTTTTATAACAACTACTGCAACAGCGGAACTCAAAGTTCTGATGACTGAGTGCAAATTAATGGCACCATCATGTGTTAGGCCGCGCAAATTGTTGTTTGTATGACTTTAAAAAAAACACTTTCTACATCCTATATGATAACTTCTTTTCAACATAATAATATATGACTTTTCATGACTATGACTTTTGTATAACTATTTTCAACATACTATACTGTTGCTATATTTAACATACTATACTATGACTTTTGATGACTGTTTTTGGCATACTATACTATATGTCAACTTTCACTTTTTTATCACTTTTTTGGCATGCTATTTTTCATCAACTATAACATTTTATTGACCTTTTTCGACATAGTATAATATTACTTTTTTATGACTATTTTCAACATACTATACTATGATTCTTTCATGACTTTCTTCAACATACTATACTATGACTTTTTGATTATTATTTTTTCACACACTATACTATGACTTTTTTATGACTTTTTTCAACATACTGTGCATATTTTAGTATGACTTTTTATGTATTTTTTCGACATACTGTACTATAACCTTTTCCAGACCTTTTCCTCGTACAATTATTTTTTATGACTTTTTTCAACAAACTATACTATGACATTTTATGATTTACTTTTTATGTATTTGTTCGACATACTATACTATGATTATTAATGATTTTTTGACATTCTGTACTATGACTATTTTTGACATACTAATCTATGATTTTGTATGACTTTAACGACATACGATACTATGATATTTTTCAAAATACTATACTATGACTTTTTTGTGATTTTGTTTGGTGTATTATACAATGGCTTTTTTCCCTTTTTTCAACATACTATACTATGACTTTTTTAAATCGCTTTCTTTGACATACTATACGATAACGATACGATTTCTTTGACATACTTTAATTTCCCTTTTTTGACATAATACACTTTGGCTAGTTTTGACATAGTATGCCAATACCTTTTCCAACATTCTATGCTCTAACTCTTTAATTGCTTTTTTCAACATACAATACGAAGACTTTTTTATGACAGTTTTCCACATACTATATGGCTTTGTTATCACTTTTTTTCTCAAACTCTACTGTGACTTTTTCTAACATACTATACTTTTGAAGTTTTTATTCAATATATGACTTTTACGACATACTTTCTTCAAAACACTATCAACTTACGTTTTACGACATACAAGACTTTTTCTGACTTTTTTGACATACTGTACAACAATCTTTTTGAACATACAATTCTATGACTTTTTGCGATATTCCCTACTTTGAATTTTGTGACTTTTTTCAACATACTATAGTTTGACATTTTGTGACTGTTATCAATATACTATACTGGGTCCTTTTCCTGACTTTTTGATGAATTTATTGACATATTTTCGACATATTATACTCTAGCTTTTATCGAAATACTATTCTATGATATTGTATGACTTTTTCGACATACAATACCCTTTCTTCATCCCACGACCCCCATCCCCTCTTCCCGCAACCACCTTTTCACTCCCGAAGTCTTTCCCTCTCACTTCAACATGCAATAAACCATTTGAAAGCCTTATTGTTTTGTTTTTAGCGGGGTCTTAGTTAGTGAACTTTATTTTGACCTCTAGTCACCTTGATCTCCTTGCCTTCATCAGGTCTGCTGCTCCTCCCCCAATATGTATTTTCTCTGAAAACCAACAAAGAAGACAAATGAGCTCCTTAAATGAACTGGAATTTCAGTGTCAAAAATTTGGAAGTTCTGAATATCAGAGACGATCATAATCTCGGGAAGTGTAAGTCACACTGAATGAGGACTGATTGTCTAGTACAGACCATAGCCAATCATTTCATGAACTTTCATTTTAATTTAGGACAAATTGATTTTCACATTATTTCACATGGAAACATCAAACATTCTAACGCCCATTTGCTGGCCAAGAAATACCTATCAATGCTACAAGTGCTCCATCAGAGAGGGGCAAAAAATGATTACAGTTCAGAAATCTCGTGGCAGACAAATGATGCCCTTCACTCCAGATATGTTTCTTGACACCATTTAACACGATATTAAACATTACAAGCCTTTTTGTTTTTGTCGCTGGCTCAAAACATGAGAGACCAGAACAAACAGCACTGAAGACAAACAACACTGCAGCTGACCATAAATTGACAGATGACAGAGCCTTTAGAGGAACAACTCGAGCTCCTCTGTGGTTGTTAACAGGTTGATAATGTCATTACAGCCAGCCTGCTAGCCTGCTAAGGCAATTACCGCCCCACCAGCAGCACTAAACACATTTAAGACCCGATCGCAGTCTGGATGAGCCTGCTTGGATTTATTGATGGAGTTTTTATTGACAGTTTGGACTTAATTCGTCGTATTGAACCATGTGGTCAGTCTGGTGATGTCATTGTTACCTTCAACAATGTTTGTGCATTGCAGTGTTAACGCTGCATAATGTCTGCAGGTGAGAAGCAAACTTCTCCTTCATTTAACAGTCATGTGAAAGTACTGTGCAAATTAAAGAGCCATTAAGTTAGCGATGCTTGGTGTACTAAGGGATCTGTGTATTGCTCTTAGCTCTGCTAGTACTCATTAATAAATAAATTAGTGCTTCCTTGTGTGTGGTCAAAGATAATTAAAACTGTTTCTTAGCTCTAAACTGCAGGCTCTTCACTGTGTTGATGTTGTTTTCTTGGTGGTTAGTTGCACAATGCTGTGAGGCTGGAGCCAAGGGCTCGGTGCCGTATGGCAGATAAATATTTGATGGCCCCTAATGGAGCCTTCGCCCTCATGCCTTAGCTCTGTTTTTCCCACCACGCGCTGCAGAGGACTGTGGAGGAGCTATGTGGTCGGCATCCATTTTGGCACTTCCCTGGTGAATTTGGCTGCCTGTCTGGCCATGCCACACGACAGCTGCCTGTGATTTCATCATACCGGTTGGGGGAATAGCTGTAAAGCTTACCAGGCAGACAACTGGTAATGATGCTGGAGCTCCAATGCTCCAACACAATGTACCAAATCCACACCCCCGAGCACCCAACCCTCACATGCAGCTGTATCCCTTGACCTGTGAGTGAACTTGTCATCACAAGGTATAGCAGATCACCTGACATCTACGAAAGACGGACAAGCCTCTTGTTACACATTCTCCCATATACATCTGGATACGTGTGTCAATATTTATGTCCGCTGGGTATAAAACATTGTCGGCAACAGTCCTGTTGAGGAGATTAAGATCTCTATTTCGGAGAGATATGACCCCGCCTGCCGTTCCAATCAGAGAAGTGACAGTGAGGCAGAGCAGCGATGTATTTGCTTGGTGACCTCATCCTCTATACAGCACAATCCATAACTGCCTGACAGAGAGTTACCTCCCGCTAATGTTTCACTATCGGCCCGTTAGTGTAAATGGATATCGCAATCAAAGTGTTTGGAGGTCTTAAGAGTTTCAGATGAAGGGTGTGAGGAAAAGGAGGAGCGGGCTCAACCTTGTGCTGGAATGTGGGATATCAGAGGTTGTGTGTGTGTTCAAGGCACCTGTTTTTGCTGTCTTTGCATGTTTGAGCCTGTATATACACACACACACACACACAAAATCACAGCTGCCCCTCACATTATACAGCTATTTCTAAACTACCCAGTCAGCCAGAGACATGGGGGGACAGAGGGGTCAACACTTTCTCCTTTGGTAGAAAACACACACTCACAGGCGTTTACATTAACCACACATCAAAGCTTTTCATTTATGTGGTATCCTTTAAGTTACTGTGAGGAACTTTTAACTGGTTATGAAACTGTCTCAGTTTATTACTAATAAATCTTGATGACATGCATAAGTAAACCAGACCATCGGCGAGAATATTGGATATTTATTCTTAATGCTTATTGATGCCACTACGTTGGATTCAGCACGTAAAAACAGAGGAAATCATGCAGGTTTACCAGACATTCCTTCAGCTGGGACGCCAAGGGCACTCCGACCAGCCCGCAGGCGTTGCTGCCTCCTTGGACCTGGCCCAGGCCATATTTCTGGACCCGCTGGAGAAAAGGGAGGTACGGGAGAACCAGAACCAGGACTGCGCCGAGCACATTGTCAGACACTGTTGCAGTAAAATATGAGGTTTTATATAGTGTCTCGGGTGCTTCCGAAACACTTTTGTCCACAGGGACCACTAACATCAATACTAAATGGACGTTCCTTTTATTAGTCAAATGTACAGTAGAGTGCCAGTGTGTGTGACTCTTTGTTCACCTCATAGACTCCGTGTCACCCTGCTCAACCTTGACTGATGTGGTGGCGTGTTGAGCTCACTGATTGCTTTACAGCCTCAATGTAAAACCTGATTGGCATGCGGCTAAAATATTTCACATACAAAGATAGAAATCCGTGTAATGCAGCTTGGCTCGCCCTTTGGTTACCTAACTATAACCACAGCACCCTGCCTTGGGTGTCCATCAAATTGTGTCATGTCGAAAAATTTGGAGTAAACATAATTTATGAACTGTGGGGATTCTGAATAGCAAAAGAAAAAAAACAAGCGGTCGAATTTCTCACATGAATTTTTCATCACTTCTCTTTTACAAGGTCACAGGCGGCACCCTATACTAGCCGGTGATGTGCCTCCCCAACCCTCCACTAGGCAAACAAACAAAAACATGGACAGACGAACACTGTAACTGTCTGAAGCGGAACGTCTTTGTGGTTGACTGAAAGGCATGCGTCACCGTCCTTGAATTACATTAGGCTCGCTCACGGTCACCTTGGCCAGGGGTAGGGAGGGACTTTTGTGATTTAAGATCTTTACTGCTTTTGGCTTCAGCACCGGTTATGACACTAAGGCGGAAAAAAATAGAAAAGATTCACAATCGCTGGTCAGTGTCATTTTTCACTAATTCCATCCTGTTCTCATAAATTGCACCAGATTCCGCCCCATTGCATCAACAAGAATAAAACACAGTATGGTGACACGATCTTGCCACACTGAGCCTGCCATGATCTGTTTAATTTTGAACACATTCATCCACCCATCTCGTCCATCAACCACCCGCCAGATTTTCAGGAATACTATGACATCACCAGTCTGCAGCTCGTCCCTGAGGCACCACGCCATGATGACATCAGCGTCTGCACCCAGACAAGGGGGTGTCTCGCTACGTCCCATGACCCAACTTACTTCTTTTTGCCGGTCAGCGACCCCAAGTACAGGAACCTTATCCTGGACCTCAACCTGTGCACAGAGGGGGGGTAAGGCTGGCCACACTGGAGCAAGGTGAAGAGTGAGAAGAAGTGAGGGCTGAAGTGGAGGCGATGGTCAGCTAATCTTATTTCAGTTGTGGAGGCAACACTGAGGTGTGAAGGGCCTGGTAGGGAGCCAGGGGGATCAGGATTGTAAACCTTGGAACCACGTAACAATAGAGGTGTGAACTAGGAGATGAGTCTCAGAGGAGTGTGAAAAAGCGGGGAATAAAAGGAAAGCAATGTGGAAGCGCAGATGATGATGGTTCATTGGGAGGTCTGCTGAGATTACTGGGGGGATGAGAAAGACTAACATCGGAGGACAGTTTGTTTTGATATTAAGAAGGGCCATAGAAGGTTACGTTTTTGTTTCCTGAGGATTCAGCTTTTTGTGAAAATGTCCTCTTGAGTGCAAACACTAACACATTCTGTTCTCCACATTTTCACCCTGGTTATCAATTTCTTTGAGAACATTTGACCGCATTCCGTCATTCCGTCTCTAAAATATCATCTTTAGGTTGTCAGAGGGGCAAATAAATAAAGGATTGATCTCACTGTGGAAAAACGCCTACAGATCCACTTTCATTAAGCTGCGATTTCATCAAACAGTGGTAGAGTCACATACTGTAGGTGTGGCAGATGGGATACATTAAGGCAATTTGAAATTTGTGGTGCGGTGCTTCCCTACAAAACGTATAAATTAAAGGTGCTTTGTGGTTTTTCACGTGGGCCGTTTCTTCCAGACTGTTCTGATGATAGCAACAATATTGAATCACTTCAACATCATATCTTGAGCTTACAGTATTGAAACTTGCAATGTGAAATGAAAGAGGCAGCTATAAATGATGGAATCTGCAAATAGTGATGGCTTAGTAGGTGAGTGAATGGGTCAGTCGGGTGGTTAGACACAAGCCTCTATAACATAATTATGAAGAGTTGAATGGAAGCAGAGAGAAATGAATGATACATTTCCAAAGGACAAGAAATATAACAATGAGAATAATATTTAGGACTAATTACAGTTGGTCTGTGCATTTACGTAGTCTAGAACTGATGTTGCACTTTTCTCTTTCTCTTTTGTCCATACACACTGGCAAAATGATTGTCTTAAACGTCCAATGCTAACGCTAGATATAAAAAATATGACTTTCCTACCAAGAGTTTTCCTGTTAAATGCAGGTAAACATTGCTTTTATAAGCCTCAACATTGGTAAACACCACTTTTCTTTGTAAACAGCTTCTACGTTGAGTTGCTGCTGTACAAATTTAATCTTGTCAAAATGTCCTAGTGTTTCCAGTATTTGAATTTAATGGAGGCGATGATGGGAAGGAATCCTTTACCCCCCTGGGATCACTGTAAAGGGGCTTGTCCTGGTCACTGGCCTGGTGTGTGTGTTGCGTGTGTGTGGGGGGGGAGCTCAACCTTTGAGAGATCCTTTTGTTAAAGGCGATGGGATCATTCCTGGGCTGTCCTCAGTTGCAGGTGGCCAGGAGCTCCCTGCTGAGTGCTGGAGAATCCCAGAGTCAGCATATTAGCATGTCAAAGTGAGCAGATTAGGCACCCAGGGAGGGCTGCAGGGAGAAACGCCCGCACCCCTACTCACCCCCAACCGCCATTGCTTTACAGTTGTAAACAGTTACGATTGTTTGACAAATGAATATGAACTTAAATGTATTGTGCTGCTCCTTTAGGCCTCTGAGACTTACTTTGCTTTTCATATAATAATAATAATAACTTTATTTAAATAGCACCTTTAAAAACAGAGTTTACAAAGCGCTTTGACAGACAATGGAGCAGAAGCAAGGCAATAATAACAACAACCGAAAGCTCAACATTGAGGCCCAACAAAACAAGACAAACTAAGGTAGGAGTTAAACCTTGATAAAACAATATAATAGATGAAACAATAAAACCTCAAAATAAACTAAGCATATATGCTCTGGCACTCAACGATTGTTTGCTTTATGAATAATAATGTATTCACAGATCTATATTTACTGTAGCTCGGCATTATGTTGATCGTAGAGTTAATCTCTTGAGGAAACTAAAAATTAATATTCAAAATGTCGAGGTGTTCGGTGAGCAATCTTCAGCGAATAAACAAAGCGAATAAAACAGCAGTGCATTTACAGACTAATTTCCCTGACCAGTTGGATGGAAACAAACAAACATGACCCCACCATCCAGCGCGCTCTCGACTCCCACCTCAATCCTCGTACCCCCTACCGACTGCGCCAGTCGAGAGAACACTTCACAGCACATTTGTCTGGTCTGAGCAATCAATAAAACTGCTTTCCTGTGAACTTCACTGGAAAGAACGACCCTGAAACACTCACACAGAGGTTCATTAGTGATTGTGCCTCTTTTTCTTTTTTTTTTCTTCAGCAGAGAGGAGCTGCCTATAGGCAAAGTGAAAAGGGCAAAAAGAAAGAGAGGGAAGATGTTTTTATTGCGAAGCCTATCGGCGCTATACAGTACATCTCTTTGCCATATGGGGCTGGCAACATAAAATATGTATGTTAATCCATATGTTGGAGTCTTCTGCCATGAATATTTAACATTCCAGCCACATTGAGGGTTATAACACAAGGCTTTACATTGTCGAATAACAGTGGAGAGGTCCTCAGTGTAGCGCCAATCTATCTTTTTCCCTGATTATCAAGAGCCTTCTGATCAATAAATCATAGCCGCTGACAAGCTGAATCAAAAGACATGAGTTTCAAACCGATCCCAAAAAAAACAAAAAAAACTTTTTTTTTGGCCACCTGAATCAAAACAATAAAGAACAAAGCCGCTCTAGGAGGACAACATTGATCAAGAGCCACAGAGAGGTGTGGAGAGTTCAGGTGCATGGGAATATGGATCTGTGCATCCATAGTTTGCGGGGACATATGCGGGGTTATGTGGAGGTGAAGGGTACAGGTCTAAACTCACATCTGTGGAACGGTGTTGTCTGAAGGTTGCAGGAATGTTACATCTTTTGTTGATGCAACAATGCATCTTTTCAAAACAATCTGGATTTCAGCATCCACTGCACGCAACAAAAGCTTCAGTTATACATGGATAAGGTAAGAATTTTAAAGCATTTAAATACCTTGAGGATGTTATTTATAAAAAATGGATTTTGTTTGATTTTCATTATCTAAATTCTCTCCCACTTGAAAGGGGACCCTTCCCCTCCATTAATAATTGACATCTTATTACTTATCCCCCTCATGGTGGCCGACGCACGCTTTGATGTGTGCCGTGTTCTTTTATCAGCACGCTACTACGTATTGATCGCTGGGCAGATAGGAGCGCCATCAAAGGGATTCCTCGTGGGGCAGTCAACACCCGGTCACCTCATACTCCTGGCATGTGGTCAAGCGCCGGTCCAGCTCACTCTCGCTATCACATCTCTTTGCATCCCTCCACTTCTTCGATGGCTCATCCTGCCTGAGCGCCCGCTTATCTGGGTTAAATATTCACAGAGAATAACAAAGCTGTTGGAATGACATCATCTGAAGTGGAAGAAGAGCCTGTGCTCAGTAGAAAAAGGGTTGTTCCACCAAAAGAAATTGTTTGCTCTCCTTGTTCTGGCTGAACATTACAGCGGATGATGATCTCATTCATAATGCGCATTATGGCTCACTGGAGATGCTTATCGCCAGAGTAACAAACAACTGTAGACCAGATAAGATAAGATAAGATAAGATAATCCTTTATTAGTCCCGCAGTGGGGACATTTACAGGACCACAGCAGCACACAAGATACATGGTAAAAAACAAGAGCGACAAGTAATATAAATATTAAACAGTAAAGAATATCAACTAAGTACAATCAAATCCACAATAAACTCAAAAAATAAAAAAGAATGAATCAAATATGATATTTCTCTTGTTAACAGAAAAGAATGAGACTATTCATATTTTGTATTTGATGCACTGGGATTGTCTTGTTATCAGACCAACAACAACCTACCCACACAATAAGCACAAAACAAAAGGCGCATTAGTCCCACGTGCGCAATGGGGAAAAGTGTTCAAGGGTATTGAGAGAATGACAGGCACCGCCCTACACGTGAGTTGGATTATAATTTCAGGAGATTTCTATAATCCGTCCATATTGGCAAACACGGGACTTCTTTGTTTATTCTACCAGACACTCCCCCACCTAAATACATTTCATACATGTAAGTCCCATACGCAGCTTTGAAGGCCAGGCATCGATTGTTATTCGACACTCGGAGACCAATTGTCAAAAGCACTCACAATAAAACACGGAGAGTAGTCATAATGAGCATATCCTATTTAACCGAGCAGAAAATACATTTTCACTAGTGAACACTTAGAGACCATTAGCAGTAGTAGTGTAAAAGCCAGGGGTCTTTCCATCATCAATATCCCATAAGTGGGCGACTGCTTGCACGCCGAGGGCCCCGGCTCGCATGGTGAAATTATCCCAGGCTGGTGCTGCTGTTGTTGACGACTTGTCCAGCCTGACTGACAGCACTTTTGTTTTCCGAGGATTAGGCAATCTGACTTCATCGCGGTCCATGAGGGGGTTCGCGTAACGCTGCCTGGAGGTCACCAGACCCATGTGACCCCCTCCCGTCTACTGGCTGCCCCGATGACTAGCCGTCACTCCTCCAGACCGAAACGAGACGGTGGACGGAGTGACCCCACCCTACTCGAACACACACCGTCTTCTCCGCACCCACACACACACACATACATACATGCGCATTCTTGACACACACTCCGACCAGAGTGTACATTTTTAATGGAATATACATTAAGGAGCATTCATAGGCTGATATACGATGTTTGCCCACAGCTAATATTTCAGCAGACTGTGTATCAGATCGGGATCGAATGATTGATTTTCTATCAGGCTGCTTTACTTGAATAAATAATTCAGGGCTATAGCTTGTGACACCTTCCCCATATTCCGTTACATGCTTTTCAACGAGAAGTTCAGTTTGATTTAAAAAAAATATTATTAGAAAATGGTAGAAATGGATAAAAACAAAACCTGGATCAGATGAAAGAGGACTCTATCTCGATGAGTGCCTAATGTCTGTTTTTGTGATAGTTCTGTACTTGTGGTTTTGCGCTTCAATGTATTCATACGTTCCTTTGAGCATCCTTTAGGGAGTTTGAGGGGGGGTAAGTGTACGTGCCTGTTGATGACTTTCTCTCTTGGCCTCCTGTCTGTGATGAGAAATGAGAGACGGCAGTGTCTGAGGTCACACAATGATTACTTGTCATCACATGGGGTCAAATGACTCTTAAATGTTTTGTTTACTCTTCTACAACCTCGAGTAGGCTCTGAACCAAGAATAGTGAGGCCTCAGGATTGCATGAAACTGTGGAGTGTCCATGTGATACAATGTGAGGAGGAGGGGAAACATGACATGTCTCCGGGGACATGTAACTGACATACAAAAGCCACAGATGTTAGTGAAAAACATGACGTCTGTTTTTCCAAAATATTCACAAAAGACATGTCATTAAATACCTAAAATAAAACCAAGTACTAATGTAGGAATCTGTGAATTGCAGTTGTCACTTTATAGTTTCAGTCTATTGTTTCAATGCTGAGTCCATATTGGCCCATTCTTTGTATGGGTTTAGGATAATCAGTGCTTAATTTTCACTCCCGGAATTATAAAATCATACAGGGAGAAATCAGTCACAGGGTATTAGATCCATGTGTTGATTCACAGCTCACAGAAACAAGATATTGCAGTGTTTTTTGTTTAATAGCTCCTGCATCTTTCAGGAGCATCTCCGGTTTCAGCTGGCTAGAGTCCTAGAACTGGACGAACAAGGGCTGGATAATTATCCACCCCAGTGTTAAGTACAAATTGCACAGACCGGCTCCTGAAAGGACTTGCCGAAGCACATCAAGTCTTGGCTGCTAACTCACACTGATGGCTATTTTACTTGTGCAAATACAATCACATAAAGAACACTTGATAGACAAGTGAAAACACACACACACACACAGACAGCCAAATCACAAGAAAAACATGACACTGATTGCTTATCGTGAAACTGTCTACGTTGCATGATAAGTGAAGAGCATGACTCGGTGTATACCGTTTCACCTGCATGACAATAACAAGGGCAGGTGTCCTGGGCAGACCAAAGTCATATTTGATGTCCAACATCAGACTACTTACACCTGAAGAGTGTGACATCATGATGACTCTAAGCTGATAACCCAGCAACACGCCAGCAGTTGTTGTGAGGATAAAGGATTAGCCTCTGTTTGCTTTAGCTCCTCTTTGAACCAGAAAACGCTGAAAAGAAAAGGATCTCACATGAAAGGACCAACTTGCTGAGAAAGCACAGAATCGGGGTGCTACCTCTCATCAAAGAGGTTGAGTCACTTCAAGAGCGGAGACCTATTTCCAAACGCCCATTGAAGAGGTGCGGGGGGGGGGGGGGGGGGGGGGGCTTATGCATCGCCGCTATTTGTATTTGCAGGTGGCCGCTTGTGTACGTGTGACATTTTCTATTCTGTCTGTATGTTGACCATGTCTGTCTGGCATAGGTAAGGTAAGGTCTATGTCTCCTTCCTACATTGTCGGTGGATAATGAGGTGTGATTAAATATGAATGCTAAGTGTTTGGTGGCTGGAGCCCAAAGCTGAAACCGGATCCAGTCGGGGCCCACAGGCAGCATAATTAGTAGCTGATGATAGATGCCATTAATGTTGTTTTTTCCACACACTGCTTGCAGGCCTCTAAGCTGGACCTCCACGCAGCAGCAGGCCAGCCTTTGAGCCATCCACAGTTAATTAACTTGCAAATAAATAAATCCTGATACAGCTGTGGTGGTTCTGTTCTGTTCTAAAAAGCCAGGACACCGATGGTAATCGGCTTTATTTAAATTGTTTAATGATAAACAATGATTAAATATTAAGCCTTTTGTGACATTTATTTGATGTCTTTTTATTATCACCTCTGGGGATTTCATGTTGAAAGCATGACGAAACTCCTGTCGAAAACAATATCAGCATTTCAAAGCGTTGAAGGACCAGTGTGACGCCTTTAATGCTGGAGAAAAGCCCTTTGTGCGCGCTTGAAGGGCTGTGTTGGGTTTTGAGGGCTCTTTGGATTGTCATAACCCTGGTGTGAGATTGACTCATTCATGGTGAGCAGTCTCCAACTCTCCATCCTATGCGTCTCTGCAGCACGGCTGTGGACGCCACTGTGCTGCCTCACTTCAGAGAGAGAGACGGAGTCATGTCCACAGCTGGTAGGACATGCCTGCTTTGAGGTGCCGTGGCTTTAATGTGTGGAGCAGATTAAACAGGGTGCCTCTGTGGAGGCTGGATAACTGGTCAGCTCTCCCACACAGTTATCCAATCTTATCCACTGTGTGCATGTTCGTGTGCGAGTGTTGCTGCTGCTGCTGCTGCCACACATACACCCTCGTATTCTCCAAAGAGTGAGCAGAACAGCTTGACACAGCAGTCAGTCTCATTAAGTGAAGCCCAGAGTTTTCGAGAACACTGCTGCCTACGAGTAGCCGGCGGGCAAAATATTGGAGAAACTTGAAGACAGGCCTTTCAATTGATTCTTCTCGCTTGACATGAAAGTATAACCTGCAGTCTGCGGATTGCTGGACTTCAATGTGTCTCCACAAACTACAACGTACCATGCAGGGCTATGCTACAATGCCTGCAGTGGAGATCAAATGGTGGTTGGTTCAGCGAAGGGTCAGCGTATGTAGAGCAGTTACACGTACCACACTAGTTCAGTTTTCTTCTTTTCCCACACAGGAGAGCCTCAGTGCGCTGAGATTAATGGAGGAAATGACATAAACATGTCTGAGATACAGACAGCGGTGCACTGACATGGTGACTGGGGTTAGCATCATCACAGGGGTCAGCCGACACGCCTTCAAAGGTTAAACAGTCAACCAACCTACAACAAATAATTCTCTGTTATTTCAGTCATGCCCACATTTAATGCCAATAAATAATTTGTCGGATTAAGTTAAAACAAACTATGTTACACAATTAATTTTAAACCAAACGGCTGCATTAAAGGATAAGGATGGCAAAATTCTATATATTCTATATATTCTCTGTTAAGAAGATTCAAGACTTTCCAGCCTTGACCGTGGCACTCAACCCCAAGCCCATTTACTGAAGACATAAATCTTTAAAAATGCACTTTGTATATTAAATATAAGGCGAGATATTTCCATAAACAGCTGGGCACTGTAGACTTCAGCAAACATTACTAAAACAGGAGTAAACAGCACATTTGTTGGGGACTATCTTCAGGCGTGTATTTGTTGTACGTATGTGGTATTTACTCAAAATAAACTACAGTACATGTCACTCAGTGCAGAGACACTTCATCGTTGGTTTTGGTCTTATCATGGGATTTGTAGACAAAAAGAAAAACACAGAATATTGCCAACTCTATGTTTTACGGGAAATGTCGGAGTGACGGTGTCTTCATCATCTAGACTACTGGAAACACAAAGGAGCAGGATGTTCCTCACAGTAAGTAACTGATGTGATGACCTCATTCACTGAGGGATCCTAAACGCACAGCATTTGGATACCTTTGCACCAAACACATTTGGCTTCATCAGTCTATATTTCTCTCGCGAATGAGTTATGTTAAGTGTGTGAGATGTTCCCCACAACAACAAAGATCTTTGTATGTGAGTCACTTTGAGAGCGGGAGGTTTAGCCAGTAGTCTACAGCCAGACGGGGATGTATGAATCCCAGACAGCCCTTTCAAAGGTGGCCGTTTGTGTCAGCGCTCTCAGTTACGGCGGTCAGATCAGGTGTCATTGCTCTCATAACTAGCCTCACCTTCGCAATTTCTCAAAGAGGTTGGGTTCAAGCACAAAATTACCCCACTCCACCTCTCCACGCCTACTGCATTATTCAATCAGCCTTCACCCGAGAGGACTTTTAGGGGTTTGTAGGCTGACAGAAAATAAACACACTTTCACCATTTGTCTTCCCTTTATTTAGCTGTCACATGTGACTGTTGTGTTATCTACTGTAACAGATACAAATCAGTTATAATAAAACGTATAAAGCAACTGGTAGAGTAAAAGCACATTTTTGTAAAGGGACTATTTCTCCTCATCTGGGTTGTACTAGTATTTACAATACACATTGTTAGAAAAAGAGAAAGGAAATTGCATTCTTAACCTCACAGTTTGAGACACTAGATTTTGCTGATCCCGATCCTCATGTTGTCCTGTTTCAGGGGGGAAAGTCTCTTAAATACTATCTGAATTTCAGTGATGTCTTTGGGGTTTCTTTAGTTGACATGAGGAGTGCCAGAGAGGGCAGAGAAGCAAGCCTCCTTTTGTTTTCAGGTCACTGCTTCAGTATGATCTCTGTCATTGGGTCAGTGTGCCGCATACGCCTCATCCAACTGGCTTGCAGTCAGGATGTGGTTGCCATGGAATATGTTCAGTTGGAGCAAATTAAATCCCTCCTTTTTATAGTTTCCAGGCAGGATTCACATGCCGGAGAATGTTTTGGTGGGAGACAGGCAGTGTGTGTTTGTGATAGAGGCGTGTGCACATGCATATGTAGGATGAGATATCAAGAGGGAAAAATTGGCTTTTGAGGATACAGAGGAAGTAGGGCATGTGATTGAGCAGCCATGTGTGTGTGTTTGCGTGCACGGGTGTGTGCATGCATTCTCCTGCTAGTGTGATCGGGTGTGCATGCATTGCTCTTCAGAAATAGCTTTTCTGGTGTAACATAAACTGATGGCAGTCTTTTTTCTCCCAGGGTTCTCAGGCGTCTATTAGAACGTATTTATGAACGGTTGCTTTCCACAATGCAAACACAAGTCAATGACAACATTGTTTAGCAATAGAGAAAGAGACAGATTTTTGGCACTGCATGCTGTCAATGTATCCTGATTTCAGTGAGAGTTTTGCCTGGGTTAAGTTTACAAACGCAATTTGCGGGTGAGCACTTCAAAGACTTTGAGACATGTCTTTCATCAACACAAAGCCATAATCCACATACTGATAGACATGGCTCAATTAGTTAAGTCAACAATGTGCTGGATGTGAAATTCATGTTCTTGGAGAGTGGTATGAGCAGCAGTGAATTCATCCATATTTATTATTTATGTTATAGAGGCCTGTCTATGTGTCCCGCTGAGAGCTGCCTTATGGCCTCAATGATTTCTGCAGCTACTCCCAAATGCTAATACATCACAGACTAATGCATGTTAATGAAAGACTTAGGTTTGTTTTCTTAAGATATATGTACTGGCATCAATACTATACACTTAGGTTTTTCATTAATATTTCATTTCAGGACTTTCAAGTAATGAACTAGTCAAACGCTTAGTAAAAAATTACCTCACTAAGGTTATCTGACTTGTGATTATGTTTTTTTCACAACTTACATCTCTCTGCACTGGGACAGTTTAACCTGCGTACTGTGTCTATGACAATGACCTGTCGTTACAAGGACTGTGACTGTCTCTATAGTAATTACAGCTGTTTTTTTCTTGAAAGTCTGTTAAGTAGGGAGGGGTCTCCTTTGTTTGGCTGGAGCACAAAAGGAAGCTGCAACTAATGCTCCCACATCTTTGAGCCTTTTGTTGTTTACAGTGGTCACTCATGCAGGAAGTGATCAAGTCTCCAATATCACAGTGAGCGAGAAAAACAATCCCCTCTTCCACAGTGAACCCCCACCTCTTTGGAGAGGCCGCAGGTGGGACAAAGTCTGAACCTAAAGGTCTATTCGATTCAGGCAGGACAGAGGAGGCAGAGACCCGTGACTTCTCACGCAGCCCAGTGGTGGGATGATCACAGCTGAGGGACAGGGAGCGAGGAATGGGAGGTGGGGGCAGGGAGATGCTCTGTGAGAGAATGCTGAGGGTCAGCTACAGCTGTCCGGAGGTTTATTGATCAGTAATAGCCCTGAGGGGGAGGGGGGGAGATCACCAGCACCTGCATCAGCTCAGCATGGATAACTGTCACGACATGAACTGATTGAAATCACCTAGAAAATAAAGGATTGTTCATATATCTGTAATGTTTGTTGTTATATTGGCTGGTTAACATAAAGCCTCTTGTGATGATTGTTTTAAGACCCAACTTATGGTGTCATGGCTGATCTTTGGCAAAAAGATGTTAGTTTTTTTGTGACACAAACCACTTACACACACACGTGTTCTCTTCTACAGGTGCCTAATTATACTGATCAAGATCTAGGACAGCTAAATGTGAAATTTGAAATGTAAATGGGCACTTGGGCAATGCGTAATACAGTAGGAAAATCTACAGTTTGTCAGTTAACAGACCTACAATATATTCATCAAGTTGCAACAGTCAGATATGGATTTATTTATAGATTTATAGATGGATAGATGGATGGAAGAAATCGGATCCTTAATAGTTCCTTTACAGTTTATTCTTATTGTCAATGCGCATGTAAAGCACTTCACTGAACAGATGAGCGCGGTAGTAGAGTGAAAGCGGTCTCGTGCTACGGGGAATTTCCCGTCCACGTGTCTGAATACGCGCTGGAGAAGGCGGGACAAAAACAAACTCCACGATTGGCTACGGCGTCGTAAATCACCCTTAAAGGGGCATGCTCCTCCTCGGCTGAGACGTATATAGTTGGTAGTTGGACAACAGACACACTCGCGTTTTGAAGGAGGGTTTATTTACCAACTTTCAGCACCACGCCCCGGCGGCGGAGTCAGTTTGGAGCTGACGTCGGCGAAATGAAATCGGCTCGCTGCACTTTTCCTCACAGAATGGAAGTTGTCGTGGAGGTGATACGGACTAAACCCACTTGCATGCCAGGATATTGAACCCGTGTCCTTTTTTTTTTCCTTTCTCCCGAGTACAAGACAGCCTTTACAACGAAGCCCATCTCCGTGGTAAGCGCCTGAACCCATGTCGAAACGTCCTCTCCTGCACACACATTACACCAGCTAGTCGGCACGAGCGTCAACATTAAGGAACATCCGCGTCCTCAGGAAGAAGCAACAAACAACGTGTCGCTGTTGACGTTGAAAGAGCCGCAACAGATGCGTTTCGACAGTTAAGGTGTACATTATTGTCTAGAAATGCCAAAGGAATCCAACTAAACGAAGGTTTCGGTGTTACTCTGACATTCGTTCACACAACGGAGATTTGAATTATACCGGCTTTCCCGGTTTACAGAGTTTAGTCGGTGAATGGACTTCAGACTGCAGGTTTGTGTCTCTGTCGTGTTTCAGTGTGTATGGACGTGTAGTGACAGCCGTCCTCTAGATGAATATCAGTTACGCGTGTGAACATGTAATTACATATTTTAGACGTGTATACTAGACATTTATTAGACATTTCTATTGTTTTTTTTTCTTCCATTTAATTTAAATCACGGCAAATGTATTTTCGCATAAAAAAAATAATAATTTTCGACATCATTTTATGTTTATGCTTTACTTTTTTTTTGGTTTATTGTCGCGAGATACCGGCACGCTATAAGGTTGAGGAGCTGACTTGTCATTATTGTACAAAAGGTTACAGAGAGTAGAAATGGTGTGATGCGAGTCTTTTGATACCAGTAGATGGAAACTGTCAATAACAGAGCTGCCCGCCGATACCCCCCCCCCCCCCCCCCCCCCCCCTTTCTTTTGTTCGGGTTATTCAGTCTGCAGCAGGGGGAGCCACTGTCTGACACAAACACACAGTCTGGACAGTAGAGCGCCGCAGAAAGCTGGAAAGTTGAGCCTCGGGGTTTTTTTTGTTTTTTGTTTTCCTGAGCCTTCCATGTTCTTACCCTGTGTTTGTCGAAACAAAGCATTAAGCGGTTTTACACACAGGGTTTATTGTGAACGCACACAGTATACATCGTGAGGTCTCGGGCATGCTCAGAGACGGGCCAATCTGCTTATGTTGGGTGAAGAAATGAGAACTCCTTCCCGGGGGGCTGGCAGGCTGACAGACCAGGGTAGGGAGAGTGGTTCAGGATTTTCCTCAAGGACTGTCATTACAGTTTCGCTGTGGACCCTAATTTGGAAGTGTGGTAGTAGTCTAACCCTGTATTACAGCTCCATTGTGACTCGGGGGCTCACTGTTGAGGCAACTTGAATTTCACCCGTATTTTGATAACTCTTGTGACCCCACTGTAAGAGTCAAGGTTGAGTGCAGAGCATCGTTGTCACTGGAGAGATTTCCCAAGTGCTCCTTGGGATTCTCGCCACACTGTGGTAGAGTTCCTTTAAATATTCATAATCATGCTTTTTTTTATTTATTCC
Source organism: Pholis gunnellus (assembly GCF_910591455.1). NCBI lineage: Eukaryota > Metazoa > Chordata > Actinopteri > Perciformes > Pholidae > Pholis > Pholis gunnellus. Next base: position 13,870,445 of record NC_136542.1, on the reverse strand, counting down.
TGTCATGAAATGTACACATTGTGTAAATCAAAGTTATTTATACGTGTACTGAGCACCGATATCTGCAATTGTTTGCTATAAAAGTGCCTGATATCATTACTATAAGCAAGCAATCATGGTGGTTATTTAAGAAGACAAGCTCCTGTCCAAAGGGCTGCTTAGCACAGACAAGAGGGATTCTACCTCTCATTTAACCTTGTCAGCCTGACTCGCATGTATGTAGATGTGGCTCAACCGAGCCTCCTAACCGCAGTGGATTGTGTGGTTTCATCACTCAGATGAACAGAGCCATTTGTCTAAATAAGCACCGAGCTCTTTGCCACAAGTGAAGGCAGATCGGGTTCTTTTCCCCCTCTCTTCCCTTACTTGTCCATGTCCAATGTGGTTTTATTGATTTGAAGGCGCTCATTACAAACCAGGTTGTCTATAATAACAAGGAATGCTTAGGAGGAGCGAACGCATGATGAATGTGCCTGAGATCATCTCATTAGGACAAATGTGGAATCCTCCAACGTTACTACCATCATTAGTGGATTGAACTTGGATGAACTTTGATTCATATACAAATGTTGTTCACTCAGCTGTAGCTGTAATCTCTCTTGTCTCTGCCCCCCCCCGTCGCTTTTTAAGGCCGCGCATCTTATAGCGCCCTCGCATGGAGGATGAGGAGGACGATGTGTTTGAGCCGGACCCCAATTGCTGGCGCACCGCATTCAGGGAGATAAAGTGTGAAGACCGGGGCACACAGACACCCGGCCCTGCCCTGGCACCCAACAACGGCATGCTGCCCTGTGGAGTCGCAGAGGAGCCCAGACCACTCTTCTACGGTGAGGCCGATGACGTACCGTGTTTCAAAAAAAAGAGGAGAGAAAAAAAGGGAACATTGCCCTGTGCGTGATAACCAGTGTTATAAAACTGGAGCACAAAACTATAATGTGAGACTCACTGTGAGAAACAGGGCAACAATGTTGCCGCACTGGCGCCTGATAGTCGTGATCACAGTGGCTTTTATGGTGTGTATGGAGTGTACCCAGCTGCTTTGCTATTCAAAAGGCGCCAGACTGGCAGTGCGACTGACGTGACGTGACAGAAGTGCTTACCTGCGTAAGCAGCGACTGCACTGAGAAGTGATTATCAGTGACAGCAACGTTACGTTGGCAGCCATATACAAGTAATCATTCCGAAGTAGCTCCATAACAACTGACTGACCTAAAAAAAAAACTGAGTCATGTGAGTTTGTTGTGTGTGCGTGTGTGTGAGTGACTTATGAAACACTTAAATTACTCACAGTGTTTGATTACAAAAAAAAAAAAAAAAACAGCTGGGAAAGTTGTGGTTAAAGCCAAGCGATCTGATTGGTCAAAGACACGTTCAACAATACTTGGCTGCGCTTTGTACCTGTCGCATCTTTGGCATAGACATAACCTCAGTAAAAAAAACACCCTGTCAGGTGTCATTGCTGTGTTTACATCTTTATGCGGTTGTTGACAAAATAATGAGTCTCAGCCTTGACACTCAACAGGCAACGCAGGTTTTCGATTGCACTTCCCGGCAAACTTTGAGCTTGTTGGGGATCAGGAAGCGAGGCGGCAAGAAAGTGAAGGGGAGCAAAACGGGATGGAGCAGCTACCGCAGCAGCAACAACCTGTGGCCCGCAGTGTGGAGGCATGCATTGGCCAGAAACTCCAGCTGATAGGAGACCAGTTTCACCGGCAACACCTACAACTGGTGAGGAGGAAATGTGCATCCTGCTGACTATTAAAAAACAACTCAAAAGACAGGCCTGAAGTTTGATGGCAGTAAACAAGTGCAACTGGCCACTACTATCCCCAAGCAGTAACAGAATCTCCCCTTAGTGCCATTCATGAAGTGTTGCGTGCAGACCATCCTAAAGTAGAAGTGTTTTTAGCGTGAGACTTTTTACATTTGTTTAATAGATTGCTCCCTGTGACTGCCACCAGGCAAACTAACCGTTCCCTGTTATTTGAATAGCACCTAGATAGGAGACTCAAGCTGTGCCGGCAAAACAAATGCAACAAAGCCAGAAGGAAACACCATTATGCAAATCACACTCTGACGGTCCTTTCATTCCAACATGTGGTAGTAAATAAATAGTGAAACATGTCACACCTTATTTCTTATGCAGGAGGAAATTTAATTTGTCAAATAAGCCACTTAAGAAGCTAAATACTTAATATGAACACATTAGAAGGTGGAGCAGAGACTTTCCTTTATTGTTACTATAACTTTGGACTTAGTCTGCCAACTTTAAATGTGATCTGTTTAGTGTGGACCTGTCAACTGAAGCTTCATGTTATACTTTGTACTGATTATGGCTCATTATATCAGTAACTTACAAGGCTCTTACATGGACAATCCACAAAGCTGTCAGTTTTAGTCTGACTAAAGCCGTCCACACATTAACGACAACATTCACACAGGTTTGCTTTTTTTAAACACACGTGGATCCCCTGATGACCTGACCAAGGTTTCTGGTGGGACAAAAGTTTGCTCTCTTTTATTGTGTTTGCTCCGTGTTTGTTTTGGAGAGACAGCGCACATGCAGAAGTTACAGAGCCCAGCGCCACCCCCCCCCCCCTCCTCCCCTCCCTACCCTCAAGCCAGAAACATTGCTGGACAAGGACAGCCCTTCCCCCACCTCTCCAACCCCAGGCTCTCCCCCTGCCTCCTCTTCCTGTTATTTCTCTCTCTCTCTCTTTCTCCCTTTTCTCCTGTTTCCTCAGTGTGCTGTGGAGGCAAGTGGCATGGAGGATGCCTGGCCTCAAATAACACATTGCATTGTGGTCAGGGTGACACTGTCCACTGAGTTTATGTGCTGCATTGAGTTGCTTTGCTTTGGGAGTGTTGTACACCCGTGACGCACACTGATGTTTCAATTGGCTGCAACATCAAAAAATATACACAAACCCTTAGGAGATTTTCTGCAGAGTTTCTAGTTGCACAACAGTCCAACACACATACCTACTGACACGTTCATATTCAGACGCACGCATCCACACATGCCGCTACGTCCAGGAAAAAGCAGAAGTGGCGGGAGGAGGTAAACATGTTGTAACCCGAAGCTCAGCGCGTGAGCCCCCAGGGGGACAGCTGTGGTTCCAGGGAGTCACCAGTCAGCCCCTTCCCTCGGCAAGAGGCGGCCACAGGAGACACCCAAATAAGAGGTCTACGCCGCCATAGAGAGGGGGGGGGGTAGGCTCCATAATGATATAATGATGGCATAAGCATGTATATGAGCAAAGGAGGTTTGGAAATGAACCGCAAATGATCAAGTAACAACCATCTTCAGTTGTCTTAAAAAACTCCCTTTCGGGGAAATGAGACCCTCCCTGACCTGCACATAATATAATTATGTTTTTTTTTTACTTCATACTGTGAAGTGAAAGACAATTTCAAATTTTCTCATGCACTTATCAAGTTATTTATACACCCCTGCAGCTCAGCATGACTCACGTATTGTGAGACTGACAAAACGCAAACAGACAACCAGACAGTCAGACAGGGTTACAGGATTGCTGCAATGTGTGTGTGTGTGCGTGCGTGTGTGCGTGTGCGTGCGTGTGCGCGGCTGGGCTCTACTGACGCACAATGGTGGCAGGGGATGAGGAAGTGGCTTGTGCTGTTTTTTTACTGGTTGAGTAAACGGCAGAGAGGACAGTCAGAGTGAGAACGGCCGTGCGAAGTCACATCTTGAAGCTAAAAGAGACGGGACAAAGAAACACTGGTATTGTGATAGGGAATAACAAATAATGAGAAGATTTTCGTGTGACTATTGTTTACACCTAAGGTGGAGCATAAAACGCTTCTGCCAGTGATAGGTGCTCAGAGTCGGTGTGGCTGGCTGTTGCTCAGGGATGTTTTTACAACCCAAACACTGATGTGTGGTTTTAGATATGTGATTCTACTGCAGCCTATAATTGCTATTTCTAGCTCTGGTTGTGCAATTAGATGTATCGTGCCGTGCGTGTGTACATGTTCATGCATGAACACACCCCATACTTGTTTTTCAGCATTTTGCCGTCTCTCACTTCTCGCTATCACACGGTCTGACGGTCAGTACAAAAAAAAAAAAAAAACACTCTCACTCCACTGTGTCACTGTTTTGTCAGGGCTCATTCCTGTCTGCTCCTGTCAGTCGGGGATTGCAGTTATTCAGTGCAGACACTTGTCCCTGAGCCAGCCAAGTGCCTTTGACTGCCATCCTCTTGATGGATTTGGGAGCAATGTGGCTTTGAGTGGCCCCTGGCGAAATGAGGGATTAGGTATCGAAGGAGTGCTGGTGGATGCTGACAGATAAATTGCTCCTCAGCCAGAGAGGGCTGGAGGGGACGCCGAGGTCCCCAGAGAATGGCTGACATTAGCCGGCCCGCCATTTGAGACAAGGCAATAATGACGGTCACAATGGCAGGAAGACTGCTCCAGTCTGCGCAGGGCAAGGAGCAGCGTTAGGTTTCATCCCCATGTTTTTTTAAGAGAGACGACTCCCTGTGCTTTCGATAGGAGGTGTTGAAAGCTGGGTTGAATATCGCCTGTGCGTGCGTGCGTGTGTGTGTGTGTGTGTGTGTGTGTCTGTCTGCTCACATGCAGCAGTGTTTGTGGCTTTATCTCCTCACTGTTCTGGTGAGGACACAGCACTCTCTCCTTTCAGCACTTGTAGAGGGGGGGGGGGGGGGGGGGGGGGGGGGGAAGGGGTGTAGGAGTGGAGTTGCACTGGAAATAAAAACATACGCAGCTAGCCTTAGATATTTACTTTTCATCCATTCTTCTGTGATGATGTTTGTTCACAGCGATGTCCATTTGTGCCACCCTCCATTATCCAATACCACTGCTCTTTGTATTTTTCCGTGGCTCCTTGCCTCCTCCCTGATGTGACTAATCCAGAGCCCGGGCTGTTTGCTCAGCAGATAAGGCAGAGCTTCTGAGCGGCTGGCTTGACAGACAGCCCACACGGGACACCGATAAAGCACATCAGGCCAGTGTCAGAGTGATGACACCGAGCATCTGGCTGGACTCCGCCACTATCGTGGGCCAAATTTAGAGCACGAGTCTCATTTTGACAGTTGGTGGCGTGACTCATGACTAAGTTGCGACAGGCCTGTGCACACCTCTTTCGCTCATTCTCTCTCTCTCTTTTCTTCCGTTTGTGTGGGCGTCTCTCTCAGCTTGGTAGAATGGAGGGCAAGAGGTCACAGGAACATTCTGTTTCTGTTTAAAAAGAGTAATGGCTTCTCATGTAGCTTCAGGTAAATACTCAAGCTTTGTCGCATGATAAATCCATCAGCTGACTCATTTTACACTCGCAACTTTTACTCTCTAATGTCTCCATTTAGCGTTGCACATATTGACGTACAATAAACATACAGTCATTGTGCCGTCCTCTTCTTTGATCCCACAGTTGTAACCGACTGTCGTCTCTCGTGAAATGTAGTTCAGACTTTTAAAGACGTGCCAAGTGGAGCCATGCTGGCTGCCAGCCCATCCGCCCTGTGCTGCATGTAAATATTAACTGTGTGTATATGAAGCAGACATTATGCTATTATTATGTCCTTGTAAAAATATCCCCAGGCAAGATTTAGGTATGTCATAAAACAGAGAACTGGTTTTAGCAAGACTCCCATTTGTTCTTCTGAACAAGAAGCGAGTAGTAGTGAGTATTGTGCACACATGCTGGTTGTAACCTGGCAAAGCTTATGCAACACCCTGCAATGTTCGCCACGAGTTGATAAGAGCAAAGGCTTATCACAATGGCAGTTCTTGGCTGCTAACCAGGTCAATGTTTGGACACCACCCTAACAGCCATGTCAATATGGGTATCTAATCCCTAGCTTTTAGATATTTAGGCTTTTGTGCATTGTCATCAAAAAGTATAATCTCAAGTCTCCCTCAGTTTACAACTCTCGTGGTCTGAAAATAGCTGCAGCATTATCAGGCGTGGTGGAGTCTGCCTTTCGTCTGCAGATGAGCCGTTGGTCTACTGTACCTCTCTCGTGCAGATACGTGTTTCCCAGAGAGCTCCCTGCCTCTCTAATCCCATTCGGTGCAATTATCTTATCTCAGCTTCTCAATGGCAGAGATAGCATTATCCCCCCCCTAATCGCACACAATCCAATTGGCTCGCAAACTCGAGAGAGAGAGTCTCCTCCTAAACCGCTGGCTGCTGATCTCCGCCAGGAAGATTAGGAAAAAGTGTGACCGTATGATGGATGTGTTTATGGCTCGGAATGTCTGTTGGGCAGCCCGGACTCTGTAGGGATCCCAAACACAAAGGGAGGCCTCTCTAATAAGTATTGTTGGGGACAGAAGCAGACTGTTGTGAAAATATCGGCGTTTGTTCCGGTGTTTGGTTTTGTCTTACCCTCTTTTCCCTTTTCACTGTGTTCACTGTCAATCATCACACATCACAGGCAACACAGACTAAAGCTCACGCTGAAAAACCTTAAAGTGACTATTTCTAGTAAAGGCTTGTGTCATTTATTTTCAGTAGAGCGCACTAACTTGTATGATTTGTCTTCATTTGTTGCTTCAGTATCATCGAAACCAAAGGAACCAGGGGCGGATGTGGTGGCGCCTGGCCGCAGCTCTGCTCAGCCTTCTGTTTGACAGGGGCTTCATTGCTGGAGGAGGTGGAGCAGGACGGAGGTGAGGGGGGGGGGTCTCCCCGTCTCTCTGAGGAACTGGACTCCTAATGGCACTGTCAAATCTAACACGGGTCTGTTTTGGGGGAGAAAAGAAAGGAGACAAAAAGGTCACCGCGGGACGGAGACAACCAACTTTTATACAAGGTCGTGAGTTTTTTTCTTTCCAAGAAGATGCCATGATGCTCCCGAGATTCCTCGACAAGGAAAATGTTCATATTTTGGTATACGTGTGGTGTAGTAGTTTTGTACAGTACATTGTTCTTGTTCAATTTTTTGCACTTCAACATGTATCCATCTTTAATGACCTCCACAGACCCCGGGAATGCCTTATTCAATGTCTTCTGCCGAATGAGTATTGAGCAATGTTGAGATGAGGCGAGAGGAGATGGTTAGGAAATGGAAGGACATGTGGTGTGAGGTTTAATTTTCTGAAGTTTCCCAGGTGACCAGACAAGTTGATTTACTAATTTCCAAAGAGGCAACTTCTCAGAACAAAGCATTTTGCACCTCACCTCAATGGAACATTTATCTTTTCTTGATTTCTTGATTTTTCTTTCTGTTTTTGTTGTTTTCTTACTCCTCCGCTTTCTTTGGTATGGTATTACGTTTGAACGTGATCCCTCGGTATCATTCAAAATACTGGGAACAAAGTTTCTGCACATGAAAAAGTCTGCTCACCTTAACTTGTAATCTAGATATCTTTTTTTTTTAATATGCACAGATGTTTTAAAGGCAAAGCCTTTCTTCAGTCGCGTGCTACATGTAAGAACAATGTGATGACTCAGGAAGTATCCGGGTGGAGTTTGCAGCACTGAACATCAGTGACGGGTCAAACATGCCAGCAAACGTAGCAACAGCTTACAAGCTGTTATTGGGATAATTCATACTGGTTACAAATTTCAAGAAAAAAGTGAATTGGACTTAATAAGTATTATTTTTGAATGACAGCAGAAAGTGCTCAGTCAACAGTGGAGTAAACTGAATCTATACAACACAAATCTTTTAGGCTAAACCCAAACATATGAAGAGATCCTTTTTATTGACATATTATACTGTATATGACTTATTACTACTGTTACTGATTATTTCAAGTTACTGATTATGCAACTCCCTTATTGTATATTATATCATTATCAGTAGTATTACTACAATACTTTATTATTACATTATAAGTTACGGCAGTTGATCTCATGCCTATAACCTCCTTAATCTACTGGGCGGCTGGATGTTGTCTGAGATGGAGCACACTGAAGAAGGCCTGGGAAAGAAACTTTAAAGGAGCCATGAAAAGATATTGAGATTAACGTGAGGTGGTGCTGACTTTTGCATGTGTTTTTAGAGGTCGAGCACCTGTGCACTAAATTACAACAAATTTAAGTATTCTTTACCTGAATAGCAACTAAAACAATTTGTCCGAGGGCCACCGTGATGATTTTATTCAAGAGTTTCAGTGAGAAGACCAGATACCCATTCCTCCGTTGTTCCCACACTCAAGTTCTCCCTTTTGTTTTCCATGTGTTCTTTTCATGTGATTGTTTTCAGACCTCCATGCCCTTGAAGTGGAGCTGTGGATCCACTGTTTTTGCACTAGCCGTACACCCTTCAAGAGTTCAGATTGTTACCACGCTAACCTCTGTCTTGTACGAAGGTTTTCACTTATGGCTTGTTTTCTCGCCGCACCATTTCAGATGTATTCACTCTTATGTCCAAGACAAATAATCAATGTTGAGGCCGGACTAGTTGCAGTCTGGGATTTGGATTGGATTCTAGAATGTTTCAGGCTACACTAGAGTCACAATAGAGCCGCAGGCAAAAGGTTTCTATCCTGGTTTATCGTTTCTTTTCACAGTGTGTTTTCAGGAACACCAAACAATACTGCATAATCAATCTGTGAAACAGATCGTCTCAGGCTACTTTTATCGGGTTTTACATCATTTTGTATTCTGTTGGGTGATCTTGTATCGTCTTTGGTGCTCCGATCCAGATTTTGGGACATTTTTAGTACATATAACCACTCAGCTGACAAAAAGGACAAACATGAGAAAGACTGTAATTATTGTTGAAATATGAATATGTTTAAAAGACACTGTTGAAGATGCTGTTTGTTATATTTTCCATTGCTGAACCCAAGCCAACTTGTGGACCCAAGGAGCAGTACATATCAGGGGTCTGTAATTACTTGCTCCTTACGATGTGTCAAGTTTATCACTGCATAATTAGGGTTTCCTCTCATTCTCTTAAAGATTTCTCAGGGACAGACTTTGTGGGCTACTGGTAACCTTGAGAATCTGTTACATGGTTAGAAGGAGAGCAGCGTTTTCACCCATTTATTTATGACGGTACCGGTCGAGGTGTTGTCAAGTCTTTCATTTTCATTTCAGATAAAAAAAATAAAAATCCTCCTGGCCAATTTTCTCAGCACAAACACATAAAGGTACAGTTTGACTGAGGAGACTGAGGCTGGCTGTGGTGGTGACGGGGGCTACTGAGCATGTAGTAGTAAGGTGTGTGAGGTGCACTGAATGTGGTTGTGGTTATAGTTTCCTGCGGATCCTGAACGCTGAGCCAGTCCCTGTAGCGCCCCGTCTCACCATTGGCTCTTGACTTCCTCTTTGTGCTACTCCTTTACTACTTGGCTATTATTCATCATCGGTTCATTTTTCTTAGTAATTTATATTTTTCCCTTCTTATTTATGTATATTTGCCCATTTCTACTGTATACACCCGTGTGTGCAATTACTTCCTGTTTTTTTCTTTTTTGTTTTGGCCTTCATTTGACCTGACATTGCTTTACGTGATGCTCAACTCAAATTTAACTTTTTTTGAGTATTGCTCATCTCCTGTAGGTTCTAAGACGTTTGTAGTTTGGCTTTTTATGAAGAACAACGGCGATGGTCAGTAAGAATTCATGTTGGTTCATGTTTCCGCAGTGCAAGTTCCATCATTCACAGCTGTGAGGAGGGTGAGGAGGACAATATTGTGTCGAGGAATATATTATAGTATATTATAGTATATTCATCCATATGTCCAAAGTGTAACTGTTGCTGCCATTGGAATACATTGAAACCAACATGAATTCACCATGAGCACAGCTGCTGCGCTTCACGAAGAAGAAAACTACAAACCTTACCTTTCAAGCCTAGGGGGAAACTGATTTTGGGGCAGAGTATTTCTCTTATAAGGTTGTGATTTTCCAGGGAAGGGCCCAACCAATTCAGACCTTTTTCATCATCTTCCACCACCCGATTCCCCAGTCATCATGGGTACATTCACAAAAACGTGGTTTAGAAAAGCAGCAGTTTCTATGCAGTTTAACCTTTCAACAGGATATGCCCTTTCCTTTGTAATTAATGAGTCATTACCCATCCCACCCATTGCTAATGATACACATGACATTAGAGATGCTTCAAAACACACATAAAAAGGTTGACTTCATATTAAGTCACTAGGCGTTTGTTTGTGTGTTCAATTCTTAAATCATTGTGTTGTAATCAACATGCACTGGAAAGTACTTTGTTTCTGTAGATCCCATGGGTCCCTTATCTGTTGTGTGTTAATGTCTATTATATACTCTGGATTGTTCTCTTGGGCTAATCTTGCCATGTGTCAGATGTATACCTGTGCATTCAACAAGTAGGCTCGGATTGATGGCCTGTTTGATTTATTTGAAAGGGAAACAAGCCACCGTGGTGCCCTGTATCATTTTATTAGAATGAGGTTCCCAAGCTGCACTCACTGTTAAATGTGAGTGTGGAGAATCCCTAGAGTGGGACATGTATTTTATGGAAACCGTCAGTGTCTTGAATTTTGTAGTCCACTTTATATAAATTTGAAGTTTTCGAGGAAGGTTTTGATTTTGATTTTTTTTTTTTAACGATAATATTTCTTCTTCGTGGTCTTTCTTAACTTTTTAAAATGTATTTTCTTAAGAAAAAGGGTGTGCTTTTATAAGGACAGGTCATTGCTTGTAAAATAATTTTTAATACGAGTAGGATCCTTCTTGAAGTCCATGAGATCAAGGGCATTTTTTTATATAAAAATGAACTTGCAACATTCCTTGCACAACTCACCGTGGTGTAAAAACAAAACCAAGCAAACCAAAATAATTCATGGTTCTGGTTACCTTGGCTCATGAGCTTAGAGCTATGGAATATTTGCCCGTCTTTAAAGAACAGATAAAGTGTACATGTATTTCTAAAAACCCTGGAATATGCCTTTAACTGCTCAGTTTCAACGAAGTCTTGATTATCACACACTCTCTGTAAACCAAGAAAATGAGACCCAGCGAAAATGTAGCATTTTTGTAAACATTGACTGTGTGTTTTCGAGACTCTGCTGTGCACTCATTTTTGTGTTTATATATATTTTTTTTGGTTGTTGATATAATATGGAAGTAAAGACAATTTGTTCTGTAGTGCAATATGCTGTACATATGGAGCTTTGCTCAACAAATCTTTTTTCTGGATTTCTTGTTGTTTATTGGTACTTTTTTTCAATAAAATTTTATTGAAGGTGTCAAGTTGCATTAAGTTTATGTCTTTACAGGAACAAATAACACCATGCTACTAATGCTCTTCTTAAGGGAAAAAAAACACTTAATGTGTAAGAAAAGCAGGAGATTGATGGCTAAAGTACAATAGCAAAATCAGATGAGTTATACAAGTTATAGACATGCAAAATCTTCAATAAGTCCAGTCTTTCACAACTGAAAACTGGTTTTTCTCTTAACTGGAACTGAATTCTGATGCTCCCTTCTCTCTTAAGCCCAAGCTTTTAGTTTAAGGAGTTATATTGTGAAAGTAAGCCGCTGATGGATTAGCCAAGTGTCTGAGGCTAGCCAGGTGTTTGAAGCTGGCCAGGCGTTTGACAGAGACCATGCCCATCACATCCCTCCTGCTGTTAGGTCATTAAATTAGTGGGAGCACTGGGGGCCTCCAACCCTTTCTAATAACCGCTGTCTGCACTCTACGCACATACAACCAAGTGTTGCATGACAACTGAATGAGCCTATGTAAAGAGCAAATGAGTACCTCACACTGTCGCCTCCTGAAAGGTGAAGGCCAACCCTGCAGATTAGTTACACTGCAGCATGGATGCCCTCCAGGCACGGGAGTGATTGATTGCTCTCGACACATACAATCGTGAAAGTTTAGTGTGTATTTCTGGTTTGTGTGGTGAGCAAAAGTGCATTCTCCTCAAAGTGTTTTAAAAAAGGCATATTGTTTTAATTTCTATGGATGATACTTTATTCTAAATCTAATATAAACATGCTTATGTTACAGCGTGCTTAAAATCACACCGTGTTGCTCTTTTATTCCAGACAACTTACAGTCACCTCCCTCGGGGCTGACGCGTGGCACTTCCATTGTCATGCATGCCAGGTACGGTTTCACGCTGTGCCGACACCTGACTCACCTGTTTGGCCACTCGCTGCAAAAAAGCTCCCTTGTCTGCGGCCCCCCCCCCAGACACAAACACATGCACACAATGACAAGAGTGTGTCAGAGGATGTGGTTGAAACAGAACAACAGCTCCTGCCCCAGTCACGGTTGGTTTAGAGTACACAACTGTTCAGTGCTCCCCTCTTAATCCTGTGTCTTAGGTGTTTTAAGTGTAGGAATTTCAAGCCTTAATAGGAGCTAATTAACAGTGCTATTTATACAACTGTCAAAACATATAGGAATCATGTGACTAGACCCGGGGTGTCATCTCTGCAGAGGGGATTGTTTAAAAAAAAAAAAGATATCCTAAATTGAAACACTGTGCCAAAGATGTCCCCTGTCTCCTTTGCTGTTTACCTCGCCTTCATGGCTCCTACGGGCTCCTACGAGCCCCTCCTCTACGCTCAGCACTTTAATGGGGAGAGCATCGGCTTTCCCTGGCCCAAACAATGGCTCCTCTGTTCCCCTGGCCTGGCCGCCTGCTGAAAGAGACACCCATTAGAGAAGCGTCTATCTCTGGGGTCAGGCCCAGGGGTCACGCACAAGTACGGCTCTTGTTTATGTCTGCAAAGCCAATGAAAACACTGAAGCCTACGTCGTTAACTCCTACTCGCCTGGCTCTCCAGCAGACTGAAGAGGAGTTTCTGTTTGAGGTAAAGTCACAGAGTGCAACGCATTCAACCGCAGCTTCAATTTGTCCCTCTTGCTAAAGTGGTGCGTTGTGTCACTAAGTGAATAAAGTAGCTGCGTGAGAGAGAACAACAGCAAATAAGTGTTGACAGGCACGTCAGCACCTGCTCCACGGCACCAGCAGCGATTCCCCCCCCCCCCCCCCCCCCCCTCCCCCGAGAACAACTTCAAGTAGCTCCTCAATCCAGCACACAGAGGCAATTACTAAATTATCACCTATGAGCTCACCATTTTCGTTGAGCTATACTTTAATGTGAGTATGATTTGAGGACAGGGGCTCTGAAGTCTCAAATGACATTAATGAGCCGGTGACTCTTTTCATTTGCAGGCAGCAACACATAAAGGGCTGTACAGAAAAGGTTAGAAATGATTTGTCTTCAGCTTAATGAGTAACCTAATGAGTCACCTCCCCCGTACAGCTTGAAGTGTGCATATCAATGGTTCCTGTCTAAAATAAGAGAGACTTGCCATGAAATGTAGTACATTCACAGTCCCCTATAATAAATCCTGCCAACTTTTCCTCTAGCATCACAAACAGGTTGACATTGTTGGTTGGTTTTCCGTGTAACGTTATTATCAGATCAGGTTTTAGGTAGTCCAATACTTTAGGTTATGACTAAATACTGCAAAGCTATTACATTCCCATCAACCTCAACTTGTAGTTAGTGCTCAAAAGCAAACGTTAGTATGCTTACACGCTAAACTACCACGGTGTGCACGTTAGCATTTAGCTCAAAACTGTGTCCAAAGTCTTTGGCTTCACAGAGCTGCTAGCATGGCTTTGGAAACTTTAATCTCGCTGGTTTGATGGTGGTTATGTTCTTCGCACGCAGGTTTGAGCTGCAAGGTCTGTCACTAAGTTGAACAATGATGATTAGATCTGCCACGTGTGAGCCCCCAGCACCACATCCACTCGTTTCTCATTACCTATACTCCCCTAACAGCTACAAACACACACTCAATCCTCCTCCTTCAAGCTTGACAGCAACAAAACACTGCAGGCAGACAACTCTACTTTGAATTGAATAGAATGGTATTAGGTAGTTATGCAAAAGTTTTTTTGTCTTTGTTAAACATTACTTTGTAATGTGTAGTTACACGCTTCTGCTTCGTGTCAAATAAAAAATGACCACATGAGTAGAAAACATTTTGACACCAAACTCGGCTCCTTCCAGTGTCAGTCAAGGCGAAGTAACGCGCCCGCCTCAGCCATAGATATATTTGAACACTTTCCATTCTTCTTTCTCCCGTCTTTGCACACATCTGGTGCTCAGGCGGGCAGTTGTCATGGGAATAAGCAGCTAAGCCAACAGTGTTGGCTGCAGCAGGGGGAGAAGGGCTGATCGGGGGTTCAGCTGGGCATGCCGTGGGCGTAGCAACTCAGCAACCATCCCCAACCCCCCTCTCTCTGCCGTGACTGAACACAGCTGACCTCCTCTGGCAAAGACCCCAACCCTAAACCCCCCCCCCCACCTCCTCCAGCCTGCTCTGCTCCGCTCTGCCACCCTATCACAGCTGGGAGGAGAGCCTGCAGAAATTGATCTGTTAACACGTTGTAGCCGATAATAAAATAAACTGTCCTGGTTTTTGCTTTTGCATCTGGGTCATTCGCTCACTTTTAAAACTCCCCGTTTCCCTGCTACTTTGACTTCCTTTAATCTGCTGTGCTCGACCAGCTCTTTTCTTTACTTTCTCTGCTCGAGGAGAGGTTGGGCAATCACTACACAGCACTGTGAGTTCCCTTTGTTTACCAAGAGCAACCCAGCAGAGCGCAGTGCTTTGTTGAGCAGCAGTCACTCCCGGCCTCACAGCTGTGACACACACACACACATGCACAGAGCAGAAATCTCTGACTCACAAACACTAGCAGTATCCTGTGGTCAAGGGGAGGGATTTAAAATCCTCAGAGCACAGCACATGAACCTGCTGAACTTGTCCTCTCCGTCTCCTGCTGGCTATTGTTCTCCCCTCTACATTTTCCAGCTTCATCGCTTGTCTTTAAAAATTTCGCTTCATCCACCACCATTTGGACCCAATTAAAAGATACACCCTGTAAAGACTGCGCACCGCAGGCGGCAGTCTCTCCACACGTGTGAAAATCCATTCACCCCGGCATGTAGCTGAGAACCTAATTATGATGGGGGATGTCACTCAATACGCAGTACATAAACAAGACGGGTCATTGTTGGGAGCTAATTGGCAGGGAAAAAGGTTCCCGTAGCAAAATAAAAAAAATAAGGAGTCACTGTGGTTTCCTGTGGACACACGAGGAGCCCTCTACGCTGGCACGGCCTGTGGTGTGCAGTAATGAGAGGAGAGCTCGCCTCGTGCACGGTTTCCAGACGCACTGTCGTCGTTGCAAGCAGGCAGCACGCATAAAGGAGCTGCGCAAAGCCCCCGAGCTACAGAACCGGGCCAGTTCAGTGGGTGCGTTTTATTTGGTTGTTTCACTCAGCAGGTTGGCAGGGCGCCAGAGACGTCAGGCAGGCAGCCTGTCTTGTTAGCACACCTCACCTTGATAACAGGAGTGTGGAGAGAGGGACGAGGCCGAGGGAGAAAAACAACCAGCACACCAGGGGTGGGGCTCTAGGACAACTGTGTGTGTGTGTGTGTGTGTGTGTGTGTGTGTGTGTGTGTGTGTGTGTGTGTCTTTGTGTAGGTTTCAGTGCGTGTCGGCTCACGCAATGGACCTCCTCCAAACAGTAACAACTGCAAAAACATTGGGTTGAGTGTTAAACTCAGAGCCGTTTTTCTGAGCTCATGTTTCACAACAGAGCACCAGGCGCTCCCCTCCCTCCCTCTCTCTTTCTATCTCTCCCTCCTTTTCTTTTTCTTTTCCTCTTTAACTTTTTTTTTTTTTTAACCCTCGCCTCCCATCCCCCACTTCCCTGGTATTCTTTCCCTTCTATTTTCTTCCTTACTTATTGGCTCTGTTTTTCTGCACTCCCTCACTATCTGTATGTCTATCACATACGCATACACACTAAACTTTTAAACCCCCCCCCCCCCTCCCCCCTCCATCCTTACATACAGGCCCTCCTCCCCCTCCCTCTCTTGCTGGCTGTTGTTGCTGACTGACAGTGCTGATTTACTCCAGGTTTGGCTGGCTGCCAGCTCATCTCAAACAATTGCATGAGCCACAGGGCCGGCTGGCGGAGCCAAGTTTGGATGGCAATAAACAAAGTAGTAGATTGGCTCCTCTCCCCTCCTCCCAGTCCAACCCCAATCTTTGTGATCACTTCAAAACTTTCGAAACATTATTCTTTAGATTTTACCGTAAACCAAATGTTTTGAGTCCCTGGGAGACCCCTTTGTGGGAATAAATATAGCTGCACATTATTTATCCAAATAGCCAAAAGTTGTTGGCAAAACCAAGACTTTCTTCAATCTTTCTACCACATTAGAGCTATTTCTATCTCTCTCTCTATTTTGCACTGTCCTTAATTGTCCCTCAGAGAGAAGAGTGCAGACGTTGATCAACCAGTTCATTTCGTCTCTTCACACACAGCCGTCTCAGCACCGCAGCAAACCGTCGCCATCCCTGCATGCTGATTGGCTAATGCGATTTCCCAGACGACTGTGGGTAAACTCTTGAACCCGTACTTCTCAAAGACTTGAGAAGCACTGGTGCTTGAGACCTGAAAATGGGGAACCACCTGGGACTGAAGCTCAGAGAACCAAACACGCTCCAATCGTCTCATTGCTGGCTTCTCATCATTAACCTGTGGTCACCTCCATTCCACCATGGGAGGACATGAAAACCCTGTTGAAGATAAACAAAACAAGCGAAACACAGAATCCCACTAATAACTTTGGGGAAATGGGACAGTGGATGTTCTGTGCGGGGATTATTATAATATCTGTAATGAAGCTGTAATTATATTCCTGTTTTCAAAAACAGCTAACTTTTTGTAGCTGATGTTTTGGCACAATGGCTCTATTTAAAAAAATAATACATCTGTGATTCTGACAGGCGGTCCCTGCAGAACTCCGTCAGGGGAGCGCAGTAAAGCAAAAACAAGACGATCCATTCCAATGAACAGATTTTCTCATAAATAATTCTCTTCCAAGACAGTTGAATGAATTTCAAATGCAGACAGAGATGAGGGTGGGCTGGAAAACAAAGTAACAGTGTAATGTGAACTCGTGTGCAACATTTGTTTTTGACAAGTCCAGCCCAACAGTTAAACTGATTGTGGTGATGATGATACAAATATCTCACCACTTCCATGCTAATGCTGTTTGTTGTATGTGCAAAAGTTCACCTACAAATACTGTTATGGCCTCAAGGGTTGACCTTAGCTCCTCGGTATTTCTCTTTGTGCTCCATGTAGAGCTGTGAGCCATTGCATGCTAACTATATGCGATGTGGTTGAGTTGACCCTGTGACGTTTATGTCTACTCCTATTACAGATAATTGTGCTTTGCAGCAGTGGCCCTGTTTTGGTCCTAATCTAGTTCCCAAACCTGACACAACACACGCACTAACAGAGAACAACAACTGCATTATCACCCACTGAAGGTGATGTGAAACTCCTACGACGGGCATGTGAAAGTATCCCCGTGGCGCGCTTGTTTTTGTGGTGTGCACAATGTTCCTCTCGATGCCGCGACGCCGCGGAGACAGAGCAGGCAGCTCTTGCAGACTTGTGAGGGGTGTGAGGGTTTCATGTGACAGCGACTGTGCGCTGTGTTGTGGTGCGGTGAGGTGTGGTGAGGATGGGCCCTGCCTGGCAAACGGCTGCGACGCCGGAGAGAGACGGCGGTGAGCCTCGTGGTCGCAGCAGACGGAGTGCAGCCGCTGAAAGTCACCACACCGGGCAAAAGCAGGCAGGGGCTCTCAACTGTAGCCTGACCACTCCGAAAGCCACCAGCACACTATGTTATTACATCTTGTTGAGCATTATAACATGGCTGATCATTTGGGTTTGACGAGCCGGCAGCTCCATGCTCGTCGTCACAATTGCAGTGTAGCGATGTCTGCGAACCCGGGCCCCCCTCCTATCTCGCTGGCAAGTGTTTCTATAAATCAAGGTTGTTTTGCAGATGAGAACACCTCCTGATACTGTTTTCAAGGTTTCCTGGGGAAAACAGCGGGCGAGCGTGATCTGGCTCAAAGTAGATAACACAGATGTAAATAACTCCTCATCTCCAGCTTCGGTGATAACAAGAGGCCTAACGCCATTGTTTTTGGCACACCCTGACCTATGACAGTTGTCTGCATTTGACAAGATCACAGCCCCGCCAGATAATCGCACAGAAGTTGGCTCTCACTTGAAAACAGAGAGAGAGTTTTCTGTCATCTTCCCCCGGCGTTATCTTACCTCCAGCATGTCCCCTAATGGGTTTACACTGAAAATCTAGCAGATTAACAGCATTAGGCTTAATAAATCCAGTCATGGGCGCGATAAAGACGGGGCTGGGGAATCTAAGCTGTAGCCGGTCCCTCCCTGCTGGGCTCCGACATGGGAGCACTGCTCTAATCTGAATACTAGCGGAGGGATTTCATACTGGGAAAAATTACATCGGCTCTTAGACACCATTGGTTAAGGCGAAAAACAGATTAATTAAAGGACACGGTGAATATACCAAGCATTCGGTATTAAATGCAAGACGTCTACATGGAAGCAATGACTCATTGTAACAATATCGATGCTAAATCCCTTACTTTTAGCAACTAATTTGCTAAGTGCGTAGCTACGGCAACTTTACGTCCGACTATGACAATGTGGATCCACAGTCGGTCTCATTTAGGCTGGTTGCTGGATTCAATACAGTGAGACTCTGTCCCACTATATCATTTAGCGGGCTGGTCTCAGTCGACTCATTCAAACACGTTGTTCCCTCGAAAAAACAGATTTCTTGTAAAGGCCGTTCCACCTCAATGAATAGAGGGCATCCAGGGATGAATGGTGACTGCTCTCACGGGCCCCCAGACAATACTGACTCCTACAATGCCTTTAGCTGGCACACAGA
Source organism: Pholis gunnellus (assembly GCF_910591455.1). NCBI lineage: Eukaryota > Metazoa > Chordata > Actinopteri > Perciformes > Pholidae > Pholis > Pholis gunnellus. The sequence continues at coordinate 13,851,679 of NC_136542.1, read as the reverse complement.
TTTCAGTAATTAGACTGTGACTGTTGCTGGCAGGGGGCCAGGGTCAGAGCCAGAGGAAGGGGGTAAAGGCACACTTGCGCGCACACACACACATACACACTCACACACACACACACACCCACACACACCCACACCCACACACACACACACAGAATGTCCAAAGCTTTCCCCTCCTGCTGCCCAGCCATATTTGTCCTTATAAGCGACTATCCTTCAACCCCCCCCCCCCTCCTCTATTCTCTTGTGCCTCGTTTTTATGGGTCTGAGTCAGGGTCCCGGGGTTTGTTTACTGCTGGGTAGTTTGGGCTTTTTAGGGGGGGAGGGGTAATTACAATGGTGGGGAAAACAAACAGAGGATGGAGCGAAATGGGACTTGGCCCATGGTCACATGGGAGCTATTTATTCATTATTGGTCCAATGGGAACCTTTGTTTTCTTTGCTTTAGGATGTTTAGATGGGGAGGTGCAGACAACACATATATTGTGAACCGGTAAATCTCCTGATTCATTTGGGGGCAATGTTGCAAGATGTAGTTAATATGAAGTACAACCATGTCGTTTTTGGCTTGTTATGTCCATTTCTAAAAACAGATCAGTGTGCAGCAGAGGTGGAGTTGAACAGGCGTCTGCAGAGTTCGGTGCACTACTGCCGGCTTGACTTTGCTTCTCCCCTACTTTTTGCTCTCTCTCTCTCTCTCTTTCTCTCAGACTACCTCCATGAACTCAGGCTGAACTGTCCCGTACTGCCGAGGTTTTATGATCTACATATCATGGTCAGTCACCCCAAACCAGCGCTGGTTGGCAGAGTGGCGTCGAGCGGTCAGCAACACAAGACAAACTATCCAGATACCATCTTGAACTCTTGAACTTATCGCAGATGTAAAGCGAGAGAGCAGACAATCAGTCTCACTCCGTCTCTTTAAATATGTCTGTCTATCTCTCTTCTTGTCTTTCAGGCTCACGGCAGTCAAACTTGGCGGTGAATTTCCTAGCGTAGCCAAATGTCTATGTTGTTACTGTGTTGTTTCGTTGCAAACAATCACCTCTCATCACGGTTGTTTTTATGAGTTTGAGCAACGAGTGTCTGGACATCGTCTTATCCACTGCAGCCTAGCGTAGTTTTCCCCAGGGGGAGGGCAGGGGAGATGGGGGAAGGGAAGTTGGCAATCCCCTGCTCTCACGCACCCCCTAGATTAGAACATTAGAAATCACAAGTAGGGAACAAGACAGAAATACCCTCGGTGCCTACAGCCCCTCCTCCATTTGTGACCCCGGGGTCATCGGCTTGGTAGCGACCTCTGCAAAACCCACAGCTCGACACAGGGGGATCAGCTGGTGGTTTCAGTGGAGTTGTACAGCGGTGTAAAACAAAATGAACAAGGAAAATACAGTATTGAGCGAGCTCAATTTGACATGGAACGGTGAATCATCTAAAAAAAACACTGTTTTTTCTTTAAAAATACGACCTAATAGATGTGAAAGTCTGATTTTGTTACGTTATTTTCTCCAGCATTAAGCACAGGTTTGAGTTCAAACAGGAGCTCCATATGACAATACATATGAAAGTCAGATTTTAGTTGATTTCTAGCCGTTTGTTATAACATGTAACCATCTAGTAACTGCGCATAGTGTGTTTAATGTCCTATAGACATTATATCTCTTTCTATTCCCTATTTCTCTCACAGCACATCGCCTGACTCGCTTATTTGCTGCACAAGCCAACTTAATGTTTGCAGCACAGGCCCTCATGTAGCAGTGTTTACCAATGGCTGTATTAATTCAGTGTCATGCTGCAGCATTTGAATAATGAAAGCTGCAGCAGCTGGGCCTCTGAGGGCAAGAAACAAGAGACCTTTTCTCCCTTTTTCTCTCACTCTCTGTTTCTGTTTTTGTCCTCTCAACAACTTCTCTCACGTGGTTCTCACACCCCGAAACCTCACGCTTTCAATCACGCCCATGAGGTTTGAGCATGTCACAATGGCACCAATTCCCTGGAGTCTATACAGAGCCAAGTCATGCTCATGCTGCTGCATGGGACAAGGAGGTTTGTGTCTGAATTAATGCGATAATCAGCACAGAGAATGCTCATTACATTTCATTTTATGTTGTACAGTATGCACCCTGTGACCTCCTCAGTGTCAACAGTAAAGGCTTCACATATATGTATATGGAGGAGAAATGCATGGTTTGCTCTAATATGCCTAAACTTTTGATTTGAGGTTTATGAACAACCTGATTTGTTTACATGTGACACATGGACGGCGTAATGCACAGTAGTAAGCCTGTTTATTAGGAACGCATGACTGTTTGGCAAAGTGTTGACGCCTGAAGGCTGAACTTCTAAGCATTATCAATAAAGGGTTAATGACTTGACCTTTAGCGACTCGCTGGGTAAATCGTGCTTGGAAACCCCCCTCAAAAGGGTGGCACTTCATCTGCACAGCTTAGATTTGTCCCCCTTCCCCCATTAACTTTCAGTCAACCTACAGCTAACATCTATCTGACTACCTCCCCAGTCAGCCTCTTTATCAGCTGCAATGCTACAAACACCTTTCGACTGGTTGGTCCATAAGCCCACCTCAATCCCTCCATGCCCAAAGGCCTCTGAGGATGTGTCAACCAGAGTTCAATCGTATGCTTAAGCTGTGATGGTTTACTTATCAAAGCAAGAAGTCAGCGAAAAACAGCTACTGTGTGTTGTATGTACGTTATCTGGAGGAATTTGCTCAGCTTTGAGTACGTGAACATCTTTCCCCAAACAGGAATCGGCAGGGACCTGTTAGATTTGCATTAGTGCAACGCGTCAAAAATTAACTTGCAGAGGAAATTTCTCGTTACAAAATGTAGCGGGCAAGTCGCAAATTTGGCAATACTGCCCCCCCCGGGACTCAGGAGAGCCGAGCAAGACTTTCTGGAGCAACAGTTTGAGATGGTTGCGATTGCACTGATGACATGCAAGAGTGTTATGATGCCTTTTCTGGTTGAAGTGAACTTGTCCAGCTCGGACGATGCCTCTCCCATTCATCAGAATTGCTGCTGATAACTGCGAAATATTTAGAAGAGAGTGGAACATGCAGAGTATTGATTGCAAAAAAATAAGAATTCTGCTTCAGGGTTTGTTTTCTCTTCAAGGTGATCACTGACAAACTTGAGCCAGAGGTGGATTAGTTATATACGGGGTTGTTGGTTTGGATTGAAAGCCACTGGATCCCCTGAAGCCTCCTGATAGTTTATACTGCAGCCATGCCTGACGCTCATCTGACTGCACAAATAAAAGATCAGCAGATTAGATTCAATTCCGATAACAGCTCCATCGTCAGGGTTTGTCTGCCGATTACTGACTTAACCATGTGCAGTGACCTTTTGCCTAAAGCCTTTTCTTCATTGCTTCTATATTCAATCAGAGCATCTGCTTAGTAGAATGACTGTAAAACACATTATGTCTTTTACTCTGTCTGTCTCTCTCTCTCTCTCTTTCTTTGTTATTCTCCGGTGCGTCCGACCCTGATCTTGCGGAGTTAAACTAAACAAGCTGATGTCTTCCTGGCCAGCTATTACTGCTGGAGGAAGCCAGCAGTGGCTCCGGTCTGAGGTAATCACACCACCGGGGTAATTGCACTCTGTAAAACTCGAACTGGATGTTTATGTCCAAGCGCAGAGGGAAGTCATTAATGCCATCTTAATTAAGGGTAATAAAGATCTTTTTTGCCTTTCGGGATGGAGCGACCTTGACATGATCTCTGACGCTCTGTACGGGCCAATTAAGAGACTCTATCATTTGCTAAACATGTTTTCACTGCTACACACAGCATTAGGTTTCACCCTCACCTCTGTGTCTTGATCCTCGGCACGGAGGAAATACGATGATGGGTTTTGTCCGCTCTGTGTGTGTGTGTGTGTGTGTGTAAGCAAACGTGCCTGTTCTGGCACACATGCAGGATTGTGTGTGTTTTCTTATGCTGTTTAATCTGTTCCGTGGCAAACCAAAAAAAAACAACCTGCTCACTCTTCTTGTGACATACTCATTCCACTGTGGCAGCGTCCATAAACAACAAAGTGGAGAACAATGAATAATTCATCAACAGGTCCTATCAATTTTCCCTCTGCACGGTTAAATGATAAATAATTCTGGGCACAATGATAGTGGGAAATGATTAAGCTTGACAAGCATTTCAAAATAGCTGCTTAAACCACTGCGGCAGGAAAAACAGCCTGCCAGCATTAGGCCAACTCAGTCATACAGTGACTGTAGCTCCAGTGGCTTAGAAAGAATAACACTGGGTCAGAGAGGGAGAGAAGGAGCACACACTGATATGAGTAATGGCAAACAGCTGCTCGGCCCGGCCGCTAAAAATACACACATGTGTGACAGGTGTGCATGTGTGTGTTGTAAACTGCTGTGTTGCGCAAGCTTCATTTCATAGATGAAATGATTACATTCAATTGATGAGAAAATGTACTGAATAAGCACAACTGAGGAAGCAGGAAAGATTGGGAGGCACTATTTCACAATGGTGGATGAAATATTCAGATCCTGTATTTAAGTTAAAGTAGCACTGCCCGAGTGTAAACGTATTCCATGTAAACGCCCGGCATTCAAAATCTGACAAAAAGCGTGGAAGTATCATTAAAGCAAAAATATATATAAAGTAAAAGTACTCATTCTGTAGAAAAATGCTGCATGTGAATGTTATATCAATATACAGTATGTTAAGGTGGAGCTGATTTTACTTTAGATTGACAGTCTTGACAGTCCACTCAAGGACTGCTTACTTGTTTGCTCTGGAGCTTTTAGACATCTCACACTCTCCTCAGCGGCTGATGATGAAGTTTACACTTCCCATTATTCTGAGCACTTTCAGCACTTCTTGTTCATTTTAGCATCACATTTAAGATCGTCAGTCTGTTTTTTGTCTTTGGAAAGTTGACAAAACAATCTCCACTCAACTTACTCACTTGTTCAATTTTGACAAGAAGTCTTAAAAGTGCTCAGACCAATGAAGAGATTAGTAAACTAGTTTATGTGCTGTTGGGTAGTTCAATCTGCATCAACAATGCACACATCTTATGAACTGATTATATGTGTTGTATGTTAAAACGTACAAATGCACAATTACACACGTGTATGCTCACTTGATCCTTATTGAGTGAGCGGTTTCGCACTGTTATACATACACTATGTTGAAACACAGGAAACACAGTTAGCAAGGTGCTAGACTGCTGGGAGGGAGAAATTCATATACAAAATGAAAGTTTATAACCTTTATCTGCTTTGCAAATGTTTTGTGTGTAAGTTATTTTTTTTCTTGAGCAAGAATACACAAAATGCATCTCTGTGAATAATGCTGAATTTAAACAGTAAATGTTTCTTTACATGAAAAACTCCACAGGGCACCTTTAATCTGCAAATCAACTAGTAAGTAGAGCTTTTGCATTAAATGTAATGGAGAAAAAAATACAATATTTCCCTTTGAAATGTGGTGCAGATAATGGAAAATACTCCAGACACAAGTACCTCAAAATTGGTCTTCAGTACTTGAGTAAGAGAATGTTTTAATCTTAAACATATTTCCACAGCTGCTCTTTCCATCCACATCAATGCAGCTGTCGCTAAAAGCAACAAAAAAAAAAGCAATCTATTTAAATTCTTATTATTAATGTCAACTATTCAAATCTGTCTGTTTGGATTGCAGATCGCTGCCGCTCTTTATGTTCAACTCTCGGCGGTAACCCTGTGGATCGGTCCACAGTTCCAGTAACAGGATCTGGAGAGGTAGGGTCTGGACCTCAGGCAGCAAAAACAATCATCTGGCTTCTACTGGGAGTTAGGAGCAGGCCCCCCGCCAATAATAACAACTCTCTCATCAACTGAGGGAGAGAGAGAGAGAGAGCAAAAGAGAGCAGCGAGGGGGAGGAAAAGTGTTTATCTCTTGTGTGTTGTGTAGGTGGCTACGAGCGTTGTCTGCGATGCCTCGCTTGTGGGATCGAACGTCAGAGGGACTCATGTGTGACCACAAAGTCGGCCTCCTGACCTTTTGTTCTGTCACATGCACAAACACACACACACACACACACAAACTGTCAAACAGCAGAAGCAGCAACAGGAGGTACCTCTCACTGCCACCACACACACACACACACACACACTCACTCACTCACTCACTCACTCACTCACTCACAACAGTGTATCCATGTAAAATAAAAACGTGTCTTATCTTCTCTTCGGCATGGGTTTGCATCCTCACGCACACTGTCACACAGCTCGGATGGAACAACCACAAGCTTATCTGTCAACTATGATAAGGTCAACACATCATGCAGGCCATAAAATGCTATAAACACACATCCAGCTCTGCTAAATGGCTGTGGTGACTGTGCATGTTTCTGGACCGAAACCCTGCTCCCCTTGTGTCTTTTTTTTCAAATGTAAATTTATTGGGAAAATTCTTAAGTGGAAATATAAAGACAGAATAACAATGGAAGCACAGCAAAACAAACACAGATGCAAGCCAGAAAACAAATTGAGTGATATCCTGTTTTCTTTTGAATCTCTTCCCCTAAATATAAATGTGTGTGTGTGTGTGTGTGTGTGTGTGTGTGTGTGTGTGTGTGTGTGTGTGTGTGTGTGTGTGTGTGTGTGTGTGTGTGTTTGTGATTTCAGTATAACTAAAGGGATTAGGGAGGTCTGTCTTAAATATTCTGTCTGGTTCCCCCTGAGGCCTTCTGGTGAGGACAGATCTCTGCTGGAGACTGACTTTGTCTGCATGAATCACAGCGTGGGCGTGTGTGTATGCGATTGTTTGTGTGTGCGTGTGTGTGTGTGTGTGTGTGTGATCTTGTGTGTTTATATGTATCGGACTTTGCTGTCCATCTTATCCCTACTCCCCGGATTTACCCCTCTCTCTTATCATTATTTTCTTCCTGACAACCATCCTCTGCCCAAAACATCACCTGAGGGCTCCCAGCCGAACAGACCTAACCGATGTCATTTACGCTTGTTATTAAAAAAAAAAAGACTAGCTCTGGTCTTCACTTCTCATTGGTTGAGTCACATTCAAAGCTGCTGTAAAACACCCCATTAACACACACCTGTGACCGCACAACAGCCACCCACACCGGTGCTTATGTGTCATTTAGTGTTCCGCTACTGTTCAAACCAGGAAGGACGTTTAAGGCATTTAAAAAAGGATCAGCAAGGTCCAGGTCTGTTAGCAGCATGGTGGAAGTTCAGCACACTACATAGATTTACTCAAGAACTTTATTTTCATGCCAACTTACACTCCTTCATTTCAGAGAGAGATGTTGTACTTCTTACTCCACTACATTCGACAGCTTCAATTACAAATTACTTAACAAAATTCAGATGTTTGCATGCAAAACACTTTGAAGTGCTTTTATAATATGATGCTCTGTTATAAATTATGAATTGTGCTATTAGTGCTTTTACTTAAGTAAAGGATCTGAATACTTACTCCACCACTGTCACTTTTTGTACACAAAGAAAACTCACCACCATTGCCAGCACTGGAAATGCAATTAAGTCACACTCTCCCCTGCTGAATACCGACTGGGAGATTTACAGTAAACTGTAAAGAGGGGAGGATTTTTAAATAAACATCTAGTGAACATTTACATTCACTGTTTTTGATAAAACTGTCTCAAGGCTCTTTCTCTTAAAGCAATAAACCTCTCGCCCCTGAGAATTACAGCTACTCAAGACCAGCTAATAGTGGATTTTTCTCCACTTTGTGTCACCTGATGGCTCTTAGTCTTCCTGAAATCACTTTACAAATACAACCGCTAATAGCTTTCTGCTTAACGGTGGTTGAGTGAAGAAATCCTGACGCTCCTCGTGTTGAGAAAAGAGAGCATTACTCTGTTTGAGACAAGCTGTGATGTTGGCCACTTTGCGGCGATGTCCGGGTTTAAAAGTTCAGCAGTCCGACAGATGGAGGTTGAACAGGGTGGTGCCGTGAAAAACCTCCGCGGCCGAGTAACCCATGTGTGTGCGTGAGACTGAAAATGTGTGTACGTGCCAACATGTGCATGTCTTTTGCAGAGGCAAGTGCAAATCGGTTCACTTGCATCTTCCAACAGCAGACTCTTATCTCCTGTGTGCATCTGCGGGGTCTGTGACGAGGGGGTAAAGTCTGCGGTTGCTGCAGCCTTTCATCGCGGAGCAGCCTTTTACGACACCGATCGGCTGACCTGAGGTTAACCTATGAGCTGCAGACACGATGGTTGAAGATCACTCGCTTATCGTGACATGTTTTCTCTGCAGAATCAGTACAGTTTTGACATGATACGGACTGAGTCACAGAGTGCGTTTAACTCGCCGACTCTACCCCAGAAACGCTGCACCACAATGTACATCGCAGGTACAATTTGCCAAGTGCCATAGACGTATAAAGTATTATCACAGTAGTCCAACTTTGTGGAAAAACCAGAGGTTGTAAAGACATTTGCGGACCTCAACTCACATTTGGAACAAGTTAGAGCTTTCCTGTACAACACCTGCAGTCTGTTTCTGGTTATGTCATGAGTGTCAGGTCACAATGTTCCAGTCAGGTCCACGACTGCTGAGAGGATTTGTCACCACAGCAGGAACACATCCTGCTGACGGAGGACTCAGAAGAAAAGTGTAGTAGTTTCACTTTACTGAGGTTTGATATATATACGATACAAATATAATCAATACAGATTAGGTTAGAAAACGGGCTGAATTAACTTCAGTTGTCCCGAAATACCCCAGTCAATAAGACTGGGTCCTAATAGGTTTATCTGGTTCAAGTGTTGGAATGAGGCGATAAAGCTTGTGTAAGAAGAAAAACAGATAAATTAGCGTGGGTTTTCTTTAACCCCAGCCTCTTGTGATGTGTCTGTAAACACTGTAAATTGAGCAAAGTGTGCATCTCTCGCAGGTTGTTTTTTTCTCTTCTTCCAGGGTCTTGCCCAGGCTGTTTTGCAGCGGGTGAGTGGCAGCCTCGACCCCGCCTGACCCCCAGCCAAGCTTCTGCTGATGTCAGCGTCTTGCAGCAGTTTGGAGCGTGTAGTTTTTAAACAAAGCCCCAGTCTCGGCCCCCCGAGGGGGGGCTCATCCACTCCGTTCCTTAAAGGGGCCGCGCACCGACTCAACTCCTGTCTGTTTGGATCTGGTTTTCTCACAACATATGCCTCTGCTTCTCATTTCTACATCGCATGGTTGATCCTGTGCACCCAACAGTTGTGTGTCACTACTTGTAAGCGAGAATAATTTGGATGGCTGGATGTCGTGCCAGGATATCCTGCCATGCTCTCTTCTTGTCTGAATGAGCTCTCTGTGGAGGAGGAACAGACGGCATTATGAAACCTACTCAAAACTTGTCCTCTTATCACCACTGTCTGTCTTCTCATCTTAGACACACTTACCCACATCGCATTCATCAGATTTATTGGTCTTTTTTTTTACGCTACAGAGCCAGAGTTCAGTAAACATCTGTTTTCTTATATCTTGCCTATCTTGGCCAGGACATTCTCAAAAACAAGATTTTTAATGTCAGTGAGGCAGTTAAGAGATTTAAACAATGCCCTTTCTGTAATTTACTCCATGATGTGAAACAGACAACAGCCTGCAGGAACGGGCTAATAACCATATCGTGGCTGCATTGCAACAGTTTCACATGTCTCAATAGTGAATGTAATATAAATAATCCAGTTTGTGTTTTTGTGTGCCTCAACATTTGTGGTTTTCTTTTTGCATGCTGCACTTCGTGTTTGTGGTCAAACTCACAGTCAGACAACATAAAACAGACACACTGTCATGGTGATTCATACCAGATATTAGTGCTTCACATTTTGCAATAAGCCAATTGAGGGATAGGAGACAGTCTGCACAGGAACAGAACAGAATGAGCGACCGCACAAAGAGGAGATCAGCTTGGTTAGCTCAATGTAAACATCCCATACAAAACGCCCAGTACAATCATGAACTACACACGCTCACTCCCTCACAGTGCTGGCATAGTCGTCTGCACCTGACCCAACTTTATTGCCCCTGTGTGCCCTCTTTGGCTGAGCGTGTTGTGTGTGGAGGTTTTGTGTGAACAGCTGGGTTGAAGACTCCAGGCTCCAGAGCCTGGTCATCTAATATCTCCTGGCTGGCCCTGAGGTCTCCAGTCCTGGGGAAACACCAGCCATAAAGAACCTCTTATCTGGACGGGGGCCCCTTTATATCGTGCTGCTAATAAAACACCACAGAGACTCTTTGACTGTATTCTAAATCCCTGCCATGTCTTAGATAGCAACTCAAAAGAGTGAATCATCGAGGGTTTTGCCTTCTTAATCTTTCTGATATTTGTATGGCTCGGCCTAACTCTCATTGCTCCAAATGAAGTTACACGTGATGAATCGGTTGTTAAACAGACAACTTCTCGATTACCCTGGCAACAAATCAAGGAGTCAATTCTAGCTTTGATAGCGTCAAGAGTTATTTCAGACTTTCAAATGCAGACTGAAGCAGTTGATGTTAACCTACTGAATGTCATTTCAAATCCAATCAGTTAAGGAGCCACCATTTAAGTGTAATGTTACTATTACACAGATCTCTGCGAACCACATAAAGAACTGATTATCAAACACTGGCGCCAGTGTCTGTGAAGCCACACAACACTGCTGACCATCTCATCATGAGATTCCCATTAGTGCTTCATTAGAGCACTCTGGCTTGGTGCACATGTGTCGTGAAGAGGAGGAGAGTAAGGCAGCAACTCCAGCAGAGATTTAAAGGGATAATGATAATATTTTAATTTCATATAGCGCTTTTCTATGTACCCAAAGACCCAAAGATACATTAAAGTTAAGATTTTCATCATATCAAATCCCATTCCTGATCATATATATCATTCAATGTGTTTGCATTCTGTAAATTTCCTCTCTACATAGTGACAGGGCTACTGGCGGGGTCCGCCTTTCCCACAAACTGTGCATCTACGAACAAGGGGGTTTGCATTTCACATGTTAATCCTCTATGCTCATAGTTGTTTTGTGTGTGCTGTGATCAGATACACCAGTTTTCCTCTTCCTCACTCGTCATTGAGTTCCTTTCAAAAGGCGTCGTTTTGAAAGGAACTCTGGGACCCGTTGTGATTTTAAAAACGCACTTGCTGTTACCATTAGTAACCACAGGTCTCGCCAAATCGCACCAACCTGAACAAAGACAACGTTAGCGACTAGCTGGTGAATAAAGGGGCATATGAAGCAACTTCAGAGCCACATATTTTCCACAGGAGTTGATGGAGACAAAAAGCAGAGCTAAAAGGAGAGTAAATATTGGACTTGCGTATAAAAAGTCGCCAGAAACACAATTCCAAATGAGTGCTAATGTTGCTTCATATCTGTCTTTTTGTTAACACCTTCGCCATGTCATCATAAACAGTGATACTATTTCACTGTTGTGTTTACAACTGATTGTTTCCACTGCCCCCAAGTGTCCAAACACTCAGTTATTACAAGTTAAAATCCACATATGGAAGCTTACATCTGGGCTCAGTGCAGCCTCGGTTTAGTTGACCGCTGAGTTCCTTCACCGGGGTTTGGGGGCAGACGTGCCTTCCACAGCAGTACTTATGGAGTGAGGGGACTGACAGTTGACCTTGTGGTCTCAGACTTGTTTTTCTAGCCTGTAGGCCACTGCTGCCTCATATACAGTACATAACTCTTCCTCTGTCTAGTCTGCCTTTCTTCCTCCTGGCATCTCGCCAGTGCCTTAAGCCATCTGGATGGTCAGAGGAGACGACTCGGTCATCCAGACGAATCTCAGTGGAGGCTGGCCGATTGTTTTAGATCCTAGTGAGCTGCTTATAAAAGCGGCACTTCCTGTCTTTCCATCCCACTTTTCTACAACCATCCATACCACCAGACAAAATCAAGGAAAAGATGCTGTTTCCCTCTTCAAATGTCTAAAATCTTTCCCTTTTCCAAAAGCTTTTTAACCTCTGCCATGCTTTGCCCACCACAGCTTTACCACAGAAGTAGTAGTTGAAGTAGAGAAGGGAAATGAGGCCAGTTTGGTGGGTAAGGGTCACTGCTCTTGGCAAAAAGTAGAGAAATCTGATCCGGGATTACAAACATGCCCACGACAATAACACAGATCTAATTGTGTCCTTTTAGGACAAAGGGGCTTTAATTAAGTGCCTCAGTGCAGCATAATTGCAAACGTGGACTTACTTAACTCTAATGAACATCTATTGTCCTCATGAAAAGTTGTGTGTTCTTTGCATTTGAAATGAAAATGAAATGCTGTATTTAGGCATCGAGGGTTATTTTCTCTAGTCTTTATCCGGCTGTTGTGGTGTTTTATTGGCTCAACAAGCTGGGCTTAATCAGCCTGTCACCGTCTGAGCACAATTAACATAATAACCATCTAATATTGAGAGTCATTACAAGGGGGACTATTAAATGGCAGAGGTGGTAACCGCAATGTGACTCAGCACACACACACACAAGCACGGCAGTAATTAAATCTCCAAATCCAGTACAGTGAGCAGCTAGATTCATGTCCTGACATGTACCCTGACCTCAGCAGAGAGAGAAGCAGCCCCGAGGCATGCATCCACACTTTAATAACTCTGACACGCTGCTACGGCTACAATCTTCTGCAGCCTCCCGGCAACGTGAATGTAAAAAAAGGCAAATGAAATCCCGTAATTTACAAAAAGCACACCTATAATAAAGTTACAAACAGACTCTGCTCTTGCAGAGGATGTGTATGACTGACACACGTGCTGCTTTTGAAAGGAGTTTGTCTTTTGGACTTGTGTTGCCCTCTCCTCCAGCTCCAGCACAACCGTGCAACATAAAAGCTAGCCACTTCAGAGAGCTTGTTGAGCTTTCAACTTCAACATGCGCCTCCTGAGACCTCCACTCACTGTCAGAGCGTTCAGAACAAAGCACACCATCCACACGGCAGCCGCTGGAAACATTAGGCTGCAGTGTGTGTGTGCGTGTGTTTTTGTGTGTGAAAGATAGCGGGGAGGGCATACTGCATTAATGCATGGAGATACTATTTCATAAGGTTGCTGTTTATACTTGTTTGGTTTCTAACTTGACTGACATTGATTTGGTTGCTGTGTTAGTGTTCAAATAATGCCGTTACACACAGTGTGTCAGTCAGAGAAACTGTATTAAACAAGATGCTTATCCATTTGGCATGGACTGGATGCTTGTGGTTTTGCAATGATGCATAATAAACCAGAAAAAGATGTGCAACTCCAAAATCAAACATCATAAACAAGTTTCCCCGAGAAGAAAAGGTGTATGTCATGTGTGTACAATGCACATAACGAAATGCCCTTTTGATTCTCTCCATGTCATATGGACTCAAAATGTTTACAGTGAAGCTCTGGACAGTTGGAGGAGCAGAAAGCACAGTGGCATAGCTTGAAAGCAAAAATGACTCAGACAGCTATGAGCACACCTAACTAAATGGCAATCCCTGCTCATTCAATCTAATTTGTCCTTTCTTTTTATGTTGTCCTTGGCTTGGACGCAAACACGTCTTCAAAGGAAATAGTTGACCCATGTCCCGCCTCCCTCCAGCCAACACACACACCCACACACACTGTGCCCCTAGCCAACACACTTTGGTTTCTGACTCTCCTTGGAGACGGAGACATCAAAGACATCCGTTGGAATGAGTGACCTGGTCTGACCACTATGACTGGGACCTAGTTTCTCTAAACAAGCACAACTCCAAGCTATGACTCTGCAGGTCACCTGTCTCACCACAACCTGCGGGGGAAGAGGGGGTGAGGAGAGTGAGGCCGGGGGTGGGGGGGGGG